>NC_050076.1:73755576-74061133 GCF_009764565.3 Dermochelys coriacea
AAAAGTAATAGATAACTTGAAATGTAGAATGCAATTGAAAACCACATAGAAAAGATCTAGAGGATTTATACTGAGTTTGTATGCCAACCTTTCACTTGTGAATTCCAGACAGTGACTTATGACTTAAATGAGATATTGAAGTGAGTTTGTGGCTTTAGCCTCTTTCGAGATAGTGTGTGAACAGGATAGATCTAGAGGCCAGGGACTGTTTCAGAGCAAAGGAGAATGAGCCCCCAATCCAAACTGGGCCTCTGGACACTGCTGTAATACATAAATAATAGTACACCAGTACCAACAAGATAGGTTAGAATTCCTCTGGATCTTACATCTTTGTTCTCAGCGATGCTGGCAGTTGGGTCTGAGCCATGTGTTCCATTCCAATTACTGCTGCCTCAGCTCCCTCTAGAATCTTCTGTCAGTTGGTCCCTTTATGGTTATCAAAGGAGCTCCCGCACTGGAACCGTGCACTGGATTTTTTTTCCCCATGACTACTCCAGTTCTTTTGAGGAAACTAACTATTTTTAGGCAGCTCCATCTCTCTCAAGCCATTGGTCACTCCCTCATCAGAGGCATGAGAGGTTCGAAACATCATCATAGTTGCCTTGGCATTTCAATACTAGGTAGAAGAACTGTTTTTTCCTGCCTTAGCACACTAGCACCTAGCAGGCTCAGGGGTCCTCCTGTGATACATCAGCAGTGGCAAGTAAAGGCAACCTGGTGAGTTGGCAATTTTAGGGGTGCTCCCTCAGGAGTGTATTAAGAAGGTTTTAGAGGGGAAAGAGGCAGAGGTGAGAAGGAACTCAGGGGAGGAGCTCATACCCAACTTTCAGTGTCAACAATCTAATACCTTGGAGATCTCTGACCAGTATGGCACTAGAAAGCTGAGGCCCCAGGACAAAAATCTTGGGTGGTAACATCATCAAAGAAACAGAATTAGAGGGTAGTGATTTTTTTTAACATTGTGCTATGTTGTGAACAAACTTTCCAAACACTTTGGCTTAGTTGTCACACTCTGCCCAAAGAGAGGCCCAGGAACAGAAGCACAGTGGTGGTGAAGTTCATTAACAATAGTATAGAGAAGATTGTATGCCATATGCCTAGAGAGCACCCAGGTCCAGAGAGAGATAAATTCCTTACTTTTTGAGCATTAAACACTCAGATTGAATTATTTATTCTTAATTTATAGAGGGATTATTAAAGATAGTTCATCCAAGATTAGAAGTAAAACAACTCTCTAGGTCTCTCAAAACCCCTAAAAGTTGCACCCATTTTACAGAGATTAATTACCTGAGTTTCAGCTGCATGAGGAGCATGGTTACTAAGTACCTCTGAAAATGATTCTGTAAGTGATTTGTCCAAAGTTTACAGTGAGTCAGTGACAAAATCAGGAATAGAATCCAGGATTTTTGACTCAGTTTTATGCTCTGAATCAAGATGGAGTGATTTAAATCCAGGTTATTTAAATGACTTATTTTTAAAAATTGTGTGTGTGTGCACGCACGCTTTTCATTCACAAGCTTTCTATTTTGATTTAACTTGAGACTTTCTCTCTGTAATCCATTAATCTATTGTCAAGCACATGTAAAAGAAGGATGAAATTACCCTATGCCCAGTTTCAGAAGAAGAAGCAGCACTGGCTAGCCCCTACACTCCAGCATAGTGTCTACACAAAGACTATATGTTGCTCTAAAACAATTTTAAGATTGAAAATCAGAGCTAAATTATACTGATAAACCTGGAATAGAATGCATACAATCAGTTTGAATGTTCAGTTTATTGTTGGTTAGATATTGATGAATGCAAATGTCTTAAGCACACCAAGTTCTTACCTCAGCATTACTTTTGCAGTAAACTGTGCCAAGTCTTGACCACATATGTGTACTACTAACGGCAGAAAAGATAGCAAGAGAAAATACATTTTCTCTTTTAACAATACCTTTTGTTAGACAATGGAAATTCAGTCCTGATTATACATTTCTCCCACTAAAATCTAAAATACTTGGGGACCCAGGCCTGCAGTTCTTACTCAGGTACAGTTCTCCATGGACTGCAGGATTTTGCCATGAATCTTGGTGTCCTAAAATCTTTCATTCAAAGCAATATTTTTATTTTCCCAAAAAACACTACTGCTGGAAGTCTAATTACAAGTCAGTAGTAAGGAAAATACATTCAAGATATTATTTGTTGTACACATGTAGCCAGGTATGTTTGCATTCAGTGGATGTGCTTGAAATATAAATTAATATCTACAATTACATTAAAGTAGTATATCATATTTGAAAATATAATGCAACCTGGAACAAGGAGATGGAGACATTTTCAAAGTTGAAAATATCATGCATCTTGTTTGTAGGCAGTAATATGTTATAGACTTCATTATAGTAATGTTAGAGACTTTATTACTATTTAACTTGAAAGAGTTATTGTATTTAAAATAGACATAAAAATAACAGTATTGGGGGTTTAAAGGAGATGTTCACTTTGGTCCTTAATACACATCCTGCTCTAATGTTGTGATATCCAGGGAATAGGAACAGGAAGACAAATCCACTTTAAGTTACAAAAATAGTACAAGCTGTTTATCAGAACAGGCTTCATCTGCATGAGAGAGATACCAGGCAGGAAATTGTTAATACTTTGCATCAATAACTAAAGTAATTGAACAGAAGTTCTCAGGTTTGCTTTTTTTATGGCTGATTTTTTAAATCTGTTTACTGTTAGAGAGAGAGCTCATATTGCAAGCAATCTGCAATATGCCTTTGTAAATTGCTCCCTTAATTTGGATATTTTTACATGTTTGAACTGGTGATGGGCCAAAATCAGAATCTTTTATTCAGTCCTCTCCCCTGAAGTTCAGGGTGTGTGCAGTATTATCTGATCTCCCCCCAATACATTTTGTAAGACAGATTCAATTTACTTTAAAACAAATTTTCTTTTAAATTTATTCCTCAACTGGTTCCAGAAGGTGCAGGTTTCCTTTCTTGCCCCTAAGCACTTAGTGATTGGGCGATATAAGGCCCCCTTCTGGGGCTTGCAGTGTTCTTCTCTGCCCCACTTCGCCAGCATCATGCTTCATTTTGTAAACAAGAACAGGAGCCAGTTCTGGAGGGTGGGATTTGCTCCATCTGGATAGCAGGAAAAAGGGGGAGTGGGAGTAATATCTGTGCAGTGTGGCCAAATCTCAAGACTTTACCCTGAGTCTTGATATATTTTATATTCTTCTGAAAGCCTCAGCTCCCGGATACATGTGAATATTTACGATGTTAAGGAGAACAATTTTTCTCAAACCTACTTGTAACAATCTTTTATGTACTTGGAAACTGTTATCATGTCCCTCCCTCAGTCTTCTCTGCTCCAGACTAAACAAACCCAATTTTTTCAATCTTCCCTCATAGGTCATGTTTTCTAGACCTTTAATCAGTTTTGTTGCTCTTCTCTGGACTTTCTCCAAGCTTTATTGTATCTTCAGATATAAAAAGATGGCTGTTCATACTTTTTCTTTTTAATAACAGCAAGTTATTAAATAACAAGTCAAAAATATAAACAGCAAAATCAGACGTTTCTTTCTAATGTTTTTATCAGCTCCCAATTTCATCCCAGTAATTAAACCTGTTACATTTTCCTTTTGAGGATGGATTGTAGCACATATTTCTTGTTAGGCATTGTGCAGGATACTCCTGCACTGGGAGTTCCTGGACGCATGGTACCTTAGTAAGGCTCAATGTCTCTGGATCTCAGGTGTGCAAATGGAGCGCACAGCCTCTGCATCAGTCTGTGAAATTGAAGCATCAATACATCTCTGCACTCGACTAGTTCTGCTGCAATAACCCCTGGCCATCTTTCCACACCTCATTGATTTTACAGATCCAATATAGTATTCATGCCCATGACAGTCTTCATACTGTCATTTCAAAATGGTTGGATTAATAATCTTACCATAGTGTACAGATGCGCCACCTTCAAGAGTTCCGTGCATCCCTGTGCGTCTCCAAAGGATCGAATCCCTAAACAGTTTGAAGGATGGAGCTGCTTCATGAGAAAGTTGCAACACACTTCAATGACTTGAGACAGCTGGAGAAGACAAGCTGCAGCCAGCAAACTTTCTATAGTGTCTTCCTTTAACTCTAAAACACCTATATTGTGGTTTAGATCAAGAAAATTATGCATTAATTGGTTAGCCATTCATTTCCCTTGTACCTATGGCTACAACTATCCTACAAACAATGGGTGTGATTTCCAGCTCCCATACGCGTACTTATGCTAGCTTTTATCTGAGCTAGCACAGTAAAAATAGTATTGCCATGGTAGCAAAGGCAGCAGCATGGGCTTGCCATCACAAGTATATACCTACAGGGTTCAAAAGGTTTTGTATTTGGGCCAGCTAACCTGTACTGCCACTGCCTGTGCTACCATGGCTACACTACTATTTTTGGTATGTTAGTTCAGATGAGAGCTAGTACCAGAGTGTGTATGCCATAGCTTGTATGTAGATGTACCCCAGGGGTCTATTTGCATTTTTTCCCCATGAGTCTTTCCTCATTGGAGAAAAATCTTTGGAAAATCTGGGCAAGCCTTAAGGTTGAATCACCACCCCTTTTCCACTGAATGCATCCAATGAAGTGAGCTGTAGCTCACGAAAACTTATGCTCAAATTTTTTAGTCTCTAAGGTGCCACAGGTACTCCTTTTCTTTTTGTGGATACAGACTAACATGGCTGCTACTCTGAAACCACCCCTTTATAGCCACTGTTTCGGTCTAGTTTGCAAATGAGCCTGCTGTCGTCATACACCCCTTCTGTGTGCATTTGTCAGCAACTGGATCTTATCTAATTGTCAGCCCCTACCACAACCCACTTCTGATATACCATTCCATGCTAATGACTGCACAACAACTAAAGGTGGGGCAGAATTTGTCTGGACTTACCCAAAGAAAGGCAGCTCTGCTTTGTGGTTGGGGCACGAGGAGAGAGGAGGAAGGTCAGAAATTGCTGCAAAAGCTGCTTTGCAGCAATGACTCACCACTGCCCCCCAGAAATGTGTATAAAGGTACGAAACCTGGGTGGCGCAAGTCTCTATGTCCAAGCAGTGAGGAAGCCAGCACTCACCCGACCTTCGCTAGTGAAGGTGAATGTCAGGCTGGTTTAGGACATGCTGTGGGCATTACGCTAGTAGCCCTTTTTAAAGTGGGGCTGGGAAGGAATTTTTCCCACACCACCAGAATTGGCTTCAGTGGAGTATGGTTTTTCAATTTCCTCACAGTAGGTGTGAGTATGGACCTTTTCTGGTGAATAGAAAAAGGGTAGGCAATTTGTCGCAACTTATTTTGTAATATTGGGTGGATGTTCAGTGCATGTATTCCATAGGGAGGGCAGCCAGTGACCAGATAAATGGCCCGGTAAAGGACTTAAAAGGAGGTCCTGGATAAAGGAACAGAACAGGGGAGGGGGTTTGGGGATTCCTATGATTGGTATGGCTGGGAGCAAACCCCCTCCATTCTCATAGCCCTCCTTAACCCTCTTACGAGGCTGGTGGATGGTAAGGTCCAAGCCATGGGTCGGCTGGGGGACCTGGATGGAAACAAAGGGGGGCTGGTGGAAGCCCTGGAGAATTGATTTGAATAAGCATGGATTGGCTTGCACTGTATACTTTATCTGCCAGGTAGTCCCAGACATCTATATAATAAAGTTGTGGCCTGATTAAAACCCATAACAAGTCTCCTGTCCTCCTTGCGGTATACCCAGACAATTCTGAGTCAAGATACAGAAGGATGTTTGATCATTCTTAGGTTGGGTCAGTACTGCTAACCGGGATATAAAGTGTATCTCTGTAAATAGGAATCAAGGGATTGGGATGGAGGAGGACCTGCAGGGAAAATCTAGAAACAGCCAGTCTGGGGAGAAATCTTAGGCTGAAATTCACGGCATCTTGTTTGAGTTAACCACTAACCCAAACCCCAGAAAACTGGTAATTTTGTACTAGGTAGGGGGTTGGTAGACTCTGTTTAATGTAATATAGCATTGAAGGGGTCAACTAATATTAACAACATGGAAAGTTTATTTCATGCTTATATGCTATGCATTTATTTAAAAAAAATACTATGCCTATGATTAATTTAAATTCTGATGTTAATTATGAATTAAACTTTTCCCATATCTCACTTTTAAAAGACTTTTACATTTAATTTATATTAATCACATTTTTCTTTTAATTTTACCAACTAAAATGTGTTAAACTTTTATAAAATTGCATTCATCCATTTTCTTGAATTACACTTACAAATTTTGTTCCATAATATCATTGTTGTAAGGTTTATTTGAATATTAGTGTAAAATCTATAGTTGTAGGTTGCACTTTTCTCTTTTGACAATTATCTCTTTACATAATACCTGATATTTCAACAAGTTCTAAGACAATCAAAGTGGAAACAGTCTTCTATATTTTTAGCACTTTAATGTAAATAGCAAAACACAGTAAATGAAATGAGCACTTGGAAAACATTTTAAATGCCCCATCTTGCACAGTAACCTTTTTAAAATTTAATTTTACTTTATATTTGCCATGAAATAATTTTTTACTCTCTTTGAAATGATTCATGGAAAGATTGGACGCACTCAACAGGTACGAGTCAGTTTTTCATGTCCCATTCTGGAGGCTGATGCTTGTAGAAAGCTGTCTCATTCAAAGCAAACCAATGAGTGCATGTATGAGAAAGGGAGAATGGAATGAATGGTGGATCAGTTGGAGATAGTTCATCTCTGTACCATAGACTGTGCAAGGAAGTTGTTCTGGTAATTTGTGTGCTGCTATATTCTGGGAGACTGTTTTTTCCCCCCTTCTCAGGATTCAGGCATGGGAGAAGGAGCTCCTTTAGCATCTATGGCAGATTGACCTTTATTCTGAGTTGAATAACCTCCCAAAGAGCTAGTATCTGAAGCCTTTCAGTGCTTGCATAACTTTGAATGCTGTGGATATTTTTAATTGGATTGTACACTAGAGGAACAGAAATCTGTTCTACAACATTTTTTTTCTCCACAGATTACAGAGCAGCAAGAAAAAGACAATTCACACTTTTCTGGTTTGGTCAGTTTGGCTATTGATTAAGGTCTCAGAATCAAATTAGTAATTAATGTAAACAATACTGAAAAGAGTGGCGAGAGTAGAATAAAAAAGCTGAAAATACTCTGCTACTAACATAAAATATCTTAGACCAATTTTTTTCAAGTAAACATCAGTAGTTAATTTTTCAAATTTGTGGCTAGTCATGACATTAAGGAGTACATCTTATTCCCCTTGGTCCAGTTCCAAGGATGGGCTTGTGCCTCTCCCCTGAAGGAGATAAGTTGCTGAAGTTGAAACTGGTCAATTTGTTGGGCCATCTAAAGCACAAAGGTTCTCAGCATGCTCCTCCCATATAACTTCATGAGCAAAGCAACAGGCAGAATCTGACCTTTATTAATTTAAATTACTATTCCTCCTCTTTATGTCTGAATTAAAAACAGCAGATGTTCTAGTCATGTACAGAGTAACAGAATATTTTGACATTTGTATATCTGTTGGAATAAGTACTTGCAACGTTGATATAGCCATGTTGGTCCCAGGATGTTAGAGAGACAAGGTGAGTGAGATAATATGTTTTATTGGATCAGTTTCTGTTGGTGAAAGAGACAGAAAGAGAAAGTTTTCAAGTTACGCAGAGCTCTTCCTCAGCTTTAGAAACTTCTCTCTTTCACCAACAGACATTGGTCCAATAAAAGAATAAGCTATTTGTCATACAAGATGTAGAGTATGAGGGAGTTGTCTATTTTTATATATATCACGTGCACCTCAGTTTACTTATTTGATATTATCCTGCCTGACTGCAAAGAGGTGACTCAAAGGAGGCTTTTTAGAGATGTGGGAGGAGAGAAACAGGAAATAAAACAATGGCAAAGAGAAAGTACAGTCTGAGAAAATATCAAGGGGTCGCTTGAGGAAACAATGGGGGTAGTTAGTAATAGGGGAATACCCCCTCACCCTCTGCCTCACTCCAGTGAGGTTTGTTCCTCCCAGAGCCAAACCTAGGATCTAAGTGGATTCTGAAACCTTAAAGATGCTGGGATTGAGTTGGTTGTTAGAAGCTGCCTGAGATGGAAATGCCAATGCAGACTCATGGAAGGAGGGAAAGAATGCAGCAGGCAGTCTGCTTCTCCCAGCTGAGATGGAAGTAACTGAACTGAATTGAACTTACCACCCAGAGGTTCAGTCCCAGAGGGGTTGAACCATGTTGTTCCACCCTTCAGAGAGATGAATGAAGCCAGAACTTTCACCTTAGGGGTGCACTCAAAGGACACAAAAGGGTCTAAAGCACAGTTTACCCTGTAACTATGACATATTCTTATTTTTCCTCACAATAAGAGCTAGCTAGGGTTGTTGTGGGTTATTTTTATTTTGTCATCATATTTAGTAAATAGCATTCTACACAAATATATTTTCCAGTATTGGGTATGTATCTAAGCACTAATATAAAATGGATGAGGTGAAAAATTTTGCACACTGGACAGTGTTCACCTTTCTTTACAGAATTAGAGAATAGATTAGGAATTACCTGTATAGGCATAGTGCACCAAAGCTTTCAGTGCATCTGGGTCCACTCCTTCCATTTTGATCTCTTCTTCTTTTGCTTCACGCACATCATTCGTAAACATTGCAGCAAAATAATCAGACACAGCGCTAAGAACCAATCTTGAAATGGAAACAGCCCATTATTATGGAATTAATTTGTGTGTTTAGGAGAAACATATTGTCTGCCTTAAAAGACTTTATCCTTACAGTGGTTAACAGTGAAATTAAAAGGGTAATTAAGTAATCTAAAGTAATCTAGTAAATTAAAATCTGAACTTTTCTTTCAGAGGGTATCTTTGTGCTGTTTGCTTCACTCATCTCTCTAAAGTTTGACTGTAGCAAAATAGAAAAAAACTGGTTCATACTTGAATTTCTTTCTATTTACAATAATGAGTTTAAAGCTTTGATCATATCATTTAACTGTCTTCAGCTGATGTACTAATTATTGAAACCATTAATTCATAACTAATCAGGGACAAGATGAGAACCCACATTATCTGAGCTCTTGGAACTGTCAGGCTATAAAGGCTAGTAAACAATAAGGAAAATTCCACCTGTGAGCTGGAATCTTGTGATTTCCAGCAATGAGAAGAACATCACACAGCTGCTTCTGCTGGAGATAGTTCTCCATCTTGCGAAATGTCTGCTCTGCATGATTTGTAGATTGGAAGTATTCGTCTGAGCCATTGGTGTTCATTCCAGTGGGTGAACAGCTAGCTATTGATAATCTGTTAAAGAAAGAGAAAATGAGGTTACTGTAGCATTATCAAGAGAATGCTTTTAACTTCATCTTTAATTGAGCTGTGGAAATTGCAGTATAACTGGAAGTCTTTAAATATATTGATCTGGTGAGGGGGACTTAATGTCTCATTTTCCATTTGTTTCTTTTAATTATACTTCAGACCTTTTGTAAACTATTTTAAAACTATTGTAACTATAATAAACATTTTCTAAGAGAGAAAAACAAAATAAAAAGAAAGGGTTCATATGTGGCAAATATAAATAATGTTAAGGATATATTACACTATTTTAGTGAGTTCTATGAAGTCAGGCAGAGGATTCTAGATTTGAGTAAAAGAGATTATGAATCAGGGCTAGGTGGGGCTGTTTTTTTCTTCCAGATACTACTTCCTTCTCATTTACTGCGCTGATATTATTAAATCATACAGTAAATATAATTTCGGTATTTCCAATTATTTTAAGTAGTTTTTGCTGCTCAGATGTGTGCTTTAGGCAACTGTCATAAGTATGTCTACCAATTTATTAATATGAATGCAATACTGATAGTTAAAAAACTTGATTTTAGAATTATTTCCTGTGGGTCTGATCCTGCAAAGACAACTAAGTCCACCAATTTCTACCAAGAGCAGTTCCATGGGCATCAATTAGAGAACTATTCATGCTAGTAAATATTTACATGGGTAGACCCTATAAAGATAGAAGTGTCATGGTCTAAAAGGTTCATGGCAAATCCCAGACTTCAATATGAAAATAACAAATTACATTACACTCCTAAAAACACACAAAAAACCACTGACCATCAAACATTTGATTGATACTGCATATTAATTAATCAGCAAGTACATGAGTGTCAATAAATGTAATGTGAAAAGTCTCAATGAATTCATGATTGGACCTCTCCTCCTCTTCCTGAATACCATATTACCCAGTGCATGATTTTTTATTTTTTAACAAGCAGGTACCTAATCTGCAGGCCATTCCTATGGACTTTAATGGTCTGATATGCATATTATTTTCCCCAGCTCCTTTCATCACCTCTCCAAACGACGTTTTGTTTTTATTTTTTTATTGTTATTACAAATAATTTTTTGTTATTATTTTTAATGGATATTTACTTTTTCCTTTGAGTTAAGATGAATCATTTCTTTGACCATTTATCATATTGATGAAATCTAGTTTGCTATATTTTTTTCCTGATACTTGTTACATTTAAACTGGAAAATTATCTTTACAGTTATATTTGGATTTACAGTGGGCCTGAAGATGTCAAGAAGCAGCAGCAAACCTTAGTTCTTTTGGGTTCATGCATTGTGCATGTGAAAACTCAAGTGAAAGAAACAAGCAACTTTCATGATGTGAAGGTCTTTCAGCAACATGTTCTGGATTTGTAGAATCAAAGCTTCCATTTTAAAGAAATTTCTTGCTTTCCCTGTTTTCAAAGGTAGTCTTCATAATATAACACTTTGGTCCTCTAGGGTTTATGCCATTGTGTGTGTGCATTAGGCTGGGTCTGGAGTAGAAGAGGTTTTCAGATATAGTTATACCAGCATGCCTGCCTAGTATAAATGCACATTATGCGGGCAAGAGTTCTGTTGCAGATATAGCATCTACCAGTTCTCTTAGTGAAACTAGCTACACTGACAAAAGCATTTTAATATTAGTATAACTGTGTCTACACTTGTAATTTTGCCTCTATAGATGTGTTGTTCAAAAATTACATCCCTCACCGACGTTACTATACCAGCAAAGTTTTCTAGTGTAGATCTGGACACTTTGTGTTTTTATTTTGGCACTGTCTCACCACTGTGTAAAACCTATTTACTTAGGGCAAGTCCACACTTAAAATGCTGCAGCAGCTGCTCCGCTCTAATGCTTTAATGAAGATGCTCTAAGCCAATGGGAGAGAGGTCTCCGGTGGGCCAAGTTAATCCACCTCCCCGAGAGGCAGTTGCTATGTCAGTGAGAGACGCTCTCCCACTGACATAGCACTGTCTATATGGCAGGGAGAGGGTTAGGTCAGTATAACTGTCACTCAGGGGTATGGGTTTTTCAGACCCCTAAGTGACCGTAGTTATACCGACGTAGGTCTGTAGTGTATACCAGATATTTGAGAAAGTATAACTTCAAAGTCTACTTAAGACCATTAATTTTGCACCTAATTCAACTTCTATTTAAATGAATGGCGGGCATTCCATTGACTTAAAAGAGAGCAGCCCCTAAAACAACAGCAAAATAAAGATTCTATTGGAGGGAGGCAGCATTTTCATGTGCCCTTTAGCTCTTCCTCCCCTCTCCCCCACAAACAGAATGAACTCTTTTCTTATTCTTTAAAGTGAGGTGTCCTTGTCACATTAAATAGTTTGGAATGAAATTTAGATTTTCCTTTCCCATTCATCTTTGGAATTTCTTCACTTTATTTCTCATTCTTTCCTTCTTTATAACTGCAATTATTCAGTTTGTTTGTGCAATGGAACCGGTGTGTCTGATTCTGCTTGTTAACCATACAGAATGTGCAAGCCATTATTACATTTAGGAAATAATAAGTTGAGGTAATAAGAAATTCCAGAAGCTTTCACGTAGTTCTTGTTGCTAAGAAATGTCTTCTGTTATGCATGTGTTCACAATGTCTGTATCCTTCACAGTCTAGCTGTGTAGAGTGCAGACCAATTTTTATGACCCCAAAGATGAAAACAGAATAATTCTATCATACACATACTACTTAGATTGAAACAACGAGAAGTCCTTGTTGCACCTTAGAGACTAACACATTTATTTGGGCATAAGCTTTTGTGTGCTAAAACCTGATGCATGGAATGAAAAATACAGTAAGCAGAATATATACTATAGCACATGAAAAGATGGGAGTTGCCTTATCAAGTGGGGGGGGGTCAGTGCTAACGAGCCAATTGAATATATTTTTGTACATGTTTGGGGATTATGGGAGTATTGATTGTTTTCTGGTTAAGGAATTGGATATAGTCCTTATTTATTCCAGTCAAGGTTTTTCTGTAGTTTTTTTTTCATTTTTTTGCACAAAGGCAAAATGCCAGTGCTGTAAGTCATTCAAAAAGTATTCGATATCAAACCTGTGTGTTACAAACAATCTTGTAGTTTAGGTGCATCATGCCAGATCTAGAAAGCCGATGATAGAGCTTTAATTCCATATGATACGTTATCTAGTATGCAATGAAGCAAGTTTAAATTTCACTTGATACATGAAGTGAAACTGAATAAAAATTAAGCTGGTTTCCCATGAAGTAGTAACAAGTGAAATTCTAGCAAGATGATGACAAAACAACTAATGACCCGCAATCTGACCAACTAAGGGCCTCTACCTGATGTCAATCAAATAATAAAATCACAAAAATGTGGGGCTGGAAGGGACCTCGAGAGGTCATCTAGTCCATCCTCCTGTGCTGAGGCAGGACCAACTATACCTAGACCATTCCTGATAAGCGTTTGTGTAATCTGTTCCTGAAAACTTCCAATGACTGGGAATCCACAACGTCCACTAGAAGCCTATTTCAGTACTTGACTGTCCTTAAAATTAATGTTTTCCACCCAAATATTTAGCCTAAATCATTCTTGCTACACATTAAGCTGATTACTTCTTGACCTATACTCATAGGACATGGAGAAAAATTGGTGACTGTCCTCTTTATAACAGCTCTTAACATATTTGAAGACTGTTATCAGGTTACTCTTCAGTCTTCTTTTCTCAAAATTAAACATGCCCAGTTTTTTTTAACCTTTCCTCATAGGTCATGTTTTCTAAACCTTTTTCATTTTTGTTGCTCTCCTCTGGACTTTCTCTGATTTGTCCACATCTTTCCTGAAGTGTGGCTCGCAGAACTGGACACAGTACTCCAGCTGAAACCTCACCGGTGCCAGGTAGAGTGGGACAGTTACCTTCCTTGTCTTACATACAACAGCTTCGCTAATACACCCCAGCCTTAGCATTATATTAGTCTTATTTGCAACTGCAACAAATTGTTGATTCATAGTCTGTTTGTGATACTCTCTAATGCCCAGATATTTTCCCCAGTCATTCCCCATTTTGTACTTGTGCAGTTGATGTTGTTCTTCCGAAGTATAGTACTTTGCACTTGTGTTTATTAAATATATTTCATCTTCTTGATTACAGACCAATCCTCCAATTTGTCAAGGTCATTTTGTATTCTAATCCTATCCTCCAAAGTGCTTGCAACCCCTTCCAGCTTGGTGTCATCTGCAAATTTTATTAAGTATATTCTCCACTGCATTATCCAAGTCATAAATGAAAATATTGAATAGTACCAGACCCAGGACAGAGCCCCGAGAGACCCTACACAATCTGTTTCACAGCAAACCATTGATAATTAACTGCTTTTTAGTACAGTCTTTCATACATTTTACTCCCACCTTAAAGTAATGTCTAGGGTATATACCCTAGATCAGGGGTTGGCAACCGATGGCACACATGCCAAAGATGGCACACAAGCCAATTTTTAATGGCACGATCCCGGCAGACAGCAGCGTGACATTAAAAATCCTGCCCAACCCGGCCCACTCTTCTCTGCCCCCCCGCCCACCGCTCTCTCCTTGCAGGGCAGGCAAGCTTCCTCCTCCCCCCACTTCTTCCCCCAGCGTGCTGGGTTCCTGCCCCTCCTTCTCTCCCTTCCTGTGGCCGTTCAGCTGATGGCCCTTGCTATGGAAGGGGAGAGGGAAAGCGGAGTCACAGCGTGCTCTTTGCTCCCGCTCTCTGCTCTGGGGACCTTGAGGAAGGGGATGGAATCAGGGCATATCCTCTCCAGCCCCCTGCTGTGAGCCGCTCATGGCAGGGGGCTGGGAGCACCCCCTTGACCCCAACCATCTGCCCTGAGCCCATGAATTCCCCCACACCCCTCGGCCCCTGCACCCCCACACACACACACCCAGCCCTCTGCCCTCACCCCAGCACCCACCACACACTCCAGCTCCGTGCCCTGACCCCGGCACCCCCTCCCCCACAACCCCAGCCCTGACTCCGGCACCCCACACACATACCCAGCCCCCTGCCCTGACTCCTGCACCCTCCTCACGTGCCCCGTGCCCTGACTCTTGCACCCCCCCACATCCCCACTCCCACCCTGAGCCCCAAACGGGAGCTCCTGCACACACACTCCCCACATTCCCACCTGCATCCCTCGCACCAAATGGGAGCTGCCTAGGTAAGCGCTCCATACCCAAACCTCCTGCCCCAACCCTGAGCCCTCATTCTAGCTCCTGGCCAGACTCTGCACCCCAACCCCCAGCCTACTCCTTCACCCACAGCCCTGTTCTCAGCACACTCCCACCCTCATCTCAGTGCAGAGAGAGGAAGAGAATGGCTAGAACTAGGGAGAAGGTCGGTACCTACTCTATGTGGACAGGGCCGGGACCCCACACCGGCAGCGGGCTGAGCAGGGCTGGCGGATGGAACCCCGGCTTGCAGGAGCCGGCAGACAGAACCCCAGACCGGCAGCGGGCTGAGCCGCTCAGCCCACTGCTGGTCTGGGGTCCCGGCCACTGGCCCCACTCAGCCCACTTCTGGTCTGGGGTTCTGGCTGCCAGCCCCTTGCCAGCCGGGGTCCCGGCCGCAGGCCCCGCTCAGCCCATTGCTGGCCTAGGTGAATGGAACCCCAGGCCGGCAACGGGCTGAGCAGGCCGGCAGTGCAAGATGAGTATTTTAATTTAATTTAATTTTAAATGAAGCTTCTTAAACATTTTGAAAAACCTTGTTTACATATGACAATAGTTTAGTTATATAATATATAGACTTATCGAGAAAAACCTTCTAAAAAACATTAAAATGTAATATTGGCACATGAAACCTTAAATTAAAGTGTATCTTCGGCACACCACTTCTAAAAGGTTGCTGACCCCTGCCCTAGATGGTGCTCTCTACACCCAAGCAGTGCATCCCATGTCTATAATGTAGTGTCCCACTGCCTCCCTATTGCCAGAGCCTCTCCACACCTCCGTGAAAGACTTCAGCAATACAGAGAGGCTCTGGCAGCTCTCCAGTGCAGGAATCTTTCCCCGCTGCCTCCCCCTTTCCAGAGCTTTTCGCTACTGTGTGTAGCTACACGCTGCATTGTGGACGCAGCTTGCCTTTCACTGCAGCATGTAGCTACATGTACCCTACACACCACCACCAGTGTAAATAAGGCCTGGGCTCTTCTCCTGTCATCTGGCAGAAAGAATCAAAAATGTGTTCTGCTTGGCTATGATTAGGGGGAAATATTTCTGACTTGATTTGCACAAGTGAAAAGCATCAAAGGTATTATATGCCCAAAGAAGGGGGATAGCAAGGAGGCAAATGAGTTTGCATCCTCAAATGCTTAGCCTGTGAATACCTGCCAGACACTAGTTTTTAAATAAAACTGAAAACAAATATTTCCCCTTTTTCCCAGATGTGCAGAAGTCATGATAAAAATGCATAGAAATGCTATATTTGGTTATTCTTATCATTTAAAAAATGCATTCATCATAGTTTCCCTGTCCTTCAGAGATCTATACAGACTTGGACAGAGTACAATAAAATCACACATCAGAGAGGGAATCTGACACAGACAATAGGGTAATGCTAGTCTCTCACTGAGGAGCAGAGAAGAAAGCCAAGGGAGAGGCTGCAGACAGAGTTGGCTGGCTGTTACACAAATTAAGTGGCTTCAGTCTTATTCCTTCTTCCCCTCCCCCATACTAAACCCTACTCCTGTATGCCATTACACTTTTACATTATTCTGACCACTATTACTAAGTAAAGAACAGGTTTCAGAGTAGCAGCCATGTTAGTCTGTATTCGCAAAAAGAAAAGGGGTACTTGTGGCACCTTAGAGACTTAGTGCTAAGCTATACCAGCAAAGCATTTGTCGGGTAAACATGCCCTCATTATAGACCATTCCATATATATTCTTGGATTTATGTCATTTAATGATTTGTTGGGATTTTCTTTGAGAAAATCTGAGTAAATTTTGACAAATCTATTCTTACAGACATTCTAGTTATATTAGATGACAGTGATTGAAGACAAGAGAAACTTCTAGTTATGGTTATATAAAATATTTTAATTGACATACAACGACAGAAATGGAGAAAGGTAGACAGGAGGAAAACAACATCAAAATTGTTTGAATTTGCCCCAACCCCTGATTATTTGGTATTGTTTTGTAATCATATAGTAGAAAGCTACACTGTTGCATAATTTTACATATGGTTGGTTTTGGAATTGGATGCTATAAAATGTTTTTGTTTCATGCAGTAATCCATGACTGCCTAGCAGCTTGTGCGACAATTTGCTTCTGTAAATTGGTATGACACCTACTTCATGTGCTTTTCCCTCATTTTGCATTTTCATTCACCTGTGTAGTTAGAATACAATAAAAATTGTCTACTTATGTTTCCAAGAAAATTTTTAGCAAACATAGTCTTGTGCATGAATTTCCACTTATCATTTCACTTGGTGGTTTTGTGAGTGTATATACATGTAGGTGTTTCCAGCAGACAGTGTAGACCACAGAGCTACATAATTGCTTTAAAAACCCACATTGAAAAATCCAGTTTCTGAAGAGTTTAGTAGCTAAACTGCCTAATCTCTGCAAGACTAGAGCTTCTCTGGATCTGCACTTACACCACACCTTGGGAAAAACACACTGAGACGGAGGAAAAAACTCAGAGAAAATAGAAAAATGCTTCCAAAGAAAGATTTCATGTTACTGTGAATTGCACACAACTTTCCACTTAATTAGGCCCTATCCCACAAAAAGCTATATTTACAAAAATTATATTTTCACACAGGAGAAGCTGTACATTTTTGACACTCCATAATATGTGCAAAAAATGGCCACACTGCAACTTGATTCGGGTTTTTTTTGTTTTGTTTTCTTTTGGTATTTTGTTTGATCATTATGGAATAATTTGGACCCTCCTGGAATCTTGCTTAAACCATTAAGACCAACAATTTCAAAAGCGGCCAATGATTGTCTCCACTTTGTGGTGCAGAGTGCCCTGTGGATCTGCAGATAAAAGTGCAACCATTACTGCTTGTGCTGTGATCCCTTTCAGTTCACTCAAACTACTATAACAAGCATTTGGGTAGTCAACAGTGAGATGCAAGACTGCCAAGTAGGGTGACCAGATAGCAAGTATGAAAAATCGGGATGGGGGTGGAGGGTAATAGGTGCCTATATAAGAAAAAGCCCCCAAAATCAGGACTGTCCCTATAAATCAGGAAATCTGGTCACTCTACCAATGCCAAGTAACTCTTAAACATGCTTATAGCAAAACAATATTATAATTAGAGCTAGTAAAAAATTTTCAGAATGCTGATGAATAATGTAGGCAAATGCAAACAAAACAATTTTTTTCACAACTCTCTTCACATTTTAGACCAGCGGTACTAATACTAAATTGTATTCTTACTTAGTGTTAGAGAATTCAGTGAGTTCCGGTCTTGTGTCTTAACATTCTACTCATTACATAACAATCGCACTGATGCTTTTTCTCAGACTTTTCAGAATAAGGTATAAATAATATACTGCTTTTCTGATTTGTTAAACCCGGTCCAAAATGAGTCTATCCTCCTAGAGAAACAAATCACAATAGAGGATGGGAAAATGAGGGAGTTACACAAGTATCCTCAAAAAGAAAAGGAGTACTTGTGGCACCTTAGAGACTAACAAATTTATTAGAGCATAAGCTTTCGTGAGCTACAGCTCACTTCATCGGATGCCAACAAGTATCCTGCTTCAGTAATCAAATACAGGTAATTCAAAACAGAGGAGTTATTCACAGAATTTTTGAGGAAAATACAAACGTTTGAATGTGAACTATTGGGGCAGGGACCATGTCATCTTTGTATTTGTACAGCATCCAGTATGCTGTGGGCCAGATTTTGCCACCTTTATTCATGTTGAGTAGTATTTTATTCCTTGAGAAATCCCATTGAAATGACTAAGGTACAACCCATGAAGAAGGGTGGCAGAATCTGGCCATATGGCTGCTACTGGAAACAAAAAAAATAATAGCTATGCTGATGGCCCAGTGTAACGTGTGCAGATTCAGGAAAATAGAATTCTCCTACTCAGTTCAATAACAATGAATGATTACCTTATGAAACGTACTGTCACAGACTTACCCCCATACTCCCACTGAGTATGAGATAGTCTGATACGCTGAGATAAAATATTTAATATCTCGATCTCTTTTCTCATAAAATATTTGTAATAAACAAAAGGAGAAATAAAACAGTCCAGCAGAATAACATGAGAGTGACATTCAATGTCATGCTTAACAGAAATTAAGAAATGACTCGCAGGAAAATATTCTGTCCTTTCCCATTCCTTTGCCCTTTAATCCAACCTCTAGTACTAATCAGCAACATGTTCAGCTTTCTTCTGTCTTTTTTATTCTGTCCCTAATTATGCTTTAGACTTGCTTTTCAATCACCTTTTCAATACAGCACATTTAACAAATGTTGCACTATTGGATTTATTATTCACCATTGATGTGGCATACACGTTATATTGCTAATGGCACATAGAACTGGTTGCCCCTCTTCCATTGCTTGTGCCTCAAGCTTCAAATATGCATATCACATTCAACTTCACCTCCGAATTCTAACTTTAAACATCATTATAGTATGCACTCATCATTTATTCTCTTCTATGTATTTGGTTTAGCTTCCATGAAGGGCTTCTAGAAGAAATTGCTCTTAAAAATTTAAATGACATTATCACAGAAGAAAATCATTAGAAGAATGATTAATTAGAAAGCTAGTGTGTAATATTTTCTCCAAAAGCATGCTGTGTATTTATTTAACAAACAGCTGAGGAAATAATTGCTTTATGGGGGTGGGGGAGATTTATAAGTTAGAAACCATCATTTTGTTGTCAAATACTTTTTTGATACAATGATCTCTTTTAGCAATAATGATACGGATTTTCACTGATTGCCAAATCAGCTCAGTATCACTTGCATTTGTGTAATATTATAGGAAATTAAAGGAGATAGTCTATGTGTATTAGTATTGTAGATGGTTTATTACCATCAGTATCAGCTGTTCTCCTTTCTAGTCCTGGAGGAATACCTCATCCCGTTTTTCCTCCCCATTTCTTCCAATATAGAAAGAGTATCATTTACTAGTAGATGGCTATATAATTTGAAATTTAATGTTGTCTTTATTTACAATGGTAATCTGTTTAAATAAAAAAAACTCAAATAGGTAAACATTTCTGTTAGCAAATCAACAGCTAATATGTGTTGTTTAATGCAGTGAGCAAGTTAAATTGCTTTACCAGTGCATCTAGAAATGTAGCTAGGCAAACATTGAAATATGAGCAGTAAAACACTTACAGATTGGATACAAGCATTAAATATTCCTTTTTACAACTAACATTGCCATATAAAAATTTAGGTAGCAGAGGATCTAGATTGATGCTTGATATCTCTTTCTACTGCAGATGATTTCAGTTTCTCTACATTTGTGTATCTATTATCTCCCTGCAATGCTAACCACTGGAAACAGTGTGACAGGAATGGTAACAAAACCCTGATCAAGGTCAGATGACTGGGTTTAGGAAATAAAGGTCAATGTTCTAGCAACCATCTTGTGTTTCAAATTTATTGTAATTCCCATTATAATTCTAGTTGAATCCTATGAGTTCAGTTTGGCAACTCCATCATGAATAGAGCCATACAGATTTCATTTAGCTCCTGCAGTGCTGTAATTGTTTTGAGTTATGTCCATACTGGAGAACCAGATTTTATCATTTAATAATTATATCATTTCATTAATTATTTGTATTACCATAACACCTAGGAGCCCTAGTTATGGACCAGAAACCCACTGTGCTGGGTGTTATGTGTACACAGAATAAAAACAGTACCTGCTCCATAAAGCTTGCAATTTAAGTATAAGAGAGGAGACAATAGCTGGATACAGAAAGATAGCTAGGGGAGCACAAGGAAATGATGAGACCAAATTGGTCAGCAGGATAGGCATTGATAACAGTACCCCAGCAGCCTAACTATTCTCTAGTTTTTCTTTAGGCATCATGGCAAAGGACAATATTGAAGGAGGATAATTATGTAACTTTGTGTATGTTTACAGAGAGCTCCTCCCAAGTGTATGGGGCTACATGGAAGAAAGCAGAAAGGTGCTTGTTTAAAAATTGTAAAAAGTGGATGGTGGAGGTTGGCATCATGGAACGATTGGGGGCAGGAGTCGATGTTTGGATAATGAATGAGAGATGATAGGTAAAATGGGGATAGTCCATGAAGGGCCTTGAAAGTGAAGACAAGCAGCTTATGTTTGATGTGATAGAGAAAGAGAAGACAGCTGAGGGATACAAAGAGTAGGGTGACATGGTCAAAGTCATGGCCTAGGAGAGTAATCTTAGAAACAGCATTCTGAGTGGATATTAGTGGGGCAAGATTACAATTGTCAAGAGAAGAGAAAAGGAGGTTGCAGTAAGTAGGCTGATGAGCATTTGGATGAGAGTTTTAGCTATGTGTATGCATAGAATCATGGGAACATAGAACTGGAGGGGACCTCGAGAGGTCATCTAGTCCAGTCCCCTGCACTCACCGCAGGACTAAGTATTATCTAGACCATCCTTGACAAGTGTTTGTGTAACCTGCTCTTAAAAATTTCCAGTGATGGAGATTCCACAGCCTCCGTAGGCAATTTATTCCAGTGCTTAACCACCCTGACAGTTAGAAAGTTTTTCCTAATGTCCAACCTAAACCTCCCTTGCTGATATTTAAGCCCATTGCTTCTTATCCTATCCTCAGAGGTTAAGAAGAACAATTTTTCTCCCTCCTCCTTGTAACAACTTCCATGTACTTGGAAACTGTTATCATGTCCCCTCGCAATCTTCTCTTTTTCCAGACTAAACAAACCTAATTTTTTCAATCTTCCCTCATCAGTCCTTTTTTCTAGACCTTTAATAATTTTTGTTGCTCTTCTCTGGACTTTCTCAAATTTGTCCACATCTTTCCTGAAATGTGGCACCCAGAACTGGACACAATACTCCAGTTGAGGCCTAATGAGTACAGAGTAGAGTGGAAGAGTTACTTCTCATGTCTTGCTTACACTGCTCCTGCTAATACATCCCAGAATGATGTTCGCTTTTTTGGAACAGTATTACACTGTTGACTCATATTTAGCTTGCGTCCACTATGACCCCTAGATCCCTTTCCACAGTACTCCTTCCTAGGCAGTCATTTCCCATGTTGTATGTGTGCAGCTGATTGTTCCTTCCTAAATGGAGTACTTTGCATTTGTCCTTATTGAATTTCATCCTCTTGACTTCAGACCAGGGCAGGCTCTACAGTTTTGGCTGTCCCAAGCAGTGAAAGAAACTGCCGCCGCGGACAGCAAAAGGAAGAAGCTGCCGCCGATTTGCTGTCACGACCGTAAAGGGAAGGGGTTGCCGCCGTTTTGTCACCACGATGGGCAGCACAGAGAAGCTGCTGCCGGTTTGCCACCACGGCCGGAGGAACTGCCTCCCCTTTCAAACTGCTGTCCCAAGCACCTGCTTGGAACGCTGGTGCCTGGAGCCAGCCCTGCTTCAGACCATTTCTCCAGTTTGTCCAGATCATTTTGAATTATAACCCTATTCTCCAGAGCACTTGCACTTGCACCCCTCCTCCCCCCACAGCTTGGTATCATCTGCAAACTTTATAAATGTGCAAAAGGCCATACCATAAAGATGCTAAGCAGAAAGTATCTGCAAGATTTAGACATAACCTGGGTGTGAGGACATAGAGAGGGATCTGAGTCTAAGATAACATGCAGATTATGGGCTTAAGTGACAGGGTGGTGGTTGTGTCTGCAATGATCAAGAAGTGAGGGAGAGCTAAGGGGGAAGGTTTAGATTTAGAAGAGCAATTGATTAGAACTTGTTGAGCTTGAACAGATGGCTAGATATTCATGAGGAGGTATCAGATAGATGGGCTGAGATTTTAATGTGGACAGAAAGAGACAGATCAGGAATAGAGAAGTAGATCTGTGAGTCTCAGCATAAAGATATGGTTGGATTTGTGTTTGTGTATGAGATTACCTGGAGATAAGGTACAGTGGAAGAAGAGATGAGGACCAAAGAGAGAGCCTTTGG
Source organism: Dermochelys coriacea (assembly GCF_009764565.3). Taxonomy (NCBI): domain Eukaryota; kingdom Metazoa; phylum Chordata; order Testudines; family Dermochelyidae; genus Dermochelys; species Dermochelys coriacea. The sequence continues at coordinate 73,778,036 of NC_050076.1, forward strand.
GAACCTCCACAGAAAGCTGGGGTGGGGGGAGGGGATGAAAAGGATTCTCCACATAAAATCCTGAATGAGCAACTGGAGGTAAAAGGACAACTAGGAGAAGACAGAGTCATGGAAGCCAAGGGAAGAAGAGATTTCAAAAAGAGGAGCATGGATGAGTGTTGGAGGTAGCTAACTGGTCAAGAAGGATGAGGATGGAAAACCAGTTTTGAGATTTTGCTAGAAAGAGGTTTTTAGAGACTTTTTGGTGAGAATGGTTTAATCTAAATGCAATGGGGAGAAACTGGATTAGAGAGGGTCTAGTATGGAATTGGAAGAGAACTCCAGAACGCAATTGTAGACTGCTTATTCATTGAGCTTTAGATAATGGGAGAAAGGAGATGGGGCAGTAGTTGGAGAAGCAAGTGGTGAGTTTTGAGATGCGAGAGAATAAAGCTTATTTGGATCATGAGGGGAAAGAGCCAGAGGAGAGTGAGAGGTTAAGGAGAAAAGTAAGGGAATTGATGAGCAGGTGAGCAGATGTGGTAGGATCATGGGGGCAAGTGGAGAAGTTAGAGGAGGAGAGCGGATCAGAAAATTCTCTCTCTGACAGTGAAAGAGGAGGAGGGAGAGTGTTATAGAGAGGAAAGCAAAGGCTGAGGCATGAGGAAATTTGACAAAATACTACATGACCTTCTATTGGAAGAAAACAGGAAGATTCTGTGCATGCAGATAAGTGGTGGTAGGAGTGTGGGAGTGTTTGAGGAGTGAGTCAAAGGTGGTGAAAAGGCAGCGGGGATTTTAGCATGGAATTCAGTTAAGTTGAAGAAATAGAGTTGTTCAGATAGGAAGGCAGAACCAAAGAGGAAAAAATGAATTTGTAGTGAGAAAGTCATTCTGTCATGGAATTTCTGCCAGTTATGTACTGCAGAGTGCGAGCAGAAGTGGATGTTGGGAGGTGAGCCGGGGCTAGGAGTTGACGGGGATGACCTTGCAATGGGGGAGAGGGGAAAAGGAGTTAAAATTGGAGGAGAGAGAAGCATGGAAAGAAACAACCATATCAATAAAGGAAAGGGAAGAAAGGCCAGGAAGTGGCCAGGAAAGGTAGGGATGAATGTTGAATTAGTAATCAAGCCAGAAAAATAAAATTTGAGTTAGATATTTTGTCTATATTTGAGGTGATTTCTCTTCTCTTATTTATTCTTATTGACAGAGTACAAGTTTTCTTTGTTTGATTTTAATGTTTTGTTTGGTTTTTTTGCTTTTCATTGGTAGACAGAATAATAAGGTTGAGAAATGTTAGAAAATCTATTTACAAGAAAATTAAAGATTGTCTCCTTACATTAGTATTGTGGTTATATAAAGGGCACATCTGTGCTCAGATCTTTTGTACATTATATCAAATGCCTATTATACACAGCAGAACTGGAGAGCAAATGCTATAAATACATTGTTAGCAGAGGTTACGGAAATTATATTGTGGGAAATCTTTGCAGTTTGCCATCTCATCTTGTCAGCACCCGTCAAGCTATACACACCAGCTGACCAATTCCCTTTTCTAATAGTGATGAAGAATAAGAATATAACCATTAAAAGTCATGTGTCTCTGTCCAATATAATAAGAGAAGCATGGATTAAATGTAATATGTTTAATCTGCAAAATATTTTGGGTATGTTATCATCCATTGTCTATTGTGATCCTCCATGCAGCATACATGAATGGCAGAGCTGATTTATATACACTGATTACCTGCTTGGCTAATTATACTAGATTGTTCAGCCAACTACCTTATAATAATTATTTACTATTTGTGAACATAAGAGCATAAATTCAAAATTTGATTACAGTACACTGGACTCAGGAATGTGACTTATCAATAGATATAATATATAATGAAATTGATTCAGCCACCTTAAAATCTCTGTGAGAAGACTACAGAGAAGAAGAAGAAAAAACTCCCATTTCCAACACATGCTTCACTGTATCACTTTCTTTTGGCATCAGAAAGAGCCATATATTTTTCTGGCGGTACACATGATTTACTATTTTAACTGATTTTTATATTGAATTACTGTGCTGCAGTGAATAGAAGTACAGTAATTGCAACTATTAACGGCCTCATGATTGAAAGAATGCTCTTCAGTAACTTGGCAATTGCTCAGAAATTGCAAGTCAGTGGGTGTTACGGATAATAGTACAAATAATTCCATAATCCGGGTTTTTCTTTGCTGTGTAGACATACCAATAGACATTAAGGCCAGAAGGGACCATCATGATCATCTCCTGCAGATAGCAGGCCACAGAACCTTGCCCACCCTCTCCTGTACTACCATAACCTCTGGCTGAGTGCAATGGCAGAAGATTAGAATGCTGGTGGTGCATCATCATCTCTGATTTCAATAGGAAAGAGCAAAACCTGTTTTATTCCTTTATAGCTGTGAAGGAAGCCAAAATCATTCTTTCTCCATCCAGCTGGATCTAAATCAGCATAACTGCACTACACAGAAAACCAGTTACATCAGTACAGTCTGTGCTCATCCCCATAGCTGAATACCACCCACCGTGAGGAGCTGGCTGCCTATTTCACTGAGAAGATAAAACAAATCTGAGATTGGTTAGCTGATCTCAAAAAGAACAAAGAAGGACAGAGAGAGGTTTTCATTTTGCCTTTTTTTTGTTTTTGACTGAGTTTGGCTCAGTCATGCAGGCCATAAAGACACTGAGAAACGTATTGTCCTACATATACCAGACAGACTCCGCCTCCTCCAAACTAATGAAAGCCACTGCAGAACCCTGGATCTATAATGGACTGAAAAGCTTGTTTCAGAGAGAGGGTTACCTCCCAGACACTGTAAAACGTTTGATAATATAGCTAGTCCTCATTTGACACCAATGACCATGGCAGTACTGCCTGTCTCAAATGGCGATCATCCCCCTCCAAACCCAAATATTTTGTTTTCTGCTTCTGTCCTATTCTAAGCTCAGATGTTAACATGCACTGCATATTATTTATTCACGCTCTCAGAAAAGTCATTTGATGGGTTTCTTTTAGCTTTTGTTTATGTAGTTTACTTTACAAGTGCAATAAAATCCTTTCCCTATGTTTTGAGCTATGTACTCATTATTCAAGAAATCATTTTTGTCTTTTTAACAAATTAGGTTTTTAGCCTCTTAGTGCAAGGTAATGAAATAATTATATTAATCATCTTTACAATTTGAGATTACGTTATATAGAGCTGTCTTTATCTGAGAACATCAGGTATTTAATATTATATTTTAAATAGTCTGACTTATAGAAGCATACCATTCTAGGTGTTAAAGTTGATGGACAAATGTTTTCTGTATCTGGAAAGAATGCAGTGGTAATAGCCTGTTATCTATTTCAATGGGTCTTTGTCAAATGTGCTTTTAAGACTTCACTTAACTGAATTTGGACAATGAAAAATATAAATAAATAAAATAAAGTCTGAAGAGCTAATATGATGTTGATATGAATGGCAGAAAACCTTGCTTAAAGCATCACTGCTACTGAAATATCTAATTTCAGTTGTGGTTCCTTGGTAAAATATTTACATAAAGCACTACCATAGACAATTAATATGGGAACCAGAACAAGGTGAATTATGTAGGAGAAGCTTCAGTTAATCAATATGGTAGGGAAGAGATAATATTGCCCCAACTTCCCCTTCCTCCAAAGTGATGTACATAGAAGGTTGGGATAGCCATGGTAACTAAAACCTTTGCTTCCATAGAAACAATGGTATCAGGAAATAACTTGTGATGTTGATGTGTGTAACAACCACACTCATATTGCACCCTGATGACATAGAAGATTATAGTCAGCACCAAAGGATGTAGTTTAGAAGTAAATGGTGAAAGTGAGAGGAAAAACTAAAAAAAAAAAGGAATAGGTATGGATGAAGGTAGGAGGAGAACAACATAAAATACAGTGTATTGAAAGCTTTGCCCTTTAGAGCTGCCATTGAAAATGGTTTAGATTGTAAAATTTTAATGGAGCAATGAAATCAAGGTAATTTCATAAAAATATATATTGAATTGTAAGCTGTGATAGAGAGAGTGAGACTATCAAAGGCCCTTTGTGGTGATGAAAATTTCTCCCACCGTGGAAAGGTAAGCACCATTTTGATTGCTGGCAATGCTAGCACTATTGTCTGATGTGGTGAAGGTGAAGTGGCCCGTTATTCATGGACTGAATAGAGACACTACATTTATGGCTTATTACAACAATCTGTAACCCACTAACAGTCAGACTGCCAGCTGCTTCCCTCCCCCCTTACTTTCCTCAATATGACTGAAGGGGTGTTAATCGGCCACTTCACCTTGACTGGTCCCTTGAAATATGTGTTAACTACTTATGCTAAACAATCTGTTCTACCTTGTATTTAGTTAATGACACTCTGGGTTAGTTTCCCAAACCTGAAGAAGAATTCTGTATAAGGGCTTGTCTACACTGGCAAGTTTCTGCACAGTAAGGCAGCTTTTTGCGCTCAAACTGTAGGTGTATACACACTGCCAAGCCACTTTGTGCGAGAAACTCCTGAGTTGCAGTGCTGCACAAAACCACCTTGACGAGTGTTGTAAGGCTATTTGTGCAGAGGCTCCAGCTCTCCATTGACAGTGTAGACACTTGATTGTTTTCTGTGCTGTAATTGGCCTCCAGAGCTGTCCCATAATGCCTCAAGTGACCACTCTGCTCATTGTTTTGAACTCGGCTGCCCTGGACACATGCACTACCACAGTGCACTGCAGTCTTTGCCATTGCAAGAGCTGCTAATGTGGATGCACCCCAGTGTCACACGCAGCATAGTGTGGACACACAACAATGATTTAATTCCAGCGTTTTAATAAAAGTACTATAACTTGTGGTGCAGAAACTTGCCAGTGTAGACATACCCTAAGCTCAAAAGCTTGCCTATCTCACCAACAGAAGTTGGTCCAATAAAAGATACTATCACCCACTTTGTCTCTTTAATAATCATAGTACTCAGTCTGCACTTGGTGCTAGTTACTTTTTAATGTACTGTTAATTAGGTGAGCCAATTGCAATCTGAAGTATTGTTCATGATTTCTCTTCGTGGTAATTAGTGGGAAGAGGATGTAGTAGGCAAATTATTTGTTGTGAAGCAATTATCTGATGAATTTAGCCCTTTTTCCTATTGTAAATAGGTCCCAATTTCTAAAAATACATAGGTTATTTGCAAGTATTTGACAAGTAACGTACATGAACAATTCTCATAGTATGGTTGATAGTGAAATGTTGACTTAACCTATTCGCTATTCTTTATTTATGGTGTGTGACTGGTTATCTAGGTCACATCATATTGATTCTGCTCCCTAAACAGACGATTGAAACTTCTAAAATATGAGAATAATGAATGGTGAATTATGACTAATGATTTATGGGTAGCAATTTTCTAAAATAGTCATTCTTTAGTTTTAAAAATTGAACTAAGATTTGCAACATTGTTATTATTAAACTGATTGTCAACAGAATATTCATAAATATGATCTATGAATAGTGTCAGAGTGATTTCATTACATTTATTCAAGAAAATATTTATGGCTCTCTTCTTTTACTATTTGACCAGCTCAAGTTGAGGTTATAGTATCATCAGAAGAGAGATTTGCCATAAGTAGGATATGTTGTTGTATGATGGTAACTAAGCTTACTGTAAAGAAGAAAAATCATTAGCTGAAAGGAAAATGAACTTTTTGTCTTTGGCCCCTGAAGAAGATGAAATTGGTAGTGTGGATTGCTTAACAGCGGTTGTTTCAGCTAAAATGTATCACATAAAATAATTTGTCCCTTAAGAGTGCTCACCATTGTGTCACTGTGCTTCTCTATTCCAATCAGCTTTACAAAACTAATAACTCCTGGTAATTTGAAAACCCAAAGAGAAAAAATTATGTATTTAATGGGGATTCAGAACCTAACATGAGTTTGAAAATATTATTTAGTCTTTATTTAAATATAAATCTGCCATCTAACTTTTTTTCTAGACAACATTTATATATTTGATGGAAAAATAGTAGGGCTGTCAATAAATTAAAAAAATTAACTGCGCTGTTAAACAATAATAGAATACCATTTATTTAAATATTTTTGGATGTTTTCTACATTTTCAAATATATTGATTTCAATTAAAACACAGAATACAAAGTGTACACTGCTCACTTTATATTATTTTTATTACAAATATTTGCTCTGTAAAAAAAAAAGAAATAGTATTTTGCAATTCACCTAATAAAAGTGCTGTAGTGTAATCTCTTTATCATGAAAGTTGAACTTACAAATATAGAATTATGTACAAAAAAAGACATTCAAAAATAAAACAATATCAAATTTTAGAGCCTACAAATCCACTCAGTCCTGCTTCATGTTCAGCCAATCACTCAGACAAACAAGTTTGTTTACATTTTCAGGAGATAATGCTGCCCAATTCTTGTTTACAACGTCACCTGAAAGTGAGACCAGGCATTCTCATGGCACTGTTGTAGCCAGTGTCGCAAGATATTTACATGCCAGCTGCGCTAAAGATTCATATGTTTCTTCATGCTTCAACCACCATTCCAGGGCATATGCATCCATGCTGATGACGGGTTCTGCGTGATACCAATCCAAAGCAGTGCGGTCCGACACATGTTCATTTTCATAATCTGAGTCAGATGCCACCAGCAGAAGGTTGATTTTCTTTTTTGGTGGTTTGGGTTCTGCATCGGAGTTTCTGCATCGGAGTGTTGCTCTTTTAAGACTTCTGAAAGCATGTTCCACGCCTCGTCCCACTCAGATTTTGGAAGGCACTTCAGATTCTTAAACCTTGGGTCGAGTGCTGTAGCTATCTTTAGAAATTTCAGATTGGTACCTTCTTTGCGTTTTGTTAAATCTGCAGTGAAAGTATTCTTAAATAAATAACGTGCTGAGTCATCATCCGAGACTGCTATAACATGAAATACATAGCAGAATGCAGGTAAAATAGATCAGGGGACATACAATGCTCCCCCTAGGAGTTCAGTCACAAATTTAATTATCCCATTATTTTTTTAACGAGTGTCATCAGAATGGTGGCCAAAGTATGAAGGCGCATGCAAATGTTTAGCAAATCTGGCACCTAAATACCTTGCAATGACAGCTACAAAAGTGCCATGCAAATGCCTGTTCTCACTTTCTGGTGACATAAATAAGAAGAGGGCAGCATTATCTCCTGTAAATGTAAACAAACTTGTTTAGCTTAGCGATTGGCTAAACAAGGAGGAGGACTGAGTGGACTTGTTGGGTCTGAAGTTTTACATTATTTTGTTTTTGAGTGCAGTTATGTAAAAAAAAATCTACACTTGTAAGTTGCACTTTCACAACAAAGAGATTGCACTACAATACTTGTATGAGGTAAATTGAAAAATACTATTTCTTTTGTTTTTCATTTTTAGTGTACAAGTATTTGTAATAAAAATAATACACACTTTGATTTCAGTTACAACACAGAATACAATATGCATGAAAATGTAGGAAAACATCCAAAATATTTAATATATTTCAGTTGGTATTCTATTCTTTAACAGTGCAATTAAAACTGCAATTAATCGTGATTCATTTTTTTAAGTTAATCACGTGAGATTCAAATGTTCTCAAAGTTTGTGATTGCAGCTTTTGCATTTTGATTTGGGGCCCATCTCTTCTTAATACTGGGATTTTCTCCTAAATAGAACTCTGAGTATTTCCAAACAAATCCAAAATGAATAATCCCTGCAGAAATTCCACATGTGTTAGCTAAAACTATTCCAGAATATCTGACTTTTGCGAGAAGTCCTCAGTTTTTATACAAAAATCCCTCAAAAGGTTTACTTTGGCAGGTTAAGATGCGGTTCTGTCAGAGATTGACATAGAAATAGTAGTGCTGGAACCAAGTAATAAATTAAAGATCAACTGGTTATTGGGGCTGGCTGGTTATTAATGAAAGAGTTCTAAATAATTTAATTTTTAAGTGGCTGAACTGCTAACAGAAACCTGCAATATGTCATTATCAACTTCCATAACAAAGGACTGAAGAGTAGCAAATATTGTACCTAGTTTTAAAAAAGAAACCAGAATGAAATTGAAATTACAGATCAGTGAGTCTTCCTTCATTAATAAATAAATTGAATGACATTATAATTTAAAAGTAGAATTATAAAACACCCACATGAAGATAACTGGAACAAACCAGCAGAACGTCTGCAAAAGAAAACAAGTGCCTCTTTTGTCGATTTTATTTGAGCATTTGAACAGTAAAAATAGTGATTCAAAGAGAACCTGTTGTAGTTGCTAATGTGATACTTAAGGTTGTGGTATAAAGACCATGATCTAGCTCTCTGTAGGCAGATTACTCCATGATTTTGCACACAAGTTTTCTTTCACCTTCCCTGAAACATCTGGTACTGGTTTGAACCTGTATGCCAATGTCCATGTTCCTATTGGTTGTTAGTGTAGGCCAGTCATTCTCAACCTATTTACCATTGTGGGCTGCATATGAAGCTTTTTGTGTTATGTGGGCTATATTCACACAATATATGTACTACCTATATGGCCCTGAGGATGTCACATGGGCCAGAGCTGTGTGCTGACTGGGCTGCAGGCTGAGAACCACTGGTGTAGGCCATATTAAGTAACTGTACTCCCAACTTTTACCAAAACATTGTTATTCCAGAACTGATGTAACTTTTTTAGGGTAAGTCCACAATTTCCTATACACTTCCCCTGTTTAAACACAGACATGCTTTTGAACATAGTCTACTGGAGAAAATTCAATGTAAAGTGCTGATGTAAGACATGGACAGACAAAGTTGAAACAATATTTATCTTTTATCTGGGTCAGGACCTTTTTTTCCCATTGCTTTCTTTTTTATCTTGTGAGTTTTCTACAAACCACTGAAAGCTATGGCAATCCCTTCCTGCTTTGTACCAGCCATTCTTATACTTAAAACTAAATTTTCAATGTATCATAACACTCAGGACAGGAATGTTTTATTTTAAGGATGTGCTAATGTAGGAAAACACAAAAAATCCTGATAAATGTGATGGGCTGATTACAAAAGAAACAAGTAACAAACAATACAAATATTTTTCCATTCATACTTTAGCATTTTTAACCTCTTTTAAATACATGATATGACTTCTATATTAAAAGATGACAAACAGGAAAATCAGATCAATGATCACCATCAATTTAGTTTATGAAATGTCACAGTAGTAACCAGCAGGAATGAAATAATGGCTTTTTCCTCTAATTGTCTCACATGTGGCACACAATGGAGGATGTTTTATTAATTATACAGAACTACGTTTGATTCAAGAGATCATCCTGTATATATGAACAGATGAAGCATCAATGTGGTGTTTTGCTTAAAAAAAAATTGGGAGAGATGTACTTTGTGCAGTACAAATAAGAGCTTTATATCTGACAAATGAATACTCTTGAATTATTAAACAGGTTACACAGTTGTTCTAGACCTTACTTCACATTTGTTTCCATTTGTGTTAAATTCAGTTTTTAATGTACTGTAACATTAACTAAAACAGTGTAATGAAGCCTTAATTTAAACAAAGTTAACTAGTAATTGAACTAGATAGTGATTTGCTCATAAGAGTAAAAAGGAGAGCATGTGCCTGAGTGCTATTGCTTGAGGACTCTCATGTGAGCTTCATATGGAGCATCTTTATTTGTTTATTTTAACAGAAATGAGATCTAAAGCCATAAGTTTTCCTTCAAGATTCACATAGGCATGGTTAAATGTATGGAAAAAAAATAAGAAAAAAAAATCTCCGCAGTCTTAAGGTGGTTGTTTTGTTGTGTTTTTTTCCCCCTGCCCTCCATAACCTTCCCTGTCTAGAGGGACTGTTATCACAAGCTGAGACTTTGCCTGGTGGAGCAACAATAACTGCCTGGGTTACTACAGTAGGAAACTGGGAAAATTGCTATTGCCAAATGTATGGATTTACTGTACAAAATACTGAAGTAGACATATGGCAGGATATTTTTTAGTAGAGTAGATAAAAAGATTGAATGTTTCTGACAAGGTACAACGCAAAGAGGTGTATGTTTGTGTGTCAGATTTAAAATTCTTGGTACAGCTATGGTTTAATTATATTTACATCAGTTTTGAATGATAAGAAGCTGTCGAAGCTGATGAGCTAGGAAACCAGCAGAAAATTCTCAATGTCAGAATTGTTGGTGCACCGGAAAAGAGAGAATCTGATGACATGGGAATAATTCGTGTGGAATGGCTGATGTCTGCTTCATAACTAAATGGTGCTTTCACTACAGCAACTAGATTGCCTCATAGCAAGAATCAATTTCCCTCTTCCTCCCCAATCCAGTCTCAAACTGGTCTGGTAGTTCTGAGACTTTACAGCTACACAACGAGGTGTCTTTCTTTCTCCACCTGCTGATGTAAGACATGGACAGGCAAATGATATTTTAATAATGGTATGCTCCACCAATAAACAACAATTTCTCCAGTTTCTACATTACATAGCACTACTTAAGATTTGGTGAGTTTTACCATCATCATAAATGTAGTTCTACTCATATATATCATCACAATTTTCATTTCAGTGGCACTCATCTCATTTCCTTTCTTTATAGGTAAAGAACTTTATATTATAGATTTCACTAACAAACAAAATAAAACAATTCTAACTGCTCTAACAACAACTTCATAACTGCCCGTCATGAAATTTGTCAGATTATGGATTGGCAGGACAGTCTTAGATGCACTTTATTAAATTATTACTGAAGGTAAAAATAGGAGCTTTTTTTGTTGTCTCAGAACACAAATCATTTCTAGCTGTTGTATGAACCCAGTCTACTCTTAAGCTTGTGTCCCGCAAGCAAAGAAATGACAATGAATCTGGCAAACGAGACAAAACATGATAGATTCCCCCACAAATACAGGACATGGGTAAAATATAATTAGTCAGATACATATTAAAACAATAAATATTTAAGAATATATAATTCTTATATATATAATATATAACTATTAAGAAAATATAATTATAATATATATAATTCCTAATATTCCAGTGCAATGTAAAATTATAACATACACGGAGCTTGCTGAGCATCTGTGCTAAATTCATATTGTGTTTAAAAAAAAAAAAAAGGTTTCCCTGGCAACACACACCATACGAATGATCTGAGAATAGCTGTTCTTCCACTCTTAAGATTTCTTACCTTTCAGTTGTTCACACATCAGTTTTCATTTACATCCCGGTATGTATTGCCCAATTCTGAAAGGTGCTGAATTTCCACAACTTTCATTAAAATCAACAAGCATTGAAAATACTCAGCACTTTGCAAGATTGGCACCCTCTGCTCTTTACTTCTAACTTGACAGTCTCTGCCCCCTTTCTCTGGTGAAAACACTCCAATATCGCTGCTGTCTGTTTCTACTGTTTAGATCATTGTATTGCAATAGAAAATGTAACGGTAATATAGTGTAGCTGAGATTTTTGTGCTAGATAATGTCATGGGAAAAATGACCTGTGAAGCAAAGTGGTATACTGCATCAACGTAATTTATTAATTAATATTATTAAAAATACTTTGCTCCTGTATAGCATCTTTGATGCAAAGATGGGTATTTGCAAACACTGATTAAGCTTTACATTGTCCTTGAAAGGTAGGTAATTGATACTTACCTTTAACATGGGTAAACTGAGGCACAGAGAAGTTGGATTATTTGCTCAAGTTTATAGAGGAGGTCAACAACAAAACTTGGAATAGACCATAACAGTTTTGATTGTAGGACCCAAATGTACATAGTCAAAAGGCATGGGATCCACAAAGGTACATACTCTCACTCTCTCTCATTCTCTCTCTGGCCTAATGTCTGTTCCACTCTGGATAAATATTTAAATACAAACACCACAGTTATGAATTGACCAGTTTACCCCACACCTCATTTGGAACCGGAAGTACAAAACTAAGGCAGCAGCAGAGGCCGAAGAAAAAAAGCTAATACAGTACAGTCCTGTGTTAAATGCAAACTACTAACAAAAATAAAGCAGCATTTTTTCTTCAGCATAGTAAAGTTTCAAAGCTGTAAACTTTTCAAAGAACCATAAGGTTCAGAGTTGCGAACATTTCAGAGTTGTGAACAACCGCCATTCCCAAAATGTTTGTAACTGAGGTTCTACTGTAGCTGTTGTGCCACAGAGAGAAAGAAAGAATGACTCTGCAGTCCAATGGTTAGGGCACCCACCAGGGAGGGGGGAAAACCCGGGTCCACTCTCTCTGCTCCAATCACTCATTCATTAGTTATGCATTGTGGAGCAGCTGCAAGAGTAGAGATTGAAGAGCCCACCCCCACCCCCATCAGAATATCTTGTAGCTCAGTGGTTAGCGCACCTCTCCTGAGAGGTGGGAAACTCCTGTTCAAATCCTTTCTCTCGCTCTGGTAGGGCAGCCCTTCCCTTCCCCCAATTCATTTCCAAAGTGTCTGGGTAGTCATAGCCAAACACTTGAATGTGGGAATCAGAGTCCAGTTCCTTAGGAAAGTTAGGTGCCTAAATTCCTTGGAGGATATAGGCCTAAGTGTTGGTGAGTAATGAAAGGGAAGAGGAGGGAGTCTCAGTCATGCCAACAGGAAACTATAACAAGGAGAAAAGAATGTTTAATAATTATCTAGATCCCACATAGTTATGGACGGATCCATGAAGGAACTTAGGCATTGCAGTGCCTAGAAAAATCACAAGAACAACAGTACGATTCACAAAAGCTGAGTTAGATTCCTAGGCTCTCTATACAATGAATAGGAGGGATAGGCACCTTAAATGCAATCCACAAAAGCCAGTATGCTAGGCAGGGAGCTGCCTAAGCTAGCCAATGGGAGATGTTGATGATGGGTATGTCCTAAACCCTGCCCCTCCTGTGGAACTAAGCTCCTAAATCCAGGCTGCAGGAAAGTGCCCACCTCTGCAAGCAATCCACAAACAGGACCCCATCTCCCAGAGTCAGGTGGCTTAGGTGCCTAAGGCCCATCTTGTGAGAATGAGTTGGGTGCCTGTCTCACTCCACACAAACAAGCCAGAGGAGGAGGAAGTGCTGGTGGGGCTCACCTTGTAACTTTTAGCACCGTAGTTAGAGCTCTCTCCTGAGAGGTGGGGAGACGGCTGTTCAAATAATTTCTTCCCCTTTGGCAGAGAGGGGGAATTAAGCCTGTGTCTCCCACATCCCAGGAGGATGTGCTAACCACTGGGCTAAACTTTATAAGGTGACCACCACTTCTTCCAGCCAGATTTTGAATAGGATCTGATCTGGTAGGCAGTCTCTGAGGGTGCCTACTCAATCAGGCCCTGCACAAGAGGCAGCTGAATGTTTAGCTTCCCCCAGTTCGTGAATTGCTCTGGGGCTTAGGTAGGAGATAGGTGGAGCAAAGCTGGGACTCGGAGGCCTAAGTCTCAGATTTAGGCACCTAAGTACCCTTGTGGATCTGAGTCTTAGTATTTTCTGGTGATGCAGACTGCATTAACAAGCTGAGATATGTGTTTTGGTTGGCCGTCTGTTTTTGGTGCTGGCCCATGTTCCCTAATGTAAGAAATGACAGATAAATAAATTAGCTTTATTTTTATGTCATTCACCAGAGCACCTGAGTAAATACTTACAAGCTGAGTCAGCCATTCAGGTCTGTTGACAATGTTACAAAGAAAAGTTATTGTAGCATGGGACTACATTAATTTTTCTTAGGGCTACCCCTTTAGAGAAAAATCATGGCCAGAGATTCACGGTTCCATTGGAGCTATGTTGGCAGAAGGCTGTGGAGGGCAAACCCCCTGCAGGGGCATAGGGCATTCTGAGAGTTCCTGGGATCCAATAAGTTTGAAGTGACTTTTACACAGGAATGAACCCCATCACCTTGGCAGTATGTTACAGGAGAATATTATCATAGAAATCCCTTTCCATTGGTTGTCATGCGGGAAGGCTTTGTTTGAAACAATGGGTTTCCCTCCACATGGCAGAAACTATAAAAGGTCCTGGAAACACCTCCATTTTGCCTCTTTCCTGCTCCAGCCTCTATTCTGTTCAAGCCTCCGGACTATGAACTTATACTAATGGGGGTATTTTAACCAATGGACTGAGGACCTTCCAGTGATTTGGAAGCAATCAGAGACTTATCAAGCCAGCAGTTTATTCCATCACTGCTACAAGTATGAACCACGAACTTTGCAATTATTGTATGTATTTAATTCCTTTAACCAATTTTAACTCTTACCTTTCTTTTTCTTTTTTTTTAAATAAACCTTTAGATTTTAGGTACTAAAGGACTGGCAACAGTGTGATTTTTGGGTAAGATCTGAGTTATATATTGACCTGGGTGTGTGGCTGGTCCTTTGGGATCAGAACCACCTTTTATTTGAGGAGATTTGAGAACCATTCATTTCTAAGTCTAGTGTTTTGGGTGGTAATATAAGGACTGGAGTGCCTAAGGAAACTGCTTTTATGACTTCTTGTTAGCCAGTGTGGTGAAACAGAAGTTTACTTTTGTTGCTGGTTTGGCATATCTCATGGGACAATAACCTCCAGTTTTGGTGTCTGCCCTATTTCTCAGCAGTTTCTCCTGAATTTAGTGTTCTCAGTTGTGAACCACAGAGGGATGGTTACATTGACAATGCAACCATACTTGAAAACTGAAAGTAGAAAAAAAATTGGCCATGTTTTCATGTCAAAATGAACAAGGAAAAACACAAGACAGCAATTGCAATTTTCCTATTTTAAATCTTTAAAACCATTTCTTTCTTTTTCAGTCTGCTTTTTCTCAGGAGTCCAATATACCCTAACCATTTCTTCTCTCTGCCCCTTTGTATGTATGCTTAGACTGCCTATAATCCCATGTACTTTTCCTCTAATGTTGATGTAGCACCTGTTCTTACAATTTTTGTAATTTATGATCCTCTGTTCTCTACCTATGGCACAAGAACAGCAAAAAGAGAAGAGAAAAATCAAAGGAAAACTTCAGAATGGGGCATATTAATGAATTCTGAGATTTAGGGACAAATGAGCAGTTGAGATTGGGAAGAGACAGTTCTTTTCTAATAGTTTCAGGGTTCCCTAAAACCTCTCTTCTAAAATGTTTTGATAAAGGAAAGGGGAGAGATTGCCAGTGGTATCCATAATTTCTAGTCAGTCAAGCCTATTGCTTTCTCATGGACAATGGACCCTTAAAATGTCTTGGGTTATCCTCATGGAATGCAACATTTACCCTTTGACTTAAAGGTTGTTGTTGGTGATGCACAAGTGCTGTTTTTATGTAATACAATAAAATTATCTCTGTGTAGCATGCTTTACTTGAGAAAATTATCAAAATATTGTTGAAAATTCTTTCACTGCTTTTGAAGCCATTTTAATTCACAAGGCTTCTGCAGAACTCTGGTAGTACAGAAGTCAAGGACTATACTCCACTTTCAAAGAGGATTTTTCAAGAGCCACTAAAATATGTGCAGAAATTAAATGAGCTGTAAGAAATGTTCTCATCAAAACCTGAAGCAATGTGAAACTTACCAGGTTTTGTTACAAGCTCTAAACACAGCTGACATTCATCAAAAGATTCACTAATATTAAGCTTTTGTTTATGAAGGCACCTGAGCTGATGCATAGTTTAACATCTTAGTTAGGTCAACTCTTTCAGTTTGAGCCTTAAGATTTATTTGAAATCCAAGTTGATATGAAATTTGTGGGGTGAACCCATACAATTTGAACCCAAGGAAAAGGCTTGGTTATCCCAAATCAACTGAAACAGTAGCAATCTAAATACATTAGTCATTTTAATTTTCTCTTTGAAAGGAACTAGTTGTCAGACTAAACCAGTACTGTGATTGGGCTCATTTCTAGTAATTTGATCAAGCATATCCTTATTTGTGCAAGTAGTCATGTAGGTAAGGCATGTATAACTTGGAATGATGTGGTTCTTAAAACATGAAGCACCATCTACCAATGGTCTAAGTTGATCATGAAGCCTTAAATAGTTTGGAATCATTTGATTCCAACATAAAATAACTTTACTTGTCCATTCATTTTAAAGTGCTCTTTTTATTGCACTTTCAAATTAAGAAATTACTCTTTTATCATTATAAAACATGCATTAGCAATCATGCTATTTTCTATTTATTTCACAATCCCATATATTTAGTTTGTTTAAAAAAATGAAAATATCGTGCTGCTCTTCATCAGTCACAGATTTAATCTGTGTAACTTTGAAAACATTTAAAAAATAATGTTAAAAACTGTAATAATCAACTCTTCAAAACAACTCAACTGTTGTTGCTGAGGGTAAACTAAAAGGGGACATGAAAATATACTTGAATCATAAAGAAATTGTTTTGAATGGATGGAATAGTCATATTTTCATATATTAGTAGTAAATGGGATTTTCCTCACTCCTATTTAAAGCTTCAGCAATTAAAAGGTTTTGTGTGTGTGTGTGTGTGCTGTGTAAGAGCCCATACGTGCTATATTGTTTTATACAATTAGTAGAATTATTAAACTGGGCAGCCTGCATAGGGATCTAATAGGTATACTTACGCCTTGGTGCATGTGTCTAGTACTACTTTAACTAGTGTTTTTTTCCTGTCTCTTTTTTTATCAAGGCTGATTGTCAATTATGCAATCTGTTTTTAAAAAAATATATTTTCTCTATTTGTGTTTTTTTCATTTTCTCTGGAGACTAAGATCAGATAGGAAGGTAATATTAAAACCCAATGCTGCAAAAACTATGAAAGCACATAATTTTATACACATAAGTAATACCATTGAACTAAATGGTACTATATGTGTGAAGTTACATGCATGTAACTTCCACACAAACTTCCTCGTGGCTGGACTTTACAAAAACTAGACAAGCCATTTACAACACACACTTTGCTTCTCTACAAAAGAAAAAGGACACTAAGCTATCTAAACTACTACATGCCACAAGGGGCCACAACAGTGGTTCCCGTAACCCACCCAGCAATATTGTTAATCTATCCAACTATACTCTTAACCCAGCAGAAGAATCTGTCTTATCTCGGGGCCTCTCCTTTTGCCCCTCCACCCCCACAAACATGATACAGTTCTGTGGTGACCTAGAATCCTATTTTCGACATCTCCGACTCAAGGAATATTTCCAACACACCTCCGACCAACATATTGACCCACAGAGACCTTCCTATCAACACTACAAAAAGAAGGATTCTGGGTGGACTCCTCCTGAAGGTCGAAGCAGCAGACTGGACTTCTACATAGAGTGCTTCCGCCGACGTGCATGAGCTGTAATTGTGGAAAAGCAGCATCACTTGCCCCATAACCTCAGCCGTGCAGAATACAATGCCATCCACAGCCTCAGAAACAACTCTGACATCATAATCAAAAAGGCTGACAAAGGAGGTACTGTCATCATCATGAATAGGTCGGAGTATGAACAAGAGGCTACTAGGAAGCTCTCCAACACCACTTTCTACAAGCCATTACCTTTTGATTCCACTGAGAGTTACCAAAAGAAACTACAGCATTTGCTCAAGAAACTCCCTGAAAAAGCACAAGAACAAATCCGCACAGACAAACCCCCAGAACCCCGACCTGGGGTATTCTATCTGCTACCCAAGATCCATAAACCTGGAAATCCTGGACGCCCCATCATCTCAGGCATTGGCACCCTGACAGCAGGATTGTCTGGCTATGTCGACTCCCTCCTCAGGCCCTTCATTACCAGCACTCCCAGCTATCTTCGAGACACCACTGACTTCCTGAGGAAACTACAATCCATTGGTGATCTTCCTAAAAACACCATCCTAGCCACTAGGGATGTAGAAGCCCTCTATAACAACATTTCACACAAAGATGGACTACAAGCCGTCAGGAACAGTATCTCCGATAATGTCATGGCTAACCTGGTGGCTGAACTTTGTGACTTTGTCCTCACCCATAACTATTTCACATTTGGGGACAATGTATACCTTCAAATCAGCGGCACTGCGATGGGTATCCGCATGGCCCCACAGTATGCCAACATTTTTATGGCTGACTTAGAACAACGCTTCCTCAGCTCTCGTCCCCTAATGCCCCTACTCTACTTGTGCTACATTGATGACATCTTCATCATCTGGACCCATGGAAAGGAAGCCCTTGAGGAATTCCACCAGGATTTCAACAATGTCCATCCCACCATCAACCTCAGCCTGGACCAGTCCACACAAGAGATCCACTTCCTGGACACTACAGTGCTAATAAGCGATGGTCACATAAACACCACCCTATATCGGAAACCTACTGACCGCTATTCCTACCTACATGCCTCTAGCTTTCATCCAGATCATATCACATGATTCATTGTCTACAGCCAAGCTCTACGATATAACTGCATTTGCTCCAACCCCTCAGACAGAGACAAACACCTACAAGATCTCTATCATGCATTCCTACAACTACAATACCCACCTGCTGAAGTGAAGAAACAGATTGACAGAGCCAGAAGAATACCCAGAAGTCACCTACTACAGGACAGGCCTAACAAAGAAAATAACAGAACGCCACTAGCCATCACCTTCAGCCCCCAACTAAAACCTCTCCAACGCATCATCAAGGATCTACAACCTATCCTACAACCATCACTCTCACAGATCTTGGGAGACAGGCCAGTCCTTGCTTACAGAAAGCCCCCCCAATCTGAAGCAAATACTCACCAGCAACCACACACCACACAACAGAACCACTAACCCAGGAACCTATCCTTGCAACAAAGCCCCTTGCCAACTCTGTCCACATATCTATTCAGGGGACACCATCATAGGGCCTAATCACATCAGCCACACTATCAGAGGCTTGTTCACCTGCGCATCTACCAATGTGGTATATGCCATCATGTGCCAGCAATGCCCCTCTGCCATGTACATTGGTCAATCTGGACAGTCTCTACGTAAAAGAATAAATGGACACAAATCAGACGTCAAGAATTATAACATTCAAAAACCAGTTGGAGAACACTTCAATCTCTCTGATCACTCGATTACAGACCTGAGGGTGGCTATCCTTCAACAAAAAAACTTCAAAAACAGACTCCAACGAGAGACTGCTGAATTGGAATTAATTTGCAAACTGGATACAATTAACTTAGGCTTGAATAGAGACTGGGAATGGATAAGTCATTACACAAAGTAAAACTATTTCCCCACGTTATTTCTCCCCCCCATCCCTCCCCCCCACTGTTCCTCAGATGTTCTTGTTAACTGCTGGAAATAGCCTACCTTGCTTGTCACCATGAAAGGTTTTCCTCCTTTGCCCCTCCCCCCCCCGCTGCTGCTGATGGCTCATCTTAAGTGATCACTGTCCTTACAGTGTGTATGATAAAACCCATTGTTTCATGTTCTCTGTGTGTGTATATAAATCTCCCCTCTGTATTTTCCACCAAATGCATCCGATGAAGTGAGCTGTAGCTCACGAAAGCTTATGCTCAAATAAATTTGTTAGTCTCTAAGGTGCCACAAGTACTCCTTTTCTTTTTGCGAATACAGACTAACACGGCTGGTACTCTGAAACCTTACATGCATGTGTGAATGACTGCCTATTTCAAATGTGAAATACCTTCCAATTAAATGAACTAAGGCATAGCGTTATACAAATATTAACAAGCAATTCTAATCTCTAGAGCTAAAGCTGATTTAACACTAAAAAGGAAATGACATTTAGTTAGACCTTCCCATCTATATTCCAGATCACACTCCTTCACTACTGTATCTGACAGAGGTCTATCAAGGGATCTTCAAACACCTGGTAGTGATTCAGACAATATGAGTTAAATGCTCCCAATGTAGTTCCATTGATCAGGGATACACTTTCTTCACATTTATAGGACCAAGTTTATCTTCATATCTGTACTTCCCACTTCAAATATGATAAATACGTCTAATTGGAAAATTATTTGCAAGTAAATAAGGCCAAGACTGTTTTTGTACATAAGACAAAGGTATTCTTGCAACAAAAGAGAATTTATGATATGTAATCCTTTCTTACATATGACTGCCAATCTGCTGACAGCATTTGCATGAGATATGAGCTAAATTAGAGACAGATAACTATTTGCTTCTGTGTATATAATCTGAGATACTGTATAGAGAGGATTCAGAGTAGCAGCCGTGTTGGTCTGTATCCACAAAAAGAACAGGAGTACTTGTGGCACCTCATGGGGTTATTGCATCCGATGAAGTGGGCTGTAGCCCATGAAAGCTTATGCTCAAATAAATTTGTTAGTCTCCAAGGTTCCACAAGTACTCCTGTTATTTTTGTATAGAGAGGAAAAATTCACAAGAAACTAACATTTCCTTGAGTTCTGTCTGCGTGTGTATTCATGCAAAGTGGAAAACCGCTGCCTGCAAATAACCGGTCATATGTTAAAAATGTACTTTTATCTCAGACTCACATGATGCACTTGTTTCATAAAAGTTTCTTGGGTTTTCCAGACCTTGTTTGATAGCACTTAGTGGTTTTAGCAAAAAAAGGAGCATATTTCAGATGAGCTGGTTTTCTGCAGTGATTGCAAAGAATGGTTAGATATGTTAATATTTGTAGGTCAATGGTATTGTACAGAATTACACAGGTTACCCTCTCATAACTTTTTTTAGAATTAGAGAGTTTGGTCCCAGAGTTATTGATTTGAGGAGGATATTTTAAAGTAATTGCAGACACATTTTGACAATTTTTTTTATAGTGATGCAAGTTAGCATGTCTATTTTAATGAAGTGGCAGCACATTACCTTGAGGTGTAGAAGATCTGAATTCAAGAACAGATTTGAGTCTTACACTTTTTTTGTACATGTATACTAATTGTTGCATTTATACACCCACTGGCAGTCAATACATAAGTAGTACACATCTCTCTCTTTGAAGTTTACCCATCTCATGATATGAGTATCATGCTCCTAATGTCAATGGAATTATCAATCAGAAATAAAGACCGGTGGAGTCTCCTCCTTTATTTCCTTTTTCCTCTTGAGCAATTGAAAACATTCACTTAAAGGAATATACAAAATTCCAATTAAGGATTTTTAATATCATCTTATTAAAACTAATCTGTTAATTAGTGAGCCATGCTCATGGGGTCAGGAAATTGTTCAATGTAAAAATTCTTTTGAGAGGCTTAGCCAATTGGAGGAGTATGCCCGTCTTTGGTTGAACATCCTTTTGTATATGGTACATGGAGATACACTGAAGGCAGTTATGTGGCTAAAACACACTGCATCGCTCTGAAAGCATACCCTGTTATGTATGACACAAGCACAGCAACACTGGAGACCCAGGGGAACAGTCTATTTTCGGAAGCAAGCTTTGAAAACCTATTAGAAAAGTTAAATACTAATTCATAAAAAAGGAAGCTTGAAAATCGTGGTGTCAAATCTACCAAATGAGTAGGTTTGTCATTCGGTGCTATAGTTTTCCAGAAACCTCCACAATAATTCTGACCACACACTTCTTCTAATACTTACTTTAATTTTGTTTTTATTCTCAGTTTATAACATTTCAGCCATGCATTTTTCTTTACTTATTTATATTGGCACATAATTTTAAGCAAAAATGTCATATCTCGGTAAGGGAACTTAATATTAAGAACTTTTTCACAGCTCTCGGGGCGGAAGGGCCAGATCATGGCCTTTCATGTGTGCCAGAGCAAGGGGAACTAGAGTGTATAAGTAGGGCCCTACCAAATTCATGGCTGTGAAAAACGCATCGGGGACAGTGAAATCTGGTCTCCCCCAATGGAATATGGTCTTTTGTGTACTTTTACCCTGACCAGCATTTCTCAAACTGGGGTCCCGACCCAAAAGGGGGCTGTGGGGGGGAAAGGAGGGGGGAGAGAATCATGGTATTGTCACCCTTATTTTGGAGCTGGGTAGCCGGAGAATGGGGGCTGCTGGTTGAGGGCCCAGCTCTGAAGGCAGCAGTGCAGAAGTAAGGATGGCAAAACCATATCATGCCATCCTTACTGTTGTTGGCACCAGTGCTGCCTTCAGAGCTGGACTCCCGGCCAGCAGCTGCTGCTCTCTGGCCATCCAACTTTGCAGGCAGCACCGCTGCCAGCAGCAGCACAGAAGTAAAGGTGGCAATGCTGCAACCTCCTACAATTACCTTGTGACTTCCCCCGCCGCCCACAACTCCTTTTCGGGTCAGGACCCCTGCAGCTACAACACTGTGAAATTTCAGATTTAAATATCTGAAATAACTAAATTTACGGTTTTTAAAATCCTATGACCATGAAATTGACCAAAATGGACCATGATTTTGGTAGGGCCCTACATCTAAGGTACCCTTTATGCCAACGATCCCTACCATTGCTCTGAAATCAAGAATGGAAACTAGCTCCGCACAGACCCTATTTCCCACCTCCCAGTGCAGCTCCCTTCCACACTTTCAGAATGAAACATTTTGTTTTCTTGTTCTGAAATGACTTCAATTTTGTGAATATGAAATGTTTAACCCAAAATGATTTTTCCCCTGAATACGCCTTTGCAGAGAATTTCTAAATTTGGGGAGAGAGTTTGTTTCGAATTAAGTCACATTTTGAAATCTTAAAATCCTTTGTAAAAAGGAACTTCCATCTTCTGCAGAGCTCTATATTTTTTTCTCCAATATAATAGTTAGACCTTTGGTATAGTTTAGAGTTTCCTTTTTCTCTTAGAAATAATGAAAGCATTGTGTTCAGAATCTTAAGCCCTCAGTTTTATTTATGCTATTTTCCAAACCTCTTCCTCTGTCTTGCATGACTATAACATATAGCTTGCCTAACATCCAGTAACCACTTTTAAAATCAGTTTTCAGCTCTTGATGAAGATCAGAGGCAAACTATTTCTTGTCCAGAAATTTTTAGTGTTCTTTATTACATTAGTGAGTATGTCAAATAGTGTTGAAAGGTTTCCTTTACAACACTAGAAGTTCAGTGAAACCCTGGGATAAAATAAAACAGCTAATGGCTTCATTTAAAAATAAAGATTGCTGCTGGATGAGTTTAGCAATAGTAGTTCTAAATTTTGCCTGAAGCATCAAGAAATTGTCTTACAAGTCTGACTCTTTACTCTTGGCAGGGAACTAGTCTCCCGATGGGGCATATTGAATACAGTAGTTGCTCACCTGTTCTACTAAATATATCATGGTCTGTCCATGTTCTAGTTAAGATTGGAAAGCGAGTGCCTTGTCATTTTTATTCTTTTCACATTCTGCATTGAGACAGTTACTAAGTAGCCTGCTCAAATAACTAAAGTAATGACATTTTACAGCCACAATACTGTCTTAATTCCTGGGTGCTATATACAATCAACTCATTAATTTTTATTTTTATTTATTCTCAAACATTATTAACTATTCTAGAAGTTTAAGTTGAATACTCAGAGTTGTATTCTCAGTAAAGAGAGCCTGAATTTTTTTAGCCTGAATATGCTCAATTTAAAAAAAAAATTGTATGTTCTCTTTTCAAAGAAATTATCAACTCTCATCCTTTTTGATAGGAATTGATCTTTTGCTCCTGAGAAATTAAAATGCCATTATGTGTCACTGAATGTCTGTTGCAAAACTTAGATGGGCATGATGAGTGTGTAGTGTGAAAGCTTCCCCAAAAGGGTCCTTTATTAATAAGAAATGTGACAGACTGTGCCACTGGCAAATGCCACATTAACTAAGACAAAATGATATTACTCTGAACTGGCAATTAGGACCAGAGAACTCTCATTGATTCATTTTCCATTGTTTAATAGTCTACATTCTCCCAACCTGTTGGGATATTGCAACAATCAAATGGATAATTCTTTCACGGTGTTCCTACCTGAAAAATGTCAGCTGACGCATTTTTCTGATAATATCAGACATTTATTTAAAAAAGTAACAGAATGTAGTGTTTGTCTAGCATGCTCACCTCTAGTGTGCCCCCTTGTGTCAGGGTGTGATGTTGCAGGGATTTTTGTCTCTGGTGCCCGTGCAGGTCATCTTTCTTTGTGCACCACTCAGCCCCCTATCTGAGAAGTTGCTAAACTAACCCCCTTTTGGGGCAACAGATGTCCCAGTACAGTCAAAAGTCCCGAAGAGAATCAACCTCTCTTCTGGGTCTGGTGCTTAACCCCTTCCTGGGGTTCCATTGCCTCTCTCCAGCTCTAGAATGAAGCTTCCTAGAACTTCCAGCCTCCAACAGCCTCTGGCACTTCAGCCTTTCATAGGATCCTGTCTGCTCCCTGTGGCTTCTCTGATCAGAAGGAACTTTCCTGCATTTTTGGGGCCTCTGTGTCCACTAAGTTATCACCTGATACCTTCCAGACCACACCCTGTGATTGAGATGTAACTAATTAAGTAATCTATTGCTTCCCTTTAATAATTATTGATCTCTTTCTAGCCTGTGATTGTTTTTATCCCATCACACGTTACCATCACCACCTCCTCCTCCTTACTGTGCTGGTCCAAATTCCTGTTCTAGTTCTTCTTTTAGTTCATGCACCCACATAACCCATAGGTCTTTTTCCTGCAGACTCTCTGGATAGTATTCCTCCAGCTGTTCTTTGTCTTGTGTGACCTTTCGTATGGCCTGATCAGCAGTCACCAATCTGTGTACCCTGAGCTTTCTGCTCATCCTTTTCTGGTATCTCCCCAAGTTGAGAATCCAGTTCTGTGGCTAATACAGCCTCCTCTGTCCTTTGGGATCCAGCAAGCAAGACTCATTAAAACTGTTCTAAAATTATTCACTCAGATACTTTATCCAATGAGTTTCTACCAGGACACAACCACCATGTCATCAAGTTAATTGGCATTGTCCTTTGGGAAAGGCTCTGCTCTCAAGTGGTCTAAGATAGCCTTCTTCACACATAACATAGTCTGTCTGTGGCTTCTGCCTTCAGACTGAACTCTCCTCCCTTTAATGGGACCAAGGTGTCCATGAAGTTATCACTGAATGCATCCCATCCCACACTCTGTGGCTGAAATGCATATCATTAGCTACATCTGTTACACCTGTGCTATAATTAACTTTCCCTTTCATCCTATGATGGGTTTCACCCCATCATGAGTAGCTACAAGAGAGATATCCCCACTGTAATAGATAGTATATGAAGGATCTACTGGCTTACTGTATAGATAGATGTCTACCAGAGAGAGTGAGGGATAGGATTTGTAATAAAGTTTCTCTGTGTGGATGGCATACATAGCTGACATTTAAATGAGCTTTCAGTCTTAAACAATAAATCTACTTTCTTATAAGATACTTGAGACTATCCTCTCAACATTTCCTCAAGTGGAATCTCAGAAACCTCAAAATCTTTCAGAATGAATGACCAGATATAACTGAAAATTGTAAGTGGAAACTACAGAAAATACATTGCCTCCATGGAGAAAGGAGTCCTACTGAATATATACTTCACCATACTATACACCATTACTAAGACTTTCAAAACCACCTTACAATTTAGAGGGAAAAATTCCACTGATATTAATGGGAACTGTACATCTAAATCTCCTGATTTTTCAAAAGCTCCTTACTTGGACATTGCTCACATTTACCCATAGGTAACACATCGTGATATCAAAGACACCACAGTTCAATCTCTGCTGAAAAATGGAAATAGCTGTGGTATCTTACATACCACAGTGAATTCTAATTCTCACATACTGTACAATAACCTGGATGAACATAGTGTTAAACAATACGCATGTGGTAGTGTGTTTCCTGGAGTAATACATCTCTGCTTTTGTAGATACTGTATGCTACCACAGATCCGGATACATAGTCACATCTATCAGGCATGAATTCCATATCAATGTTTTCATAAAAATATAGCAAACAGATATTTAATATTCAGGTTATATATTGGTTTGATGTGGGAATTTGCCTACAAAATGTTACCTGGAATTTATTTGTTGCTTCAATTTTTTTGTTTTCTACAGGGATCACTCTTCTATAGTCTATTTTGTTAATTTTAATCTATTTTACAATTGGTGTGTAATCTAAGCAGCCTTTGCATTTTCCCTTCTCTAGTCACTCCTCTAGTGTATAGTATGTATGTATATTTTTCCCCTTAAAAACATGACTTCTATAATGTAAGTAGCCTCCATTTATCAGACTTTCACTTCTGCATTTTATCTCTGTCCATAGTTGACATTAGAACTAAATTTCTGTTAAAATCTGTTCATGCCCTTCCCTGCTAATTTTGTCAAATTGAAATAAGATTGTCTAAAGTGTTCCATATAGGATCTGATGCCAGAATAGATCTTTATTCTTAAAGTATAAGGAAACTTTTACCATGTATTTTAGAGATGCTAACCTTTTAAAAAATCAGGTATTATTTTCTCAGCTTTTTGGAAAGTTCCCAAGTGTTTTTGGTTTATAGTGTCTCAAAAACAGCTTGGCCTAAAAATAGCCTTTTATTGTATTTGTCTGCTTGAAGACAGGTGCCTCCATGTACTTTGAAAGAGTTTGCTTATTTAATAAACTAGGGTTCCTGAGGTTGAGAAATGCCAATTATCAGCTGTAGTAAATATATCTATATAGGTCTGGAAGTATATTTATCTATATGACACAAAGCTGTCTCTTGAGCCCATTCCAGAAAAAGGGAATGGAAAAGAAATTCTGTATGTGTGTCCAAATGTTCCCTTGGGACTTCCTTTGATATCTCTGATATCATCAATGCCATCTCTCTTTGGGGCTTGCCTGCCTTGTACTGTCTTTTGTAGACACAGACCTTTACAGCTAGAAGACAGATGAATCCTTAGGAAAAGATGAAAAATTCAGACACCCTGGCCAGATCTTCAGGTTTGAATCAAATTTTTTTTGCAGGGAATTTTCATCTAGATTCCATAAGAGGTGGTTTCAGCAGTCCAGGCAATAGTTACCAGAAGAATACCTCAGGTTCATGACAGTCTGCCAGCACCTCTGAGATAGCAGTAATATTCACCAGGGCATTAATTTAAAGCCTAATGAAGTCCCCAAAAAGGCTTTCACTGACTTTCAATCAAGCTGCTGGTGCTTGGTGGCATTTACAGATTATCTGCATCATCCCATCTTCCAGGTATATCTATATGATTGGCCACAATCCCCAATATTGCACTGGAGTAGTTCATGCCTGTCACATACTTGATCCCTCTTCAAAGATCTCTGTGAGTAAATATAAGATTTAGCTTGACATCAACTCTGGTTTTAATTAATATAAGGGCCACCCTAAATTCCACCCAAGGACAGGTTCCAAGATCTCATCCATACAGTGGACATAATCCAATCTAGGCTAGAAGGCCAGTGAAATTTTTATCTGTCGTTGCTAGACTTGATGACTGACTGCACCTTTATCATCCCTTCTACAAATTTTCAGATGCAACTCTTACAAGTATAACTGAAATCAGTATGCAGACCAAGTGCTGATAGCTTGGACATTATAGTGTTTCTCTGTCAGTAGACCAAAGAACCTCTACTCGGGTCTGCCGGAAGATATCTTGAAGGGAATCATAGAATCATAGAATCATAGAATATCAGGGTTGGAAGGGACCCCAGAAGGTCATCTAGTCCAACCCCCTGCTCAAAGCAGGACCAAGTCCCAGTTAAATCATCCTAGCCAGGGCTTTGTCAAGCCTGACCTTAAAAACCTCTAAGGAAGGAGATTCTACCACCTCCCTAGGTAACGCATTCCAGTGTTTCACCACCCTCTTAGTGAAAAAGTTTTTCCTAATATCCAATCTAAACCTCCCCCATTGCAACTTGAGACCATTACTCCTCGTTCTGTCATCTGCTACCATTGAGAACAGTCTAGAGCCATCCTCTTTGAAACCCCCTTTCAGGTAGTTGAAAGCAGCTATCAAATCCCCCCTCATTCTTCTCTTCTGCAGACTAAACAATCCCAGCTCCCTCAGCCTCTCCTCATAAGTCATGTGCTCTAGACCCCTAATCATTTTTGTTGCCCTTCGCTGTACTCTTTCCAATTTATCCACATCCTTCTTGTAGTGTGGGGCCCAAAACTGGACACAGTACTCCAGATGAGGCCTCACCAGTGTCGAATAGAGGGGAACGATCACGTCCCTCGATCTGCTCGCTATGCCCCTACTTATACATCCCAAAATGCCATTGGCCTTCTTGGCAACAAGGGCACACTGCTGACTCATATCCAGCTTCTCGTCCACTGTCACCCCTAGGTCCTTTTCCGCAGAACTGCTGCCGAGCCATTCGGTCCCTAGTCTGTAGCGGTGCATTGGATTCTTCCATCCTAAGTGCAGGACCCTGCACTTATCCTTATTGAACCTCATTAGATTTCTTTTGGCCCAATCCTCCAATTTGTCTAGGTCCTTCTGTATCCTATCCCTCCCCTCCAGCGTATCTACCACTCCTCCCAGTTTAGTATCATCCGCAAATTTGCTGAGAGTGCAATCCACACCATCCTCCAGATCATTTATGAAGATATTGAACAAAACGGGCCCCAGGACCGACCCCTGGGGCACTCCACTTGACACCGGCTGCCAACTAGACATGGAGCCATTGATCACTACCCGGGAATGGTTCTCTGAGCTTGTTCCTCTGATAACAACAGACACAAATGTTTCCAGTCCAGGTTGGAGAGCACATTTTGGGCCTTTTACTAATCATGGTCTTGGGAGAGCTAAGGAGTCCAGGCTTTAAATAAATTTGTTGGAATTGAGCCACTCAGCTGGTTCTCAAATATGGGCATGGCAGAATAGTTCCTTGGAGCTTTTTTGCTCCTCCAGAAATGATCCATTGAGTTTTCTCCTGAGTCAAGAACTCTTGTTCCAAGAGAACAACAAAAAGGTGCATCTGGATTTCGGGTCCTTTCCTCTGATGACATAGCTGCTGTGTTTCTAAAACAAGATGTCTTTGTTTTTCTGAGATCAAGACAATCATATTAAAGTCTCAAAACCTTTCCATTAGGAAGAGTTACATTGCCAAATGGAAGCGGTTTCAAAAACCTGTTTATGGTAAAGGTCTTGACCTGGTTTTCTATCCTTTCCCATTTATCATAGAGTTCTTACTGTCTCTGGTTTGGTCAAAGTGACCCTTAGAACTTCTCCCCTCTTCTTTAGAGTCCAGCTACAAATAGAGCTTCTGAATCTAGAGAGGAGTGGAGGGATGGTTAGAAGCAGCATGGTACTTACACTTTCTGTGTTTTGAATACTGGGATTGAAGTAATTGTGTATACCTTCTGATTGCTACCTACTACAGTATAGTGATTCCATGGCTATGTGATTGCATACTTAAAGAGTATGGCAGCAAGACACTTCTGTGGAGGCATTGCACTCCTAGAACAAGAGCTACTGTTGATAACACCTTTTGTATGGATTCAGGCATGGACAAGAAACTTGGAGTGTATGGCTGTGGTAATCTGCCATAGCTTTAACAGTGCAGTAAGATGTAGTAAGCAGATCCAGAAGACTGAGTGGGACTGATATTTCAGAAGGCCTGAGCACTGGCAGTTCCCAGTGACTCTGGTTGAAATCGTGGCTTCCTAACATCTCTGGGGAAAAGTCAGGCCCTGTGTGGTTTAAGATGATTGCTTTTGTCGGTACCTGAACAATGAGAGCATTAAAGAGCAGAAAAAGTATTTGTCAATTTATCGCAGCAACAACTGCTATTGGTAACGTAGTAAAGGCTTTGTATTTATATTTGTTATGAACTGTAGTGCACCTATTATTTAACATCTACTCTTGCAATGACAATAAAAATTAGTGTATGTGGTTTATCTATGGTGCTGTATGGCATAGAAATAACTTTTTATTTTTGGTGGGGGGTGTTGATCGTGGAAATTGAGATATAGGAGCTAAAGTAAGATTGCTTGGATATATTAAAACTTCTTTCAAAGTATTTCCCCACCCCCTTGCAATTAGGTTTTATATTTTCAAGTTTAACAGGCTTTTTAAAAATATAAAACAAAGCAGAATCTTTTCTTAATATTTATGTGGAAAAAGCACTGGCTTGAATAGCTGCATTATTTCATAAGAGGCTTATATTTGTAAAAAATTGATAGTCTCAGTATAAAACTTTTTCAAGAGACACTAAAAGGAGAAGAGTCCAGAGAGAGATTTGTTTTCTCTGTGTGCACATACTAATATATGCTGTATATTTCTATATAGGTTTTTTAAAGCAAGAAGTAGACTTTAGTACTTTTACAGATTCTTGAAATGCCTCATTGGCTGAAAGGTTAGGACACAGAATTTTGTCAGATTATGATAGACTGTTCATATACAAAAGGGTAAATATTGTGAATATACTGTTTTGAGAGACAGGTCCTTAATAACTTCTCTAATTGAATTTGATCATTTCTTTTTCTTTTTCACTTCATAGTCAAAATATATAGTTTTTTAAAATTTGAAGCTCGGGTAATTTCACAATAGTCAGTGGACGCTTCTCTGGTGCAATACATTTCTTGTTGGCAGTGTTTTCATTCACATACTTTCTCAGCAAATTTATACTTTGACTTAATTTTTAGGAAACGTTGACTGTTTTTTCATAACAGTTCCAAATATCTAGTATTATCTCAACAAGGCATGTTCTGACCTTATATTTTAGATCTTTAATTCCTCTTACAATTGATTGACCAATTTAACCTGCATACACCTAATTTTATCTGATCTGATTGCATTTGAGAACTTCAGTGATTTGTTTATATACACTGCTCCTTATTTGATTTTGTTTTGTGATGAATTTATATAATAAACACTGCCTGGTAGGATGCTACTTGAAATGAAATTTCAGGCTAAGAAATTTCAGAATGCATCTTCTTTTGTACAGACATATTTAAGGAATCACAGATGTCCTATATGGCAGATATCATGATTTGAACAGATAAGTGCTAAAAATATACAAACTGTCAACTGTGTCTTACTGCCAGAAACTGTCTCTAAGTAAATTAGTCTTGCATTTTTGTTACTGTGTAAAGATCCTCAATTTTCCTGGTAGAGTGATAGCAAATCCACAAAATACAACAAATAAATTGCCATGTTAAAATATACACTTGATTGGATCTAATTTTGTGTGGAATTGTACATAATGTTGGTATCTGCTTAGAAAAAATCAGCAAAAATAGAATAAGCATATTACATGTCACCCTCAATCAAATGACTTGTATAAATATCTTAGCCCTCAATATTAACATTTTAAAATAACTCATACCCTGTGCTTCCTGCATTAAGATCTCATAGCTGTAAGTAATGTTTTATTACCTGAGCTTGCAGAGAGTATTTGGTCTCTCACTGTAGCAAATTAGCTGTGAAGGTAATATGATTTGAAATGAACCTTTTCAAAGCCAGGCCAAGTAGGTCCCTTTCCACATGGTTCAAGGTTAATTATATTTATCAAGGGGGAAGTAAAAAGGGGCAGTGAAGATGCTAACAGACTGGTGGCAACAACATAATGGGTGCGTCTCCAACATTTTACATTTCTCAAAGTTGCAGTTATTGATAAAATCAGAATGAGGGCTGTGTTTTATGATGGATTGTTTTTCATTGTTTTTATGCATAAGAAATTAGGGCAACAAATTAACATGTTTTTGAAGCTGCTATAAGCAGTAACAAAGGAAGCAGTGACAGATCTTATTCATTAGGAACTAGATCTCAAAAATGAAAAATGTGAAGCATAAAAGATATAAAAAATGCATAGCAAGGCTCACGTTCATTTTGAACACTTTTTTGTTTATAAATATTCTTTATCAGTCACATCTGTATTTTACAGTGCAAGTTCAAGGAATGTAGTAGGCAACTCTAGTTAAAAACAAAGACATTATTTAGGAATAATTTGGATAGGAATATAGTGCAGACATCTAAAACTCCTACCTTTCAGTGGATTCATCTGTATTGTCGTCTGTGATCATCTGCAACTCCTGTATATTTTTACTTGAATCTTCTTTGACACAATTTTCCTCTGTGCTTGCTTTGGGGATATCCTCATTTGTTCGCAGCTGTTCTATGAGGTTTTGTTGATGCCAGGTTTGAATAGCTCGGTGGTGCACAGGGGTTGGACCTGGCACTGGTGCCAGTATATTGTGGTGTACAGGACTGTTGTTTTTCTTTAGCCCATTTCTGTCCCGAGAGTGGCTCTTCAACCTATTCTGAACCGGTGTCCCTCTATGCTCATATCCTTCCTGAAGGCAGCCTCCAGTGCCTGTGGAACCTTGAGAGGGGTGACTGAACCACCTCCAGCGTAGCCTTAGGATCTGTTTCACATCAAACTCTTTCTTTCCAGAAACTGACATTTTTGCAGGAAAAAAGAACAAAAGCCTATTCTTTGAGAAAGGAAATGGATTCTTTGTTATCTCTTGTGTTTCAGTGCCTCTTCTTAAGAAAAGACGACAAAGGAACAAATACCAGTAGCCCTCTTTTTTTCTGACTAATATACTGCTAGCACTTCAAGCCGATGCTAAGCTGCTGTTAACTGTATAGGTGGGAATCCATACTGACAGGATGGTGAGGTCAGACCTTAAACAAGTAAATCAGCTTAGCACAGGAAAGCAGCTACCATAACACTACCCAGCTGCTAAGCTTACAAACAGCACTACAGCACAGCGTTCTCAGATATAACCTAGCCTCACATGATCCTGAGGGATCTTAGGCAGCAACTTAAGATGCAGAGAAGCACATACAAATAAAGTGGTAAGACCTAGTTTCCCATGAGGAATTGCATGAAGTCTGCTAATAAACAATACTGTATTTCACTACAAAATTATGAATGGTGAACTGATGATGTGGATTTTGCTAATGGTTCACTCTGAAAGTATCCTGCAGCTCACATTTTCCTTAACAGGTCTACAACATTTATTGCAGTAGACCTCACTTTACTATGTGAAATATCTATAAATAGTCTTAAGCGTTGAAGTGCTTACCTAAAAGAAAGTGAACATTCTTATTTAAAATACATTGTGCAGTAGTGTATGAAATATTGTCTTATCATTATGACTAAGTGTGGGGATGAGAAAAGGAAGAGCTTATAAAAATTGGAGGAGAAACCCTCCCTAAATGATCATATCTGTGAAAAACACAGTGCTTCCTGGCTAAATGCCTGTGTAAACGCCCTCTTGCCCTCGTACAAACTCTGTAAAAGGGTGGGATTTTTTTAAACCATTCTTTTGATAGTGTGCATCAAAACATGTTTTGAACAAAATTAATTATATTTTAGAGATTCTTTATTAGATAAGCATTAAATGTTCAGAGCTATGTGAAGTGTACTGTAAATATTAGATAGTAATATACTTAACTTTGTGACACACAGAAACTGATAGTATTAGAAAAAGACACTCAGTTTGTCTTACTTGGAGATATATCATGTGTAGTTGTCTGTGTACCATTCTTTAAGTACCATTTTAAATAACTGCTAGTGATAGTCAAACCTCAAAAGACTGTGGTTCAGTTTGAATAAGCCCTGAGAGGTGTGGGTACTGATCCAAACTTAATGCAGCACTTCCCCCATCCCCAATTTTTTTTTGCTCTCTTTCTCCTCCAACTTACCTATATTGTTCTCCATTTTCCTAACATTTCTCTTTTCTCAATCTCCAAAATTCCACTGTTCAACAACACTCAAATTCTGAAATCCACTTTCCCTTTCCCATCCTGGCCCTTAGAGTCAGGGATAGTTCAAATCCAAGGATTATGGAGGGAGGACAAAGCAAAATGAATGAAGGATAGGACTCAAGAACCATCAGACTTTATTTGTGTTTGGTGATGAGGTTTCATTCGTACTCCCAATACCCATGCCAAATCTAGATAGTATCATGGGTTGAAGCAGTGTGAAATTAATTGGGGGACAGAGGGAAGAAAAAGTTTGAGGGAAGGGGGAGAAGTCAAATAATGAAGGAGAAGCACAAGAATGATTTACGTATATGAGGGAGGGGAAAGTAGTTATTTGCAGGTGTGATGCTTCAGGGAATCTATCTGTCAACCTGTGAATTCTGGTTGGTATTGCAGAGTTGTTAAGAAATTGCTTTATCATGGAATACCTTTCTGTCTGTATGTCTACCATTGCTGGCAAGGGTGTATTACATCCTTTCCAGATCAGGGACAATGTATGTTGTTAAGACTCAAAGACCACCTACTCAAATGGAAACACCTGAATTACAATGGGCTGGCTAGACCTGGGGACTTCCCCAAACTTGTTTGCAGGGAGCACAAAAGTGCAAAATTCCCAAACCAGACTGAGACAGAGAGGACAAAGTCGGAGTTTTAAAAGGACTCAGAGTTGGGACTGAGAGCCATACAGGAAATTTTGGACAGGAAAGGAGAAGGGGTGGACTGGCCAGGTCAGAGAAGGTAAGCTGAGGAAAGAAAGTTCCTTGTTGTTCAAGTGATTACATATTTCTATTAGACTAGGTATGTGTGCCTCTTGTACTTCAGTGCTGAAGAATTTTCTTTAGCAATACCTCTAAGAGTGATGACATCTGTGCCTTGTTGCCCCCCTGGTCCAAACTGAAGGTATAAAAGGGCAGGTCCATTCTGCCTACTCTTCAGTTCCTGCTTACCACCCCTGGTCAGTGGTTGTCATATACTGTCAATTGTTCCTCTGTGAATGTGCAATTAATGTTTTGCTTAGTTAGTGGTACTCGTTAAGGTTTGAGGACCCCTCTTTTCTTTCTTTTCCTTCTTTTTTTCTTTCTTTACCTATTTCCTCCCACTGTTTATAAATTAGGCAACTCCAGGCTCTGCCTGGTATGCAGGGAGCCTGTACCTACATCCCCTGGCTTCAAACCTTGCTCCAGAGAGGCTCATGAGGAATGGTCTCACTCCCTGAAGTTCTTGAGTGAGGATCATGTCAGGGACAGGTGTCTGATTTGCCAAGGCTTCAAGACAAGAAACAAGAAGGTGAGAGAAGAACCACTCAGGTACATTGTTATAGAGGCCTCCCTTCACCTTGGCATTGTCTTGTTACCACCTCAGCCAATTACAGGGAGTTCCTCTCTGTCCAGAAGTGTTCCCCTAGCCTAACCAGAAGAAAGAGCTAGGAGGAGATCCCCTTCACCGAGGCATTCTTCAAAGAGACATAATTGCTTAAAGCCCTCTGAGCCTCTAAAGCCAAAGAAAGGGACAGCTTCCATGTTGTCAAAATCTTTGGTGTGGGAATCCTCAGCTTCAGAGGCTAGCTATTTCAGTATCAAAGGCAGAGCACTCCCTTTAGCTTGGCACTCTCCAGTACTACTCCCTACTGGCTCAATCAAGGCAGAGCCATTGACTTTCTAGTTCCTAAGTTGGTACCATCAAGGTTGGCTTTTTCCTTGGAGCCAGCACTGGAGCTGTTCCCCTTGATCACAACAGGGTGACCATTCCAGAGGCCTACGCAGCAGCAAAAGATCTCCTGAGCCTCTCAGTACCCCCACTGTTGATTAATCAGACCAATAGTGTCTTCTCAGGGCTGTTGCAGATGATGCATATGTTGCCTTCCGTGTAGGTGTCCATTATGATACCAGTCACTTCAGGTCCAGTACCACATTCATCTATCATGATGTCAACTCTGATACCAACAGAAACTGCTCTGCCTCAGCGTGCAGTACTGCCAGGAAGTATAGTATAGTACAGTATAGCCAGGAAGTCCCTTATGTTGCCACTGGTACTGCAGTCCAGTCATAGATCTTGGTCCTGATCTCTGATGATGCCACCCAGCATCACATCTCCCTGGCCTGCGGCGTACTTGTACTCCACCTCAGAGTCTGAAATGGGTTTCTCAGTCTCCAGCTACAGGGAATCCAGGGCATCCTCTAGAGATGGTGACTGCTCTTGTAGGAGCCATCAAGACAAGAGCAGATAGAGAGATTGGAGGATCTGGTCTAGACATAGTTGGCCTCAAGTACTATACCAGCTCCATCATTGGCCCTCCATTGCACTGCAGAAACCAACCCCAGGAAGGGAAGTCTTGTCACCTGGTACCAATAGACGGTTGGAAGTTGGTACCAGGAACCTACTGAAATATATCCCCTTGGGGCGAAGTGTCCCGATGTAATAGTGATAGGCTGCTTGACCCTTCTTGTGCAGCACCCAGGATTGAGTCTGCCTATTGTTGGTTTCAGATAGGCCTTCTATGCTGCAGTTTTCAACCAGCCCCAAGAGGGTTCTAACCTGCCTCCTGTGGGAGCAGGTTGTCACATTTCCTAAGTGTGTGGCAGTCCATCACCGCCAACAAGTGGGTGCTAAGCAGAGTGGAATCAGGATATATCCTCCTATTCTTGTGCTCCCCTCCTTACTCCCCACCTTCCCACTCCCTTTTCAGGGACCCATGTCACAAATCAGTTCTGAGGGCAGGCATGTTCTTTAGGAGCCATAGAATGAGGGCCTTCTCAGTGTCTGGACAAGGGGTTCTACTCCCTATACTTCCTAATACACAAAGCAAAAGGAGTCTTAGGCCCATTCTGGATCTTCAGAACCTAGCAAATACATCAAGAAGTTATAGGTCTCCATGATCTTTACTACAACTATTATCCCTTCATTAGATCCTGGAGACAGGTGTGCTGCCTTGACTTGAAGGATGTATATTTCCAAGTGCTATTCACCCTCCCACAGAAAATGTTTAAGGTTCATAGTAGGAGAAGATGACTTATGGTTAACAGTTCCATGTTTTAGCCTATCATCTATACTGAAGGGTTTCAACAAATGCATGGCAGTGATGGAAGCATACCTCTGTGGATGTGATGTCCAGGTATACCCCTAACCTAGACAACTGACTGCTGTGGGATTGCTCTTGTCAGTGAGAGAAGGAAAGTATCCATCAAATACTCCTCCTGTTTCGATGCATAGGCCTAGAAGTGAACAATGATAAATCAATGCTAGTACCCCTCCAGAGAACAGAATTTATCAAAGCAGTCCTTGATTTAGCTGGCGTCAGGATGAGACACACTCACACCTAGTATAATTTGCATATGCATCACATCTTGAAGAACAACAGTTATGAAAATTGAGTAACCATTCTTTTCAGAATACAAGTCATACACTGCAACAGAAGGACGCTGACCCCAGCCTAAAGAATGCTCTGGAGTCGTGTGGATATTCCTGTAGGGTTTCTTATTTTTGTGTGTATCTGTTTCTAATGCAATTAAGTAAACAGTAATGGTTTCAGAATCCTGTGAAAAGTCTGTCTCTGTTATGCTCTTCTCATATCCTTTGAGGAGCTAAACCATGGGCCCAGAACATCTGGAGTTCTCAGAAAGTGTGATTAAACTATGGAGGGAACCTGAGAGGTTGTCGCTTGTTCCCAGCAGTGTGCAGTAGACCAGGTGATTCCAAATATGAGAATGGGGGTACTAAATAAATGATCTGTACCCCAAGAGCGTGCTTAGAGTCCCCAAAATAAGGGGACAATGCCTGGGCTCTGTTCAGGCTCCAGAATCCCTGGGTGTTTAGTCAAGGTCACATTAAAAGTACTGGCAGTCCTTGGGTAAGCTGAGCACTCATCCATCCCATTCTGGACTGTCTAATCTGAGCTGTGATCTTTGCCATGTATTTTGTTTATCCACATTGTAACTATAGACTTTTCTTTTCTTTTATCAGCCATAGTGTTTACTTACAGCAAATTTTACCTGGTAGTGCTGTTAGGCGTAGTCTTCCAAGCTATTTTTCTTTGCATGGTAGTAGATGTTCAGTCTTGGGAAGACATGATGTGCAATGGTGTCAGTTTTGTTATGTAAGGGAAGGGGGATCTGTGTGAGCCATGGGAGAGTTTACTCTCTTGAGTTAGTTTCTGATCCGATTCACAGAACTCCATGACAACCTAGCATTCTGAGACTCTTGAAAGAAGGGAGTGCATGCTGTTTGTGACCACCTTTGTTCCAGGCCTGGTGTATGGGTGTAAACTTAGTGTACACTTAGCATATACTCAATCATTCCTGGTTTTGGGAATATCATGAGTAACAATATGAAAGTTACTGGCAACCCTAATTTTATTTTACTTTTATGTGTTTATTTTGCATTGTTACTGTTTTAATAGGTTTTATTTAATGTTTACTAACCCTTGTACCAGAAAAAAAACTACCCTAAACTCTGAATTTCAACCTTAATATCTATACTGTGACATTTTCCGATTATTTTCAAAGAAGCAACAGAGAACACATGAATATATGCCTTTCAACAATCTAACTACCAGTTTAGTAGAGATATTCTCTACATATTAAGAGGTTAATAGACTAATTTATGGTCAACTGTTGTTAAGATGGACAAGAACCATGATATCTCACTGTATCCTCTTAATCAGGTCACTGAGCTACAGCAGCAGCTCTGTCATTTCTGCTTAGTAGCAATTCTGCTATATTAACCCATATTTCTTCAAATCTTTTCACAAAGCTTCAGCATTTTTGTTAGTATTTCCTCTATGCCTGATCATAAGCCATCCGCAATAGTAATTCAATATATTTGAAGTGATCGTGGCAGATTAAAAAGTACAGTAGTTGAATGTTGCTTAAGCATGCACTGTATGTATTCTAGTTCGTGAATTACAAACTACCATTATTTTCTGCTAACTCAAGCACATTTCCAGACAGAGGTAAAGAGTGCCATGCTGATATTAAAAAGTTAATAGTGGACACTTTCTGAACAGTCTTTCTTACCTAGAATGCTATCTGGAGGTGTGGAACACACCTCAGGGCATAAATGGATTATTAATCACACAAATATTGTATATGATATTTTATTTGTGTTTATAGCTTCATATCAACATTCAAAATCTCAAGTCAAATCTCAAAGCATTTTACTAGTATGGTAAAAGTGACCTGATGTTCCAGGCCTTTTAGCATGGAACATCATCTCCATTTTAAAGCAGTATGCCACACACTTGCTTCTAATTAATTAGACCTAAATTTTGATATTTGTGTTCTAAGATGAAGGGACTAGGAATTCTGACCTTAAATGGGTTACAAAAATTTAGTTTGGGATTTTCAAAGGAGCCAATGGAAGTTAAGCACTGAGGGCAAGATCCAAAAAGATATTTAGGCACCTAGTTGCCTCTTTACATCCACTGTTTAGGCACCACTGACTATCTCAAACTCACCATTTGCCTGCTGCCTAATCTTGTAGGCACCTAGATTTCTGCCAATAGCTATGTTCAAATCTGCCTAAGCATGGTCACTGTCCCACAGCTAAAAGTTGCTCTGAGCAGGCACTTGAAACTAGGTCTCCCACATCTCAGATGAGTGCCCTAACCACAAAATATATCAACTTTTGTTTGAATTTAAATAAGCATAAAAATTTAAAATGTTTGTTTTCACCTCTTTAGGCTGGAAATCTCAAAAGAATAGGATTTCCTGTGATATGCCCACTATTTATTTCAGGCAAAACCATATGGTCTGTGTAAGAGTGTTAGAACATTTTCTAACAGGTTTATTGAGGATTTCCACCCTCATAAAAGTTTCTAGTTCCATTTGGTTCAAGCATTAGGTTAAAGTTTTGAATGGTTTTAAGTAGTTTCCTATTTTAGTTGAATTGGCTCATTCATTCCTTTTGCATATTAGAAATAATTCTAGTTCTCAGAAGTAATATTCACAGTTGTACAAAATACAAATGTAGCATTCTGGAATTCTAATTGCTCAGTTTTGTATGCATATAATAATAAACATCAAATAGATAATCACATTTTAGAAACTTCTGTCTATCCAAAATTCTCTAAATATGCCATTGTTCCACTCTTGCAACACCACTTTGTTTACCAGTTGTTTACCATAGGTTTAAAACAATTGATTTTTTCCAATTCAATCGTGATAACTAGTGCTGGTTGGAAAAAACTTTGAAACAGTTTTTCATCAGAAAATGCAGTTTTGTCAAAATATCAATACTTTGGGAACGCTTATTGATGTTTGCCTAAATTTAATTTCACAGAAAAAAGGGAGGGAGGAGTTCCAATAGTGTAGATAAGTAGCTTGATATTTTTTTAATCAAACATTTTGGCTTTTTAGCTTTTGAAATGATTTGTTTTTAATTTTATTTTATAGTATATCATAATATCATATAAATGTTAAGTAAATGTTGAAAAGAAATTATTCAGTTTTGTGGAAACAAAACATTTCAGTTGATCAGAAACAAAAAAAATCAGAATTTCCTTTCGTGGAGAATTTTGTTCTGAATCAGAACAAAAGCAAATTTTGAGACCTCGAAATCCTCCATGATAGAGAATTTCTGTGCTCGCCTAGCTCTAGTCATAACTTTGTATCAAAGGCATAAAGTGGTAGAAAGATGAGAACTTATACTGGTTATATCTACACTGCAATTAAACACCTGTGGCTGACCATACCAACTGACTTGGGCTCAAGCGGTTCGGGCTAAGGGGCTATTTAATTGTGATATAGATGTTCAAGATTGGTCTGGATCACGAGTTCTGTGGCACTCCCCCTCATGGAAGGGAATGTCTACACCACATTTAAACAGCCTGAACCCAAACCCGCTGGCAATGGCCAGCCACAGGTTTTTAATTGTAGTTTAGACATAACCATAGTAAGCATGAACCTCAAATTCACTGATAGTTTGAATTGAAACAAATATTGAAAAATTGAGGTGCTAATCCATATCTGTTTTTAACTCCAACCATCCAAGTCACACAAATACCTTTAGTCCCAAAATGCCCTCCTTCCCCTAACGTGTTGGCATATCTTCTTGTAGAGGGATCCTTTTCCAATGTCATCTCCTAATGAGGTAACTGTGTCTGTTTCTCTCTTTTTCCAAAATCCATTTCTTAAGGTAACTGGCTGATAGGCCAACCTACTCCTCTTTTCTAACTTCTGGGGACAACCAAGTGATCTACGTCTCATGAAAGTTTTTAGAGGGCTGGCCCGCAAGCCCATTCCTCAAATCTACATTCTGGGGAAAATTGACTATTGGTTACAGCCAGAATACCATGATACAAGCCTTTCAGCACATCTGGTTCAAGCCAGAAATAGAAATTGGAAGACTGGGGGAAAATGTATCAGAATTTTTCAGAACTTTATAGTTTAATTGGACTTAATTCTATACATGAAAAGGGACAGAGATAGTCTTTTTTGTTTCTCCAACATCAGTCTATACAACCCCAGCTTTAAGTGTACTGTAATAATAAGAGTTATGTTAAGATTTTTAGCAGGACTATGCAGGAATTGTAACACCATGTAAGTTTTCTATCACTGCTCCAGGAAACTGCAAATATAAATGCCTTCATGTTAATAAATTGTAAGCTCTTTAGGCTGTGGACTGTTTTTTTTCTTCTGAGTTTGTACAGTGCTGTTACAGGGTGCCTTGCCATTAAAGGGAAGATAGCCAGCCCCACTTGTACCACATTTAATTCACTTTCCAGCCTCTTGACATCACTGCATAACTGATCCCTTTTTTGCAGGCCTGCTGCCAGATGGCTCCAACACAGCAAACTCCTTCTCACATTTATTGGTTACTGCAATCAGGCTGTATATTGATCCCCTTTATCTCAGTACTTGTGCCTATAGTTTTAACACACTCTCATTAGATATTGCAGTGTTTTAGTCACTCTTTCTTGCAGCCAGTTCCCTGTATTGTTTGGTGTCCTTTGCCCAAGCCTGCAACCATTCTACTTTCCCTATGAACTCTTATGCTTTCTCACATTAAACTTCCAGGTTAACGACTCAAGAGAACTTGAGACAAGTT
This sequence comes from Dermochelys coriacea, assembly GCF_009764565.3. Lineage (NCBI taxonomy): Eukaryota > Metazoa > Chordata > Testudines > Dermochelyidae > Dermochelys > Dermochelys coriacea. The sequence goes on from NC_050076.1 coordinate 73,819,600, forward strand.
CTAGAACAAAGGAATATGGATAATACTTTCAGTTGCTTTGAAAGGCTTTCTTATTCAAAATTTGACCCATCTGTAAGATCAAATTCAAAAAACCCAAGCCATTAATTAGTATTTTAAAAATAAAATGTTGATAGCTCTTTAAGACAAAACTGTTGTAGAAAAGTAAGAGCAAAGCAGATGTGAAGAGCCACTTAGTTATTTATTATCCCTCAAATTCCTGTTTATCCATCAATATTAGGGTTGTATCTGTAAGTGATACAATTTCAGCTTTCAAGAAATCCCATTACTACCTGTCTGCACTTTTAAGTTGATATTTGACTTTGCGGGATACTTTGTTACCTGAATCTGTTGACAAGTAATTGGAGAGTGGAGTTAGCAAGGCTGTGTGAATGAATGGTAGTGAATAAAATATGACTGAACTGAAACAGTTTTAGAAATTTGTAAAGGTCTGTTAATTTTTTTAAACTTGTTTATAGTTTTGCATCTGTCTTTACTTCCTGATTCATTAGGACAGGAAGCAGGAATATAAAATACTCTCTCTTCTTGCATTATGGCTATTTTTCACAATATTTCTAACAGTCTAAAAACAAGAAGCACTGGAAATCTCAGAGAAGGACTTTTCTCATGAGATTTCCACCCCAGTTACTAAACGAAAGAGTTTTTATATGAGCTCTTTGGATACTTAGGTTAACTGAATCACTCCTCTAAGCTTTTGCTAATTAACTGTCACTAGATAAAATGTTGACAACTTCTAATAAAATTGTTTTGAAGACTAAAAGGTACATTATTTTAAAAATATAATTGTCTTCTGTTTCCAGAAACTGCAATTTTGCAGGATTAAAAGAAAGGATCAGGCAGATACAACTCACAAGAAAAGTACACGTTCCCATTAACTGCAGGAGCAAACTAATAAGGGAACTACGTAATTTGCAACCAGGCATAAATAATGATAAATTGGATATGTTTTTGAAAATTGAACCCGTTAATTAAATTTGGTTTTAAATAGGGGTAATTATTTCTTCTTCCTTCCCTATGCAACTTTCCAGTAAACTAGCTGGAACTGTGCAGCTTGTTATAGTACCAGTGATTGAGCCACCAAAAATGTTAGAATTTTTAAGAAACAGATACTGTAATTTATTTTCCAAGGGTAAAATCTGTTCATGTTCTTTCCCCTTGTATACAATGACAATCTTCTAACCTAAGAAGTCTGCAGCAGATAAATCACTACTTCCGCAATTTAAATATGATGGATATGAAAGTGAAGATGAAAAAAATTGGCTCTGTCAAAAGTAGTGAAGAAATTCTTGTTTGAATATTTTCTATAAAATGTAATTACTTAGTTGCTCTCACAAATTTGTAAGATTTGTTACCCTCTTGATCTATTTTTACTCATTTGGCTCTAGTTGATCTATTTTAGTTTTGTACACTTCATATGTTCAGCATTTGAAAATTTGAATTCAGAAACCAAAGATGGTCATAACATTTGAATCCAGCAGCTTAAACAACTTAATTGCAGGGAGAATCAAGGACATCATAGATCAAGGAGTGCACCTATGTCTACTGTTTGTAAAATATGCATGCAAATCAAGATGACTGTGCAATGAAAGCCAAACAATAAGTACTTAAAAAAAGTCTCCATAATAAATATAGGTTTCAGAGTAGCAGCCGTGTTAGTCTGTATTCGCAAAAAGAAAAGGAGTACTTGTGGCACCTTAGAGACTAACAAATTTATTAGAGCATAAGCTTTCGTGAGCTACAGCTCACTTCATCGGATGCATTTGGTGGAAAAAACAGAGGAGAGATTTATATACACACACACAGAGAACATGAAACAATGGGTTTATCATACACACTGTAAGGAGAGTGATCACTTAAGATAAGCCATCACCAACAGCAGGGGGGGGAAGGAAGAAAACCTTTCATGGTGACAAGCAGGTAGGCTAATTCCAGCAGTTAACAAGAATATCAGAGGAACAGTGGGGGGTGGGGTGGGAGGGAGAAATACCATGGGGAAATAGTTTTACTTTGTGTAATGACTCATCCATTCCCAGTCTCTATTCAAGCCTAAGTTAATTGTATCCAGTTTGCAAATTAATTCCAATTCAGCAGTCTCTCGTTGGAGTCTGTTTTTGAAGCTTTTTGTTGAAGTATAGCCACTCTTAGGTCTGTGATCGAGTGACCAGAGAGATTGAAGTGTTCTCCAACTGGTTTTTGAATGTTATAATTCTTGACGTCTGATTTGTGTCCATTCATTCTTTACGTAGAGACTGTCCAGTTTGGCCAATGTACATGGCAGAGGGGCATTGCTGGCACATGATGGCATATATCACATTGGTAGATGCGCAGGTGAACGAGCCTCTGATAGTGTGGCTGATGTGATTAGGCCCTATGATGGTATCCCCTGAATAGATATGTGGACAGAGTTGGCAACGGGCTTTGTTGCAAGGATAGGTTCCTGGGTTAGTGGTTCTGTTGTGTGGTGTGTGGTTGCTGGTGAGTATTTGCTTCAGATTGGGGGGCTGTCTGTAAGCAAGGACTGGTCTGTCTCCCAAGATCTGAGAGAGCGATGGCTCGTCCTTCAGGATAGGTTGTAGATCCTTGATGATGCGTTGGAGGGGTTTTAGTTGGGGGCTGAAGGTGATGGCTAGTGGCGTTCTGTTGTTTTCTTTGTTGGGCCTGTCCTGTAGTAGGTGACTTCTGGGTACTCTTCTGGCTCTGTCAATCTGTTTCTTCACTTCAGCAGGTGGGTACTGTAGTTGTAGGAATGCATGATAGAGATCTTGTAGGTGTTTGTCTCTGTCTGAGGGGTTGGAGCAAATGCGGTTATATCGTAGCGCTTGGCTGTAGACAATGGATCGAGTGGTATGATCTGGATGAAAGCTAGAGGCATGTAGGTAGGAATAGCGGTCAGTAGGTTTCCGATATAGGGTGGTGTTTATGTGACCATCGCTTGAGACAGACCAGTCCTTGCTTACAGACAGCCCCCCAATCTGAAGCAAATACTCACCAGCAACCACACACCACACAACAGAACCACTAACCCAGGAACCTATCCTTGCAACAAAGCCCGTTGCCAACTCTGTCCACATATCTATTCAGGGGATACCATCATAGGGCCTAATCACATCAGCCACACTATCAGAGGCTCGTTCACCTGCGCATCTACCAATGTGATATATGCCATCATGTGCCAGCAATGCCCCTCTGCCATGTACATTGGCCAAACTGGACAGTCTCTACGTAAAAGAATGAATGGACACAATCAGACGTCAAGAATTATAACATTCAAAAACCAGTTGGAGAACACTTCAATCTCTCTGGTCACTCGATCACAGACCTAAGAGTGGCTATACTTCAACAAAAAAGCTTCAAAAACAGACTCCAACGAGAGACTGCTGAATTGGAATTAATTTGCAAACTGGATACAATTAACTTAGGCTTGAATAGAGACTGGGAATGGATGAGTCATTACACAAAGTAAAACTATTTCCCCATGGTATTTCTCCCTCCCACCCCACCCCCCACTGTTCCTCTGATATTCTTGTTAACTGCTGGAATTAGCCTACCTGCTTGTCACCATGAAAGGTTTTCCTCCTTCCCCCCCCGCTGTTGGTGATGGCTTATCTTAAGTGATCACTCTCCTTACAGTGTGTATGATAAACCCATTGTTTCATGTTCTCTGTGTGTGTGTATATAAATCTCTCCTCTGTTTTTTCCACCAAATGCATCCGATGAAGTGAGCTGTAGCTCACGAAAGCTTATGCTCTAATAAATTTGTTAGTCTCTAAGGTGCCACAAGTACTCCTTTTCTTATAATAAATATATTTATTCATGTAGCAAAAAAATCATTTATGCATATAGCAAAAACCTGTGCTTGGTGCTTTAGAGTAAGGTATGAAGATATGTTTGCTGCTCATAAAAAGTTTCCAATTCAAGCCTCATGTCTTAATCCTCACATTAAACTTGAGCAGAGCTCTGCAATCTAGATGACTATACTGATTCTCAAAGGGTTAGTTCTTCCCCTCCAGCCCACCCCCTCCAATCCCCAGTGGAGCCACAAAGCTACTACAGCTGCCCAGTCTGTGGGGGGAATCTTATGTAACCATAGACTGTATCATAAAACATATGCAAAAGGGGGTTGAGACCTTATTTTTGGAATTTTCTAACTCTATAGTTCTTTTTTTCATAAACGTAATGTTTGTTTTACATAGTTGTCTTTTCTTTTAAAATTACTAAATTAAATTTAAAAACACGCTGATAAAACAGAAATTCCATCATATAGCTCCATGAAGATTTGATGCTTGGGTCATTGCAAAGTTTGGACCTTTAAATCCATAGTGTAGACTTTTACTGTTTGAACTGAGTAACTGGTAACAGTAAGCTGTTATTCCCTATGTGAACCAATCATTGGGGGGGACAAGACACACACTTTGCTCTTGGGTTTCCCAGCTATCTGCTGACAGCAGAGGAATGTAGAGATTCAGGGTTCCTAGCTTCAATTCCGTGTCCTGTGGGGTAGTGTTCTTTAGTGGTTAAAGACTCTTCTGCCTCTGTGTCTCCAATCTGTCTCTGTCTCCTTTTGCTCCTATCCACCCCATCCTAGCTCTTGCCTTGTCCCTCTCTCTTCATTTTTCCCATTCACAAACACTTGGCTCCTGTTCCCATTCCTCTTATCTTCTGTACATCCCCATTCCAGTTCTCCCCTTCTGGTCCCCTCCATCCCCACATTCCCTGGCTCTCACAGGCTTCTCCCTGCCCTATGTCTTCTTACTGCTATCCCCCATCTCCACTCATCATCTCTTTGCATTCTACTCAGGCCACCTTCTGCTGCTTAGTTGCCTGAGCTCCAACGGCAGGAATATTAAAAGCATTGGAGAGACAGTATCTCTGCTCTCTGTTCACATGTGCAGTGCCATAGCAGCCTCTTGCAGCATAATGAAACAATTTCAGGGAAAGTTCTTCTCAGCTCCTGCAGCCCTGGGCTGGAGCATGCCTAGTACAGACAGTCTCTTCAGAGAACTTAGCCACAAATTCTAACAGGTCTTTACTGAACACGTGCAAACTGCAGTTTTTTCTGAGGCTTCTAACTTGGCCAAAATTTGTTGAATTTTCAGAATGAAGGCAACAGGTATGTCCCTGACACCATGGTGCCACCTCTTGCCAAATTTCAAGTCCCCTCTCCAAAATATGGAGGTACATATATTTCTCTTCTCTTTACTCTTGGAAATGAATGTATTTATTTATTCCAAGATGAACAGTGTAGTAGTGTTCAAGTATATAATAATTATTTGAGCTTTCTAATCCAAGCTCTGCATATGACTTGCTGTTTATCACTGAACAAGTTACTTTAAATTTTCTGTGCTTTCTGTAACAATTGCTGTGTTGATTGATTTATCTTTTTTTTACATTGCTTTAAAAATGTGTGAATCTACATATAAGTGAAAAATATGATGACTATTTTATTAACAGTGCTTGAGTTTAGTGGTAGGTAATTAGGGCCAAAAGAAAAAGAGGCAATTGAAACAGGAATTGTATTCTGCATGTTCTGACATGTTGTATGTTTAGCTATAACTGTACCAGAGATGCTGTTCTATTCTTTGTCCTTGTTAAAATCTAAGTATCTTTTTTTCTTACTACCATTTTAGCTAGGAACCTAGGGCCAAATTTTCAAAAGTCATTGGACATGTAACACCCAGCAGCTCACATTAGAATTATGTCCTTTTCTGAGTGGGGGGGAAAAAAACTAATATAATAAGCCCTATAGAAATGACTATACATAAAATAAATTGGTAACATTCTGAGAATGCAAAAGGCCCTGGAACTAAAATATGATTATAGGTTTGCAATAACTTGTGAAAAGATATTTTTTTCTTCCTGCCCTATAGCTGTATGGCATATCTATTTCATTCTAAGTTTGGCAAAGCTCTAAAATATGTATGTATACTATAGCATTATAAACAATGGAGTAGTGAATCCATTTTGAATGACTAAGTACTCGCCTGAGCCTTCTCCCCCCTCCACAAAATGATTTTTAGGTTTGGGAGTAGTTTGGTTAAATTTTACTACCACTTCCTCCTCCTGCTATTTTAATGGTTGGATCAAGCAGATCCGTTACCGCTAATACTGCTTTGTGGCTTTCTTTGTTGTGATATCTCAGGCTATGGGTACACTACAGAGCCTATGCTGGCACAGCCATAGTATGGGCACTGCATAGACCAGCAGAAGCAGTTTTCCAGCTGATCTAGGAATATCACCTCCCCAGAAGCACTCTCCTTTCAGCATAGCTGCATCTACATTGGCATAGCTATGTTGGTCAGGGATGTTCGTTTTTTTTTTTTTATAATACCCCGGACTGACATAGTTATGCCAGTATACATTTTAAGGGCAGACTAATTCTGATGGGGGCATCCACCCCACCCAGGCTGGAAGGGGTTAAGGTGGCCAGGTAGGCCCATTAACTCCACAGGATGCACCTGGAAAGAGAACCAGAGAGCAGGGAATTAATTGCAAGCAGGTTCAGCTGGGCAGGAACAGGCTGGGCCTTTAAAGCCAAGAAGCTAGCAATAGATAGGGGTTGCTACTGGGATAGGGCAGCCACTCCCTGGGAAGGGGAGGAGGGTTTGGATCTGGTATACCCAGAGCAAGGAGGGGAACCAGAAGTTGAAGGAAGCAGTCCAGGGAAGAAGCAGTGAGGGCTTGGAGAGGAAAACCCAGAACTGCTGGGTGCAGGGTCTTGGATTGGAACCTGCAGTATTGGGCAGGCCTGGGTTCCCCTACCAGCCACTGAAGAACTGGCATCTGAGGCAGTGAATAGAAAGACTGCCTGGGTCACTGGGGGAGTGGCAGAGAATTGAAGGACTGTACCCCAGAAGCGGGGAACACCGAGGGCTGGTCTTCACTACCAGAGAGATCAATTCTTCTGCAATCGATGCAGCAGGTGTTGATTTAGCGGGTCCAGATCCCTGAGAAAAGTTAGGGAAGTCAACCGGAGAGTGTCTCCTAGTGAGACAGTGCAGTAAAGCACTAAGTTGACCTAAGCTATGTTGATTTCAGATACGTTTTTCATGTAGCTGGAGTAGCGTAACTTAGGTTGACTTACCCTGGTAGTGAAGACAAGCCCTCAGTGACCTAGCTGGAGGGCTGAGTCATGAAGAGGATGCTACAATTCCTGGGATGAGCAAGAAGATGATCAGAGAGAGAGATTGGATGATTGTGTACAACCATGGAAAGGGGCATCAACCTTGTGTAGCTAATCCCCAGAGTGACCAGGAGAAGGTGCCAGACAAGTGGTGAGTGGAGCACTCTGTGACACTAAGCCTCAGAGTGCACTTGAGCAGCATTAAATTTTGTGCTAACTGAATTTTCTTGGTACTCTGGGGACTTAATAAAGAGGAAATTCTGGTGAGACCAAATTTCACATTTGGGGTCAGCATGGCTAAGCACCACTACCTACTACTTGGGAGGCATGCATGTGGGTCTGGTTATGGGTGTCTTCAGAACCTTCCCCCATCCCAAAGGGTCCTGACAGATGCTGGAAAAGACACTTCAGCTTGATCTAAAAAGTATCTATTAACCATATTGTTGAGAAAGCAAGCATATAGATGTTGTCCCTGAAGATTCTTCATCTATTTAGGAGATTATGTTGGGTTTGGACATGGTGGAAGATAGGAAAAATAGGGAGGCTTCAAATGAGTTGAATAAGCAAATTGAATCTTTGAGAGAAATCTATTATTCATATTATAAAAGCAGAAAAGAGTTTAAGAAGATTATAGCTGGAATTGTTTAGTATTGCTCTTGAATTAGAAGATGTAGAGCAGGGTTTTTAATATAAACTTCCTCACAACAAAAGGAAAGTGAGTGACTCTTCCTGTTCCCACCCATGTTTTAAGCACTTTTCCAAAAGAAATGTTTGTACAGTTTCTGGAAATAGGTAATTAGCATTTTTTAAATAAAAATTTTTCCTGTCCATTTGTAACAAAAATATTTTCAAGAAGCATTGTTTAATTCATTTTGGAACATGAATTTTCTCCATCAGTTATTGATTGATATTTTCAAGAACAACAATGAGCACCTCCATATAGGGGTAGGGTTTGCTATAAGCAGTTGAAATACTTATGAAAAGATTCAAATTGCAACCCCACATGAATTTAAAACATATGACAGGACTAGAAGGTCTAAATCATGATGTACAGTTTATTTGGCCAACTTAATTAAAAAATCTGCTGTTTTCCATGCATATGTAAGCACAGTGACACATTTCTTCTGATATTTAGGGATGTAAAATGAGAATCTGACAGCCAGTCTGGAAAAATACGAATTGTTTCCAGAAAGCTGCAGCTTAATCAATTTAAAGCTTCTGTCATATATTTACGTTTTATATTACCTTTCTCAATGTTGCTGATTATCAAAATATTTTAGAATAAACAGGAGCTTTCCCCTTTTTAAGGAACCTGTCTTTCTTTTCACGTCTTATTCATCAAGTGATGCCAAAACTCCAGGTCTATATTATCATTATTGACCCTGTGGTGCTGAATTTTGATATCCGAAACAATGGTCATGGTCTCAGTGAGTCAGCTAGGCAGAAGGAAGAGGCTGGGAATGGAGGGGATAGTTTGATTTATAAACAAATATCTTGTTAAGAGACAAATATTGGGAAGAAACGTAAGGAAAAAAGATAACCACATCACATGTTAATATGGTATAGTGGAGGCGAAGTAAATATGTCTTCTTAGGTTTCATGACTTTGCCTGAATGACAGTGGTTAAAGGTATAGTTAAATGGTGGAAAGTTATAATTAAGTAATGATTGCTTATGATACCAATTGTAGTTCTGATTCAGTATCCTATTTTAAACTTCATTTTTCAGCTTTACATTTTTCTGCCCACATTTCTTTAAACCATGATAATAGGCTAATCCAAGTAATCTTTCCTGATTTCAGGTGTACAAATGTCACAGCTATAATAATAAGATTATCTAGATTTATTCTGGGTAATGCCAGACATCACTTGATTAAACCTGTTCACTTTCATCTTCTTAAAACCTAATGTGATTTTCTTGATATTTCAAAGTGCTCCATTCCAGAAAAATATATACAAAGCCTTTTGTTATGAATGATGTTTCATTGTTTATTGATATAAAAGATCAAGTGTCATAATACAGAATTCAAAAAGTGGAAGGGAAAAAAAGACTTTACTAAGTTGCCTTCCAGAGGATTTGCTAAAAAACAACAACAAATGTTAGATATGCCATTAAACAGTCACTGCAATTAAATTCACATATAGGAAGGAGACATGCCATTACTCACCTAAATTATACAGCAGATGTAACCTTGTTAAGTCTCCCCAACCTTTACCACCAAAACTACCACCCACAAATTACCAATATAACTGCATATTGTAATGTTTCAAAAGATCCCTGGGAAAATAACTTACTGGCACTAAATATATGCTGGTTCCAATTACATAGATGGAGCTGCAATATCCTAATATGCCCAGGGCTGATGCAGTAGCATGGAAGTCGCTAAGCAACACAATAGTTGCATGCAAGGAACTACTGCATTAAGTCCCTTGTAGCATCCATCTTTCTGGTCCACATTCATAGATTATCAGGGTTGGAAGGTCATTTCGTCCAACGCCCTGCTCAGAGCAGAACCAATCACCCATTTTTGTCCCAGATCCCTAAATGGCCCCCTCAAGGATTGAGCTTACAACCCTGGGTTTAGCAGGCCAATGCTCAAATCTCTGAGCTATCCCTCCCCCTAACAATGTTTAACAATGTTAAATCAGTTCCTTAAACTGACAAGTACTTTAAGTCCACAAAACAGTCTTGTTTGGATTTCACACTCATGGGCCTATTGCCACTTCAGAAAGGGTGGTTAAATTCCAGTAGCTGTTAATGGGTGGTTAAATTCCAGTAGCTGTTAATAGTGACACAGATTTTGGTCTCCAGAACCAAGATTTTCCAAAATGACCTATGATTTTGGGTATCTAATCTGACACATCTTGGAGACTGGTTTGCAACTGAGAGAAGTTCAGCACTTTCTAATAATCATTAAGTTGTTTTGAATTGGGTACCTAAAATTATTGGTCATGCTTGAAAATCCTTCTTCTTCATAGGTTTCAGAGTAGCAGCCATGTTAGTCTGTATTCGCAAAAAGAAAAGGAGTACTTACGGCACCTTAGAGACTAACGAACTTATTTGAGCATAAGCTTTCGTGAGCTACAGCTCACGAAAGCTTATGCTCAAATAAATTTGTTAGTCTCTAAGGTGCCACAAGTACTCCTTCTTCTCCATGCTTTTTTTCCCCTTAAAATTTCACACTTTTGCTACAACATTGCAAACTCCAACAGTGGTAGTGATCATGGAAGTGTTAGTGTAGACATGCAGCCAGATTCAGAATCCACTGACTTAATTCACAGGTAAGGCAGGGGGCTGCAGTACATCTCATCTAGGGAGGCTGTTCCTATCTGCAGGAATAGTGACCATTATGCGTGTAGGGGGGAGTGTACATGGGATTCATGTAATGATCTCCCTTTCCTCATACTGGCCTAATCTAAGCCAAATGAGACCCCCTTGCACACATTTCTTTAGCCTCATACACACATGAGATTTAAGCAAAGAAGACTTGCACAGACCAGCTGCAAGTAGGTGAATCCGGCCCAATATGCAAGTATCCTACTCCTTGTGGTTAAGGAGATTTGAACTATCCTGATAAATAAGTGATCCACTAAGCTTGATGCTTTGCTACTGTGTATAAAGGAGAGGATAGATGGGTGCATTTTGGCTTCATTATACTTAACAAGCTACTGTCGTCTTAAAACGATTTCACTACATATAAGACTTAAATTTCTTCTTATCTCTTTGTTGTTCTTTTTTTTGCACTGCTAGTTGAGATTTTCAGCCTGAACTTACTGACCCATTTTGAGAGATTCAATGCCATGATTAGGAGTTGCTGTAGGGGCTCAATGGGTAGTGATCGACAGCTCATATCTAGTTGGTAGACAGTATCAAGCAGAGTGCTCCAGGGATCGGTCCTGGGGCCAGTTTTGTTCAACATCTTCATTAGTGGTCTGGAGGATAGTATAGATTGCACCCACAGCAAGTTCGCAGATGACACTAAACTGTGAGGAGAGGTAGATATGCTGGACGGTAGAGATAGGGTCCAGAGTGAACTAGAGAAATTGGAGGATTGGGCCAAAAGAAATCTGATGAGGTTCAACAAGGATAAATGCTGAGTCCTGCACTTAAGACGGAAGAATCCCATGCACCGCTACAGGCTGGGGACTGACTGGCTAAGAGGCAGTTCTGAAGAAAAAGACCTGGAGATTACAGTGGATGAGAAACTGGATAAGAGTCAACGGTATGTCCTTCTTGCCAAGAAAGCTAATGGCATATTGGGCTGCATTAGTAGGAGCATTGCCAGCAGATCAAGGGAAGGGATTATTCCCCTCTATTCAGCACTGGTGAGGCCACATCTGGAGTATTGTGTCCAGTTTTCCTCCGCTCCCCCCCCCCACCATGTGGGCAAATTCAAGAGAGTCCAGTGGAGGGCAAATGAAATTAGGTAGCTTGGGCACATGACTTATGAGGAGAGTCTGAGGGAACTGGGCTTATTTAGTCTGCAGAAAATAAGAGTGAGGGGGAATTTGATAGCCTTCAACTACTTGAAGAGGAGTTCCAAAGAGGATGGAGCTAGGCTGTTATCAGTGGTGGCAGATGACAGAACAAGGAGCAATGATCTCAAGTTGCAGTCGAGGAGGTTTAGGTTGGATATTAGGAATAACTATTTCACTAGGAGGTTGGTGAAGCACTGACATGGGTTACCTAGGGAAGTGGTGGAATCTCCATCGTTAGGGGTTTTTAAGGCCCGTCTTGACAAAGCCCTGGCTGGGATGATTTAGTTGGGGTTGGTCCTGCTTTGAGCAGGGGGTTGGACTAAATGACATTCTGAGGTCCCTTCTAGCCCTAATCTTCTATGACTCTATACTCCACACATCTCAGAATCAGACTTTTTATTTTATGACTTCAAAAAATCTTCCTTTTACTTAGATGTAGTTCTTAATTAAGTAAAAGCTCTGCCCTATACTTGTAGAGACATTAGTCTGAATTTAATTACTGTTACAGTTACCCAATGTTTTTCCTCTACAATGTTTTAATTGTATATTGTCAGATATTACCATTAAATTATTTTTCCCTGGCTATGAAATTGCTGGGATTTATGTGGAAAGCAAATAATTTCTACAAGATATTTATGATCACCAAAGAGAAAAGCAGGCTGGAACATGCAATATGTTTCAAGCTGGAACCAATGTTGTTAGCATGCTGCTTTATAAGAATAGCCATTTTATTTTGGAAGCACCCTCTACAATATGTCAGAGTGCTGCACAACATATTGAAATGTGGTTAAATACAGTGAAAACTTTATTAAAATCATGCTTAAATAAAAGCCAGTAGGTTCCAATGCAAAATTTAGGGGGAATTAATTTGATATGGAATCAATAATAAAATAATAAAACCAGATTTCTAACAGGAAAGTGTTAAGTTGAGGAGAACAAATTTGTGATGGAAGAAGTTCTACATCCTACTGCCTACTACAAAAAAAGGCATGTTCACGGGGGAAATTAGAATGTGATTTTGGGATAAAGGATATGTGTCTGCTCAGCTACTGATCAATAGGAGGCTTAAATATATGGCTTACAATACTTAGGGTTTTAAAATAAACTGTATCAAACTAGGCAATTTGCCACTTTATAGACAGTCAATGTAAAGAACATAGATTAGGGCCAATGACTAAATATGTTGCTGTATTCTGAACAATCTGCAGGTAAAAGCAATGCCCTGCTAACAGAGAATCTCAATAATCAGACCTTATAATCAGTCATATGTAAATTTTGCAGGTCGTCATGTGATAAATTTGGGTGCAGCCTCGCTAACCCATGACACGAAAAAATATTTTGTACCATGCAGCTTTTTAGGCAAATTCAATTGTGACATTAAGATCTTTACCTCAACTCCTTGTAAACAAGTCAATTCAATAAGATAGAACATGAAGAAAATGAGAATATCTTCACAATGGCAACTAACACCATGCTGCAAGATCGGTTTTCCCATGGTGACAATATGGAAGCTAAGACACATTTAGTTAGCACTATTATCTAAATAACCCTCATGAGAAAATTGCAATATTTATAGGACAAGATATATGGCTTCTTGATAATACTCCATCCTGTGTTTACAAACTTGCCAAGAGGCCTCAGATGTTTTGCACATAGTGGAAGATGGACAGATCCTTGAGATGCCACATACCAAACCTCCAGGTTGTGGTAGAGAGATATCAATCAGTGATCAATCTTACAATGTTTTCTACTTATAACATGAACCACTACAGCAATTCAGTCATGTTCCTTTGTCATCAAAACAGCACCCATGTTCTTTCGTATCAAGCATAAAAGCTAACCAAAATGGCTTATTGCTTTTGCTTAGCCATTGAGAATCCTCTGCTGATTTTAAATGAAGGTCAAAATGGCTTATTGACCTTCATTTAAAATCAGCAGAGGATTCTCAACTGCTAAGCAAAACCAGAACCCTACTAGTGTCTGATTGCACTTATAATCAAATAGCCACCACATTCTATATCACAGTCCCTAAAAAGGGGTAAGACATTGAACAACTGGAGGACAATTCAGGAAACAGCAGCAATTTCCTTTGTCAGTGAAGCAACAACACCCTCATCAAGAGATGTCTTCTCAAAAAAAAAAAAAAAAAACAACCTTCTGTCCATTTCATAGAATCATAGAATCATAGAATATCAGGGTTGGAAGGGACCCCAGAAGGTCATCTAGTCCAACCCCCTGCTCAAAGCAGGACCAAGTCCCAGTTAAATCATCCCAGCCAGGGCTTTGTCAAGCCTGACCTTAAAAACCTCTAAGGAAGGAGATTCTACCACCTCCCTAGGTAACGCATTCCAGTGTTTCACCACCCTCTTAGTGAAAAAGTTTTTCCTAATATCCAATCTAAACCTCCCCCATTGCAACTTGAGACCATTACTCCTCGTTCTGTCATCTGCTACCATTGAGAACAGTCTAGAGCCATCCTCTTTGAAACCCCCTTTCAGGTAGTTGAAAGCAGCTATCAAATCCCCCCTCATTCTTCTCTTCTGCAGACTAAACAATCCCAGCTCCCTCAGCCTCTCCTCATAAGTCATGTGCTCTAGACCCCTAATCATTTTTGTTGCCCTTCGTTGTACTCTTTCCAATTTATCCACTTCCTTCCTGTAGTGTGGGGCCCAAAACTGGACACAGTACTCCAGATGAGGCCTCACCAGTGTCGAATAGAGGGGAACGATCACGTCCCTCGATCTGCTCGCTATGCCCCTACTTATACAACCCAAAATGCCATTGGCCTTCTTGGCAACAAGGGCACACTGCTGACTCATATCCAGCTTCTCGTCCACTGTCACCCCTAGGTCCTTTTCCGCAGAACTGCTGCCGAGCCATTCGGTCCCTAGTCTGTAGCGGTGCATTGGATTCTTCCATCCTAAGTGCAGGACCCTGCATTTATCCTTATTGAACCTCATTAGATTTCTTTTGGCCCAATCCTCCAATTTGTCTAGGTCCTTCTGTATCCTATCCCTCCCCTCCAGCGTATCTACCACTCCTCCCAGTTTAGTATCATCCGCAAATTTGCTGAGAGTGCAATCCACACCATCCTCCAGATCATTTATGAAGATATTGAACAAAACGGGCCCCAGGACCGACCCCTGGGGCACTCCACTTGACACCGGCTGCCAACTAGACATGGAGCCATTGATCACTACCCGTTGAGCCCGACAATCTAGCCAGCTTTCTACCCACCTTATAGTGCATTTGAGGATGGTTGGCTTTCTTTTCTTGACATAATTATTAATGTCTGTTATAATGTGGCTATGATACTGTTACTTATTATAAGCAATCAAGACGCCGAGTCTCAAGGAACTCGGAGAACCATAAAAATCATTGTCAGAAATTGAAGTTTAGTTCAACTAGAGTACCACAGATTTCAGAGTAGTAGCAATGTTAGTCTGTATTCGCAAAAACAAAAGGAGTACTTGTGGCACCTTAGAAACTACAAATTTATTTGAGCATAAGCTTTCGTGAGCTATACTGGAAATCTACTGACAGTTATTCCTACCTACATGCCTCCAGCTTTCACCCAGACCACACCACACGATCATTGTCTACAGCCAAGCTCTACAACACAACCGCATTTGCTCCAACCCCTCAGACAGAGACAAACACCTACAAGATCTCTATCAAGCATTCTTACAACTACAGTACCAACCTGCTGAAGTGAAGAAACAGACTGACAGAGCCAGAAGAGTACCCAGAAGTCACCTACTACAGGACAGGCCCAACAAAGAAAATAACAGAACGCCACTAGCCATCACCTTCAGCCACCAACTAAAACCTCACCAATGCATCATCAAGGATCTACAACCTATCCTGAAGGATGACCCATCACTCTCACAGATCTTGGGAGACAGGCCAGTCCTTGCTTACAGACAGCCCCCAACCTGAAGCAAATACTCACCAGCAACCACACAACAGAACCGCTAACCCAGGAACCTATCCTTGCAACAAAGCCCATTGCCAATTATGTTCATATATATATATTCAGGGGACACTATCATAGGGCCTAATAAAAATCAGCCACTGTCAGAGGCTCATTCACCTGCGCATCTACCAATGTGACATATGCCATCATGTGCCAGCAATGCCCCTCTGCCATGTACATTGGTCAAACTGGACAGTCTCTACGTAAAAGAATAAATGGACACAAATCAGACGTCAAGAACTATAACATTCAAAAACCAGTCGGAGAACACTTCAATCTCTCTGGTCACTCGATTACAGACCTAAAAGTTGCAATTCTTCAACAAAAAAGCTTCAAAAACAGACTCCAACGAGAGACTGCTGAATTGGAATTAATTTGCAAACTGGATACAATTAACTTAGGCTTGAATAGAGACTGGGAATGGATGGGTCATTACACAAACTAAAACTATTTCCCCATGTTTATTCCCCCCCACCACCCTCCACTGTTCCTCAGATGTTCTTGTCAACTGCTGAAAATGGCCCACCTTGATTATCACTACAAACCCCACCCCCCACTGGTAATAGCTCATCTTAAGTGATCACTCTCATTACAGTGTGTATGGTAACACCCATTGTTTCATGTTCTCTGTGTATATAAATCTCTCCACTGTATTTTCCACTGCATGCATCCGATGAAGTGAGCTGTAGCTCACAAAAGCTTATGCTCAAATAAATTTGTTAGTGTCTAAGGTGCCACAAGTACTACTTTTCTTTTTACAATACCACAGTGTATCAGAGTCAATGACATTTTCAGTCAGAAGCCAGAAAGACCATTCTAGACCTAATCTGTGTTTATGGTTGAATAACATAACTTTATCACACTCACATGAACTTTGTGCTGAACAAAATGGTATCAGTGGCTCTGTCTCTACTTAGGCCAAAAAAGGGGACATTGGTTTTCAATCAAGTTTCCCTAACTCAGCACCTACACAAATATGGTTTAACACCTTAATGAACACAAACTGTCTTAATGTTGTAGCTTGGGTGGGATCCTAAGGTATCTTAAATCTCTCGAGAGGGGGAAAAACCCATATACACACACCATCTCTTTTACCAATAGGCAGACGGGGCTACTGAGTACCAGACTTGAATCATTTTTTGTCAAAATGAGCTTGGTGGCATTGTTCAAGCAAGTATCAATGTAACTTGCCAGGTCTGTATAGTGAAAGAGATGAAGAACCATACTTTTATTTTCACTAGAACTACTTTATATATTATAGCATATGTTTCCTGCAAGATGTATAAAGTGCTTGAAAAACTAACATTATCTTACTTTTTCTGAATGTAGGAAGTCTCTCTTTATCCCTGTTAATCTTGACAAGAATGGAAATGTGAAATCACCCAAATACTAAATGTGAATAAAGGTGAGTTTCCCTCTCAGATGAATTCATTGTTGATGAATCAGTTTTTGCTTTGGCAAGTATGTCCCAAATGTGTTCTAAGAATTTCAAGTAATCCAGAACAAATTCACTGCTATCTCCCTTCAGTGATCTATAATTATCTTTTCATAAAGCTCTCTTGTTTTCATTGTTTATAATTTAAGCCACCTCTTTCTATTACAAAAACCAGTGTGCAGATCACTAGCATATAAACACAAGAATACATCAAAGAATTAGTTTCTCATGTATTGCAATAAGTTTGAATGCTAATTAGCCTGCTGGGGTCTGAATGTATTTTTCTTTCGATGCTGGTAATATAAAAAGTCATGGCTCTAATTCTGAAAACAAATATAGTGACCAGATAACTTCAACAGGAGATGAATGTCTGAGACATAATTGTTGCAAATGGAATTTTTTTAAAGTGTGTTTCTGTCCAATTTTTGTTGAGTGATGACATTTTCCTTTTTGGTGTTTGTGTTTTCAATCTACAAAAGCAGTTTTCAGGGAAGTAGATTGGAACATTTGCAAACATATCCACATTGGTTGCTTGTTAAATGTGTCAGCAGTTGAATTGCATGGCCCCTGCTTGAGATTGTTAGAGGAGCTGGGATACTACTTCTTATTTTATTGCTATTCTGAATCAAAGGGGAAAACAATTCCCCCAAGGTTGAGATTTTGAGAACTTGGCATTGTTAGCCATGGGGAAATTCAAATCAACATACTCTGTTTACAGTTTTATTTTTAACCTAACATACACTGTGTCAACATAAAATACATGGTATCAACTGTATCTTTACTGGTAAGTAATAAGATGGTCTGCTTAACTTTTAATTATGCTAACAAATTACATGCAGTAGTATATGATAAATTACGCGTTGTTAGTACTGACAGTATATATTCCATAATAGACTTTGATTCATGAGAATGATAATAGATTGAGACATGCATTCTTATCTCCAAACGCTCCAGTATTGAGATGTGATTGTTTTTCAACAATTTCATTCAGTGCTCATTTAACTTTCTTTTTAACGTGTCTGCTAATTTAATTTTAAATATGACACCCCCTAAAGAATAAAAAGACGATTGTTATATTCCATCCTAAGAAAAGTCATAACTCAATAATGTATACCACAACAAAAATGTATTTTTAGAAAGATAGACAAAATCATTCCTCATGCATGAGTTCTACATATTTCTAAGCATCTTCATTACACCTGCAGTGCAATTTAACCTAGCAGCTGGTACATTGAGTAGGCATTTCAGAAAATTATACAACAAAATTAAAAGCTATAAACCCTTACAATGCCCTAGGTAAATGCATTAGGTAAATGTATATCCTTTTATATCTTTCAGAAAATGTTTAGTTTTTTTTTTTCTTTGATCCTTGGCTATATGCTTTAACATTCAACAATTTTTATCCATCAATAGCACTGATAATTTAAAGGTAACAAGGTGTGCTTCTTTTGCTGGTATATAATGATTCAATGATTTGGAAGAAAAATATAAAATCATTGCTGATAATATGCAGATGGCAATCTGATGGAGTTGCAAATAATGACAGGTCATTTCTATAGGGCAATCTGGATTTCATGGTAAAATGTGGTCATTTGAACAACATACCTTTTAATACAACCAAATGCAAGCTCATACATCTAGGAACAAAGAATGTAGGTCAGACTTCAAGGATGACTATTGTATTCTACAAAGTGTAATAGGTGATTCTGTGAGGATTTAGGGTTCATGGTCAATAAGCAACCAAACATGAGCTTCTGGTGTAGCTAAAAGGGTTAATGAAATTCTTGGGTGGATAAGTAAGGGAATATTGATTAAGAGTAAGGGGGTAGCATTACTCTATTCAGAATACAGGCAATGCTCTGTATAGAGCATTACTGAGACTATTTCTGGAATACTGTGTGCCATTCTGGTGCAAACACTTCAAAAGGATATTGACCAATTGAAAAGGATTAAGAAAAATCCTGCAAGAATTTATTTGAGGTCTAGAATAAAAATCTTACAGTGAAAGATTTAGGAAGCTCAATCTGCTCATTTTTTCCAGGAGAAAATTAAGAAGTGACTTGATAATGGTCCATAAATACTTGCATAGGTAGAAGTTTTCTGATAGGAGGGAGCTCTTCAGTCAAGAAGAAGCACAATATGATCCAATGGCTGGAAGCTGAACCAACACCTAGAATACTACAGGCTAGATATATGTAAATGTTTAGCCATGAGAGTAATTAACCATTGGAACAATTTGCCTGGGAAGGTGCTGGATTCTCAGTCTCTTAAAATCCTTAAAACAAGATTGAAGATTTAGTAAAAAAATGGCAGAGTCCTGTGGCACCTTTTTGACTAACAGACGTATTGGAGCATAAGCTTTTGTGGGTGAAAACCCACTTAGTCTGATCAAAAAATGTAGGAAAAAATGTTATTCTCTTAGAGAAGTTATGGTCCTGATGCAGGAATCACTAGATGAAATTCTTTTCCCCGTGTTTGTACAGGAGATCAGAAAAGATAATTATAATGGTCCCTTCTGGCCTTAAAATCTATTGGTATCTTGGCTCTTGGAGGACAATAAAACATGTATAGAATACAAAGTTCCCCAAGAATACATTCTGCTTTTATGTTTTCTTCTCACCAGGACTGAGAGTCTCAGAAAGCTTCAGTCAAACATTGATTTCAGCCTGCAAGAAAGCATCCTCCCAGTTTAAATTGAATTGATAAATGAAATGCTTAATTTTTCCCTTTTTTCAATTCTTTTATAAAATTACAGTTCTGACATTGCTATTGTCAATAGATAAATTGATACAGACATTAAAAATGAAACTGATGCTCAGTATCTTGGAGGAGAGCTAAACATCTTGCAGAATCAAGCTCCAGTAAATATCCAGTTTGATGCTATGACACATAGATGCAATAATCTAAAATTGGCATGACTCCACTACCTATCTCATGCTCCAAATCATAAGACACTTTTTCAGTATAACACATGAGAAGGGACTAAGGTCATGTCTACACTTCTTGCTAAATAGGCACTGCTGTGTTCGATGCAGTGGTATCAATTTAGTGGGTCTGGTGAAGACAAGCTAAGTCAATGGGAGAGCGCTCTCCCATTGAAGTCTGTACTCCACCTCTCTGAGAGGGGGAAGGTAAGTCGGCAGGAGAGCAACATAACACAACACAGCACGGTGTAGACACCACTGTAAGTTGACCTAAGCTACATCGACTTACATAACTGAAGTAAAAAGAAAAGGAGTACTTGTGGCACCTTTGAGACTAACAAATTTATTTGAGCATAAGCTTTCATGAGATGAGGTGAGGTGAGCTGTAGCTCATGAAAGCTTATGCTCAAATTTTAGTCTCTAAGGTGCCACAAGTACTCCTTTTTCTTTCTGCGGATACAGACTAACATGGCTGCTACTCTGGTAACTGAAGTAGCTTAATTTAGATTGATTTGCAGCGTTACTGTAGACCAGCCCTAATTGTCTAAAGAATGTTGTGAGAAGGAGCTTTTTACCGCTAAGTCAACCGTCAAAATCCAACCCAGTTTGATAGCGTGAGAGTGTCATTACTTGTGCATGGTTGTTCAGTGGACTAAATTAAATGAGTTGAGTTAATTTCATTACAATTCCTACTGGAAACACAGCTATATAATTTAGCACTCTACTTTGCTTTAGCAGATTAAAAATCATAGAATCCTAGAATATCAGGGTTGGAAGGGACTCCAGGAGGTCATCTAGTCCAACCCCCGCTCAAATCAGGACCAATCCCCAACTAAATCATCCCAGCCAGGGCTTTGTCAAGCCTGATCTTAAAACCTCTAAGGAAGGAAAATCCACCACTTCCCTAGGTAACCCATTCCAGTGCTTCACCACCCTCCGAGTGAAAAAGTTTTTCCTAATATCTAACCTAAACCTCCCTTACTGCAACTTGAGATATTACTCCTTGTTCTCTCATCTGGTACCACTGAGAACAGTCTAGATCCATCTTCTTTGGAACCCCCTTTCAGGTAGTTGAAAGCAGCTATCAAATCCCCCCTCAATAGTCTCTTCTGCAGACTAAATAATCCTAGTTCCCTCAGCCTCCCTTCATAAATCATGTGCTCCAGCCCCCTAATTATTTTTGTTGCTCTCCACTGGACTCTTTTCAATTTTTCCACATCCATCTTGTAGCATGGGGCCCAAAACTGGAAACAGTACTCCAGTTGAGGCCTCACCAATGTCAAATAGAGGGGAATGATCATGATCCCTCAGTCTGCTGGCAATGCTCCTGCTTATACAGCCCAAAATGCCGTTGGCCTTCTTGGCAACAATGGCACACTGTTGACTCATATCCAGCTTCTCGTCCACTGTAACCCCTAGGTCCTTTTCTGCAGAACTGCTGCCTAGCCATACGGTCCCTAGTCTGTAGCGGTGCATGGGATTCTTCCATCCTAAGTGCAGGACTCTGCACTTGTCCTTTTTGAACCTCATCAGATTTCTTTTGGCCCAATCATCTAATTTGTCTAAGTCCCTCTGTATCCTATCCCTACCCTCCAGTGTATCTACCGCTTCTCCCAGTTTACTGTCATTTGCAAACTTGCTGAGGGTGCAATCCAGGCCATCCTCCAGATCATTAATGAAGATATTGAACAAAACCAGCCCCAGCACCGACCCTACACTACGAAGTGCCTGATCCCGTAGGAAAGTGGTTTTCAACCTTTTTTCATTTGTGGACCTCTAAACATTTTCAAATGGTGGTATGGACCCCTTTGGAAATCTTAGACATAGTCTGCAGATGGAATGGGGTCTGCAGACCACAGGTTGAAAACCACTGTTCTATGGTAATGACAACTTTTCAAGAATCCTTTAGAAATTGTCTGCGGACTCGCAGGGAGGCGCAGCCCATAGATTGAAAACTACTGCTGTAGGGAGTTGAGTACCCTCAACTCTCAGTGACAGCACTGCAGATTGAGGCTACTCAATAATTTGCCTGGAGAATTCAGTCACTTTCAGGTTGGGGTCCAAATACAATAACCAAGTCATAAAAGCAACAATGTATTAGCACTGGCTCTATGAAAAGCAGCTCTGGTTTTCCTTTGGCTGTGGATAATAAATCACTTCTTATTGGTATTGAATGAGAAATTTAGAAGATAATTACCACACTGAGTGCCAGGCAGGATTGCTTTTAGATGTAGTAGGTTAAAATTATTCCTTATTTCTAAGCAAGATAACACCAATTGGATTGGTTAAGAATGTCTGCAGATGGTATTTCACTTGCACAACCCTCAAATTCAGTTTTGTACTTCTATGTCACAGTAATAATTTTTAAGTGACAGGGCAAGCATATGTTCTTATACCAGGGCTTCAGTGTGTTTGGGCTGTATCAGTTGGAAGCAGTGCCTTGGGAAAGAGGCAATGAGAGAGAGAGTATGGCTGGAGATTTTGGGCACAGCTGTATATTGTTGGAGTGAGAATATTTTGTATTTGTATTGGGACATGTTAGATTTCCCCCATCCAGGATGCCACATGATGTGCTGGGGTCCCATTGGTTCCACCCATTCCATCAGCCTGGGTTTCCTCACCCTGTCTCAGTTGTGCCAGGCCCTCAAGCCTTCTCTAGCATGCACACAGGTAAGGCCACACTGAGCTGCAGACACAGACTGAAATTAGCTTTGTATGGGAAGAATCAGCTCAGAAATTTACTCAGCACTCACGTGCACACCCCCTTTGGGGAGTAAACCCAATATAATATTGTCTTGTGTTATGTAGAAAAATCTGCACAGCTCAAGCTCATAAAAATCGCCCTCTCCCTCCATGTGGAGAGAGAGATGCACAGCTTTTTGCCCTCCCCCCCCATATGAATTCCACATGCTGGGTTATGTTATGAACAAGAAATAAGTTTATTAATTACAAAAGGTAAATTTTAAGTGATTATAAGGGATAACAAACAGAACAGAGCAGATTACTGAGAAAATAAAACTAACTAGACTTAATACACTCAACAAACAGGTTACAGAATGTAATTTCTCACCCTCAATGTTGTTTTAGGCAAGTTGCAGAGTTTCTGTAGCTTAGAGTTCCAGTTATTTCTCTTTATAGACTCGACCACTTTCTTAGTCTGGACTCAACCCTGCCTTTCCCTCTAGTTGTTTTTAGCAGTCTTCCTTTTAGGCAGCAATGGAGAGAGAGATAAGATTAACCCCCTCCCCAGCCTTAAAGGATTTACCTAAGGCGGGAATCCTTTGTTTGATCCCCATCCCCATTCGTGGAAAAGTACCAGCAAGTTAAGATATTGTCCAGTACCAGATAACATGGTCACCTGCAGCATCCCAGTAAACTTCTCAGGAAGGAGTGAAATTAGCATTTCCAAAATTCTATTGTTCTCCTAAATGGGTCATCCAGGCTCTTTGCCTACTGTCTGGTGGGCGCTTCCCACGTGAATTACACAGTTGTAATTGTTACATAGTTAATATTGCTAACTCCAGATATAGAAAAGATACATGCATACAAATTGGATAAACACATTCAGCAAATCATAACCTTTCCAATGATATCTCACATGACCCATCTTGCATAAAACATATCTTAGTTATGCCATATTCATATCATAACAATATTTTTATGAAGAACATGGAGTGTAACATCACAGGTATGTTTTAAGTTTTCTTCTTTTTTCATTTTACCATCATTGCTCAAAGCAACAGGAACAATGTGCATAATAGCAATAAAAACAAAATAGAAAAGAATGCCTCACCAGTTTCTCTATCAACATGAATTAACCACTCCCTGATCTAAACCCTCTTTGACACCTCAGAATACATTTTAAAGGTGACCTGAAATAAGGTTTCCCTTCTAAGACATGAGTCCAGATATATTTTCCCCTGAAAGTATCAGTGAAAGCACAAATACCTAAACAATGCTGAAAGCTTATGCACTGCCTTAGTGTTAGCAATGTCACCAACAAAAGTGGTACATGGACAGTCAAATATTGCTCAGCTACATCAGTGTAAACATTTACTTCATTGGCATTACTCCAGATTATGCCAGTGTAGCAGAGCAGAATTTGGTCCAGAGCCTTGAATTTAAGGCTTACCATATAAAGAAAAATTGCTCATCATTTGCTGTTTGGACAAAGCGAAGGACAATTTCTACCTGTGGTTTTTCAGTATCCTGTGGCTCTCTGGTGAGGAAATTCAGAAAAAGTCATTACTTTTTAAATAAAATTGAATTTTAACTTTTGATCAGATACATTAATCTTATGTTGCACAAAAGATAGTGCTGTCCATATTAAGTCAGTCCTTGTCAAAGGCCAATTTGTTTCCAAAATGGCCCTACTAGCATCTCTGAACATGTCGGATACAGCTACCCGCACTGCTGCAATTGCTGTGGTTATGCACAGATCTTCCTGGCTGTCTGCATCAAGTATCCCCAAAGACCTACAGACCAAAGTGGAGGACTTCCCCTTCGATAAAGACAAACTTTTTTCCAAGAAAACTGATGAAGTCCTTTACCCATGAAAGACTCTAGAGCAACCCTGCGCACCCTGAGCATTTACCCATCCCTTCCCAGGAGACAACGGTGTCAACCTTACCAGAGGCCACACACACACAACAGTATCACCGACCTCAGAACAGACTATACAATATGCCAAGGAATCACCCTAGACCTCCTATGCGCAGACAAAACCAAGTGCAAACAGCTATCTCCCACCCATCGGGAAATGAACAACAATTTTGAAGTGTTGGTCGAGAGTCTGCACGACCACTCCTTGACTCCACCGCCTACTTGCCCATTTGGCCACTGCCTCCAGGTTTTCCACCATGCCTAGCAGCAGATTACACAGGACCATTGGGTCCTAGAAATAGTTCAATCCAGTTAGTCTATCCCTTTTATATCCTACACTCCCATCCTTCCCCGTCCCTCTTCAAGAACCCCTCTCACGAGCACCTACTTCACATAGAAGTGGATCATCTTCTATGGACAGGTGCAGTGGAACCCGTGCCGACACAACATCAAGGAGAAGGGTTCTACTCCCACTACTTTCTGACCCAGAAAAAGACTGGGGGATGGAGGCCTATAACTTGGTGGGGGGCGGGAAATTCCACCAGCTATATATCATATGTAAACTTTTTATATTCACACAATGAGCAGGTTTCAAGTGTTTTGGGATTTGGTTCTTTTCAGACCACCTATCAGGGACCTAATGCTACTCCCACTGAAGTCAGTATTAGAACTGCGAACCAAGACCTACACCGACTGAACAAATTCGTAAAAGTACAGAAATTCAAAACGGTCACACTGGGCACAATAATACCTGCATCGGAACAAGGGGACTGGTTCACAGCCCTTGACCTACAGGACGCCTATTTTTGTATATCCATTCATCCAGCCCACAGACGCTTCCTACGGTTCACAATTGGACATGACCATTTCCAATACAGGGTACTCACTGTTCGACTCTCCACAGCACAGAGAGTATTCTCCAAGACCCTAGCCGTAGTCATGGCCCACCTCCTCAAACTTGGGATCATACTTTTCCCTTACCTAGATGATTGCCTCATCAAGGGCAACTCATACGACGAGACACTACAAGCTACCCATTTCACTATCTCCCTCTTCCACAGCCTTGGCCTGCAAATAAACATCCAAAAATTCACCCTGATGCGTACACAGCAGCTCAAATTCATTGGAGCTCACCTGGACTCAATTCAAACCAGAGCCTCACTACCACACAACAGATTCCTCACTATCATACACCTCATACATACGCTGTCTGTTCGTCCCAGGATACAGGCAAGAATTTGCCTACAGCTCCTTGGCCACATGGCAGCCACCACCTTCATGGTTACGTATGCCAGGCTGCACATGAGATCTCTTCAGGGTTGGCTCAACTCAAACTACAAACTCAGCAGGCACAGCCTCTGCATGCGGCTGACTCCTCTAGCAAATATACTAGCTTCTCTGCAATGGTGGACAAGACCAGAGAATCTTTGCATGGGAGTTCCCTTTCAACAACAATCCCCCACGCTCATGCTTACCATGGACTCTTCCCTGATCAGATGGGGAGTGCATCTGGGGGGACACATAGCACAAGGCCGCTGGTCCATGCCAGAGATGCATCTACACATAAACCTCCTAGAGCTCAGAACAGTGAGAGAAGCCTGCCTTCACTTTCTTCCCCTCGTAAAGAACAAATCTATCTGGGTCCTAACGGACAATATAGCATGTATGTTTTACATCAACAGAAGGAGGGAGCACAATCACACTCCCTATGCATGGAGGCCATCCGATTATGGAACTGGTGCATACAACACCACATACAAATTATTGCGTCGGACCTACCCGACTGTCACAACACTACCACCGATACACTCAGCAGACACTTCTCCAAAGAACATGAGTGGGAATTGCACCCCACGACACTACAACAGCTCTTGTCCCAATGGAGCACCCCATCAATAGATCTCTTTGCCACAACACAGAACCGCAAATGTCACCTATTTTGCTCCAGAGCAGGATTTGGGACGGCATCCCTAGGAGATGCGTTCCTCATCCCATGGAACAACTCTCTCATGTACGCCTTTTCACGGATCTCTCTGATACATAAGGTCCTGCGCAAGATCAGAGACAACAAGGCCCAGGTCATACTCATTGCTCAGCCTGGCCGAGACAGACATGGTATTCTTACCTGCTCCACATGTCTGCCCATCCTCCACGGACTCTCCCCAACAGACCAGATCTGCTTTCTCAGGACAATGGAAAAATTCTTCACCCTCAGCTCCAGAAACTCCACTTGACAGTGTGGTTCCTTCATGGTTCCAGACCCACGAATTAGCCTGTTCTGAGCAAGTCCAATATGTCCTCCTGCATAGTAGAAAAGACTCCACTCGTAAAACTTAAGTGCAGAAGTGGAAGCCCTTTCCCTGTGGTGCTCAAACAAACACTTATCACCCCATATCATGACCCTCCCTAACATCATAGACTACTTCCTGAAACTAAAACAGGATGGACTTGCTCAGCTCCATCAGGATACACCTAGTGGCCCGTATCACCTTCCATGATTCATTAGACGGCTATTCACTCTTTGCCCACCCCACCATAAAACACTTCCTACAAAATTTCTACCCCGAGATTTATCCGTCGGCAGCTGCATGGAATCTCAATGGTCTAATGAAACCTCCATTCAAGCCCTCAGCTACCTCACCTCTTCTTCATATGTCCATGAAGGTAGCTTTCTTGGTTGCTATAACATCAGCAAGGAGGATAGGGGAAATAAGCGCCCTGATGGCCTACCGTCCCTACACAACCTTCTCTAAAGACAAAGTTACCCTGCGACCACACCCTAAATTTCTCCCTAAGGTGGTGTCCACCTTCCACCTTAACCAACCAATATACTTACCTACATTCTATCCCAAAACTCATGAGACTCCACATGAGGTGACTCTGCACACCCTCGACATCAGATGAGCAATTGCCTTCTACATAGACAGTACTAAACCATTTTATACGTACTGGCGATTATTTGTCTCCACTACAGAGAGATCAAAGGGTGCAGCCATTTCTAAACAATGACTTTCCAAGTGGATCTCTGACTGCATCAGATCCTATTACCACATTCAGAATGCTCAACCGCCTGAAGGCATCAGAACTCATTCTACTCGAGCCATGTCAACATTTGTTGCCTTCTTCCATAATGTACCCTTTCCTGATATCTGTAAGGCCACCATGTGGTCATCCGAACACAAATTTACTTAACACTATGCTATCACGCTGGATACCATGGCAGACACCATAGTAGGCCATACAGTACTGTCTACAGTACACACTGCTGCAACTCCAAAGTCCCATCAGCCTTAGTGGGTACTGCTTCACATTCACCTGGAGTGGAGTACCCACAGGGACAGCACTCAAAGAAGAAGAGAAAGTTACTCACCTTGCAGTAACTGAGGTTCTTAGAGATGTGTGTCCCTGGGGATGCTCCCCTCCCCGCCCTCCTCCCCTCTGCTTTGGAGTATTATTCTGATTTCTCCACGGTAGAGAAGGAACTGAGGGGGGGTGCAGGACGCTCACGCTCAGGCAGACTCTAACAAGACCCACAGGGACACACATCTCAAAGAACCTCAGTTACTGTAAGGTGAGTAACTTTCTCTTCATGCAACACAAAACAGTATTCATATCCAATGTCTTTAAAAAGACAGAATCAGCCACAATTCAGCATGTCTGACAGTTTGTTTTCTAAACATGCTTTTTGCACTTCATCTAGAATATTTCTCTTATCTAACTTTAGAGGGAAGTGACTAAATCAGAAGTAAGGATAATCTTAGCAAAACAAAAGAAAAAAAGAAAAATTGGAAGCATAATAGCAGCATCAGCATCCTGTAGTTTAGAGGTAACTGAATTGTGAAATTAAAGTTTGTTCAAACAGTTTTCTTCAGCTCTTATAAACAGAGTTATTTCTTTATTAAATATTTGCACTTTTAGCTTCTTTTATCTGACAATCTCCAAGCACTCTAACATAGTATGTCTTGTAACATCACTTTGACGAAGTTAGTTAGGTTTTTTTATACTCTCTCTTTACATAGGGCTAAAATACCTCACTTAAGGTCAAAGTGGCTGTGCGAATGTTGGGAAGTGAAGTTAGACCTGACTCCCAGTTCCCTCCTTTAGCTAACCACTAGGCAACTGACTCTCCTGTTCTTTGGCAGGGCAGCAGCACATGTTCTGATTTTATGTCTATGGGGGGGGGGTGGTAGTTGCTCTCTCTATTTTGGCACCTATCTCTTGAGAGGGGATGCCGGGATGATCCTTTCAACAGGGTTTTCAAAATGCACCAATGCCATTCCGAAACTGAAAGATGAATTATCCTGGTCATGGGAGGCTCCTTCCCCCACTGTAATGCATGATAACTTAAACTCTCATACTCCCACTGCACCTGCGCTAATGAATTATGGAGCAGATGCTCTGTGATCCCTCCCATTATACCTGAGGATGCGTTAAGTCTCCCCATGAGTTTATTAGAGCAGCTTTGGGAGTAGAAATATTTTCCCAATTGTGGTGCCCTTAGAGTGCACTAAATTAATGGAGAATAGTGAATAAAAATACAGTAGGTGGTTGAACTCTTGAGTAAATGTTGCTCTTTTAAAGAATGAACAATATATGATACATTACATTGTCTTGAGATATTAGAATTGTATTTCCTGTTACTTTGCTCTGTAAGTGATATGACTTTCTCAAATGCATTAAGTGAAGTTTTATTAAAAAAAATGAAACTAACATGAGCAAACTACTGCAGCATCAGAATGATGACAAAAATTATACAAAAGGCTGGTAATTTCATCAGATAAAATTACAGTAAAATAAGAGTCAGAAAAAGATGGGTATTTTTTGTTATTATATGTCACTAACTTACACTTCAGATAGTTTCATGTGTGCATTTTCTTTATAATGATTTTTCTTCCTGGCAATATTCAATTTATTGTTATTTCTCTACTTTTGAGACATTTGCTAAGACACGAAACTGAGGTTGGTCAAAAATTTTCTGACAAAACTGTTTTTCAGTGGGAATTTTTTTTTTACTAAGCAATTTTCTTTCACAGAAAGTATCAGTTTGCCACAGAAAACGTTGACTTGCAGTCCAAAAAAATTAAAGTTTTCATTTATTGGATGAAAATCAGAAAACTTCTGTGTGGGGAAGAGGGGCAAAAAGCACTTTCTGACCAGTTCTATATGAAATAGTTGTAGCAAGTAGAGCCAGTCAGGAATTTTTCACTGCAAAATGCAGTTTCCATCTGAAAATTTTGATTTTGCTGAAACTTCAGTTTTCTGATAGGAAAACCAAAATTTTGTTTCAGACGAGTCTGACCCAGATTGGTATTTTTCGGGTTGTTGAACTGACCCAAAACTTTTCATTTTGAGACAGTCCAACATTAAACTGCATTTCCATATTCTGGTGCATTACCTTCTGTGAGTTGTAGTTTGGGCCCCTATTTTCTCCTATGGGCTGGGCTCTTTGATTGGATTTTGTCTCCTATGACACAATGCAGTCTTCCCTCTGATGGAGCAGTTGTCCCATGACTTCAGGTACGTCATGGAAGACCTAGTTGGGCCAGGAATCCTGGTCAATATGAAAGAATGGGTTCATCAGGCAACTTGATCTACAACTCCCATGTGGCTATGTGCCACAATATGATGATGTAGTTTAATGATGAAATGACTTGACACAAAACATTTCAAGTTAGTTCAACAAACTGAAATGAAACATTTTAAATATCTCTAAATGTTTTGGTTGGAAATGCCAAAGCAAAATGTTTTGGCATTTGAGTTTAAATGTTTTGATTCCACAGAAAATTTTGATATTTCAACGTTTTTTTGTTCTGGTTCAGGGCAAAAACAAATGTTGAAATAGCAGAATTTTGCATGGAACAGAACTTTCAATTTTTGCTCAGTCCTAGAAGCAGCACTGCTGGGGTCCACTCCTGCAAAGTGCTCTACACTTTTAACACCCATTGTTTTCTTTGTGAGTTTACAGCACTCAGTGCCTCACAGGTGGAGCTCAACCTTTTGCAGAATTGTTACATTTATTCATTACCTTCCAGTCCTTCAGAATAGAAGTTATTTTTAAGGAGAGCTCACATATTTTTTGTTCAATAGTACACATGGTTTTACAAAAGGTAGATCGTGCCAAACCAACCTAATCTCCTTTTTTGAAAAGGTAACAGATTTTTTAGATAAAGGAAATGCAGTGGATCTAATTTACCTAGATTTCTGTAAGGCTTTTGATACCGTGCCACATGGGGAATTATTAGTTAAATTGGAGAAGATGGGGATCAATATGAACATCAAAAGGTGGATAAGGAATTGGTTAAAGGGGAGACTGCAACAGGTCCTACTGAAAGGTGAACTGTCAGGTTGGAGGGAGGTTACCAGTGGAGCTCCTCAGGGATTGGTTTTGGGACCAATCTTCTTTAATCTTTTTATTACTGACCTTGGCACAAAAAGTGGGAGTGTGCTAATAAAGTTTGCAGATGATACAAAGCTGGGAGGTATTGCTAATTCAGAGAAGAATCGGGATATTATACAGGAGGATCTGGATGACCTTGTAAACTGGAGTAATAGTAGTAGGATGAAATTTAATAGGGAGAAGTGTAAGGTTATGCGTTTAGGGATTAATAACAAGAATTTTAGTTATAAGTTGGGGACGCATCATTTAGAAGTAACGGAAGAGGAGAAGGACCTTGGAGTATTGGTTGATCATAGGATGACTGAGCTGCCAATGTGATATGGCTGTGAAAAAAGCTAATGCGGTTTTGGGATGCATCAGGAGAGGCATTTCCAGTAGGGATAAGGAGGTTTTAGTACCATTATACAAGGCACTGGTGAGACCTCACCTAGAATACTGTGTGCAGTTCTGGTCTCCCATGTTTAAAAAGGATGAATTCAAACTGGAGCAGGTACAGAGAAGGGCTACGAGGATGATCCGAGGAATGGAAAACTTGTCTTATGAAAGGAGACTTAAGGAGCTTGGCTTGTTAGCCTAACTAAAAGAAGGTTGAGGGGAGATATGATTGCTCTCTATAAATATATCAGAGGGATAAATACAGGAGAGGGAGAGGAATTATTTCAGCTCAGCACCAATGTGGACACAAGAACAAACGGGTATAAACTGGCCACCAGGAAGTTTAGACTTGAAATCAGACAAAGGTTTTTAACCATCAGAGGAGTGAAGTTTTGGAATAGCCTTCCAAGGGAAGCAGTGGGGGCAAAAGATCTATCTGGTTTTAAGATTCTACTTGATAAGTTTATGGAGGAGATGGTATGATGGGATAATGGGATTTTGGTAAGTAATTGATCTTTAAATATTCAGGGTAAATAGGACTAATCCCCTGAGATGGGATATTAGATGGATGGGATCTGAGTTACCCAGGAAAGAATTTTCTGTAATATCTGGCTGGTGAATCTTGCCCATATGCTCAGGGTTTAGCTGATTGCCATATTTGGGTTCGGGAAGGAATTTTCCTCCAGGGCAGATTGGAGGGGCCCTGGAGGTTTTTCGCCTTCCTCTGTAGCATGGGTGACCTGAGGGAGGCTTCTCTGATCCTTGAAGTCTTTAAACCATGATTTAAGGACTTCAATAGCTCAGACATGGGTGAGGTTTTTCATAGGAGTGGGTGGGTGAGATTCTGTGGCCTGCGCTGTGCAGGAGGTTGGACTAGATGATCAGAATGGTCCCTTCTGACCTTAGTATCTATGAATCTATGACTTCTGATATTTTATTGTGTTTTCTCAGTAGCATCCATATCCCACAGACTGTACTTTCTTTACTTTTAACTTCAGAGCCTCTTTTAGTAGCCTCATAATTTTAGTCATTTTATTGAACTCTCTTTACTACCTTACATCCCCTTTAGGTGTTGATCCTGTTGAAGTGAGTAGGCTTCTTTTCAGAGATGGTCAACATATATAGCATGATCAGACACTAAATGTTTTGCAATCATTCCATTGTCACTTCCAAAGACATCTTGTTAACTCAACATCTTGGATGACTTTTAAGGGTGAACAAACAAATGTAAAACGTGAGTGGGTAAAAAAAAGTGTCTGAGAGGTATGGTGATATTTTCATTATATTTTCACTTTGATAAATTTCTGTCTATGATTTATATGTACAGTAAGCTAATTTTATTTAGTTTCAGTGTTATTTCATGAAGAATATCTTTGATTAATGACCACAACAGTGAAAAGTCTCTCTTAAATCTTACTCAGGCTCATGTGAAGAGAGGTGAGGAATTCACATTAGTAGCAGGTGAGAGGTAAAAACCTACAGTAGGATCCGTCTAGACAAATGGTTGAAGAAAAAGAGGTTACTTACCTTACAGTAACTGGAGTTCTTCAGGATGCCTTTATCCACATGGATTCCAATGATCTACCCTTCTTTCCCACTGATGCAAAGTCCTTTATTTGGATATCTGTATTAGCAAAGAAATTGATTGGCAGGTAGGGCTGTTCCACCCTTTGTGCCCTTGAAGGAGGGTGTGCAAGGGTGTTCAGGGTGCATGCTCAGCCTCACTGGGCACTGCTGACTAAATGATTCCAGGTTTATGTGAATGGGGTGCATAGTGGGGTCTGTGTGGAGAAAAGCATCTTGAAGAGCTCCAGTTACTGTGAGATAAATAACCTTCCTATTGTATGCTTCTCAGTAAGATTGTAAGAAATGCATTCTTCTGCATAGCACCACATGCACTGTTGTCATCCAACGATTAATTAATCAATACGTTTATAGTAAGTTTTTGACTGAAGTATGAACTATCCAACCTTTTGGCAGCAAATAATTTGAGCAGAGGGATTCAAACATCCATGGATGGTTTGAATTTTCCATGTGCAACATATCTGGAATTTTTCATTTATTCACTAGTGATAAAGAGTGTGCGAGAGACCGGGCATATCTCTCAACACAGCTAGGCTTGGCACTCATCAGTATAGATTTCCATTAAATGACATCTCAGGGCCTTGACAGAATAAGGACTTATGCCTAAGGTCAATCTTTCATTCTCTGATAGTTCTCATGTTAATATTTCAGGGAGTAGCTTTTGTCCACTGTCATTTAAAACGCAATGAACAACGTTTCTAATCTTCAAAAAGTATGCCCCTGAGGTGGTTGCATTTCAGTGATGGGTGAAATGAAATAATCCTTGGATTTGTACAGTTTTGCAATCAATAATGCACTTCTGAGACTTTTGAAAGGTGCTATATAAATCAATAGTTAATAATAATGAAATATGTGGAAAAGCATATAGCTCAAAGCTCCAGGGATAGCGGTAGCTGAGGTTCTGAGATTGGTCATATTATTACCTAGTCATGAATAACATACATGCCTAAGAGTGAGTGTTTTGTATGGTTTGATGCCATGACCTGAGCCAGCCATTGGTGAATTTCATAAATTGGAATGTTTCTTCTTAATCGCCTGACTCAATGTCCCCTATGCATAGTCATGCACACCAGGGCAGGCAGGACAGAAAGAGCCAGGGACATATGCCATCTGATTTCACTGCTAGAAGTAACCTAGGAATCTCTGTTAGACTCTACACTCATGCAGGCATGTAGCTTTAAACCAGGAGTAAAAGAAAGAAGTATGAGGCTGTGATGGTTGTTCTTTTTTATAGTGTGGCAGAGATTAACCACAGCTTTTCATATCAAGATCCCATCAGTGTTCCCACCAGATTACCCTAAGCATTATGGGTTCTTATTCCTATACACTATCCTACAGGGAAAGTAATACCTTTCAAAAAATGGTTGCAAACATCAAGCATTATAGTCAAAGTATGTGTGTGAAAGAATGTTTTAAACCATCGGCACAATACCCAAACTATATAAAAGCACACTCTGAACAAGCTTCAGTAATATTACATGTAAAAGCACAGCCTAAACCAGCTTTTGTGTTGCTAAAACTCCATGTAAAATCATATTATTAACCAGCCCTCATTCAGTCAAACGCTATATCAATTTAGTGATGGGGGAAACTCCAAAAATTTCAGAGTTTAGAGGCTTACCTAAACTGAATCTGTGGGAGATCCATCACTTCAGACAGTCTGTCTCCATGGAGTCCCCTTTTAGCTCTACATTATTAGCACTGTCCCCTTCAGTGTGAGGACTAGTGTCCTTACACTATTGTTGGTGTATGGGCAGCTCTCCCATCCATTGTCTTCAGGGGCTGCTAAGCAGTGTCATTGCCCTCCGTCCACTCAGCATCTTGGGCAGTCACTGAAGAAAGTCACTGCCTTCCCTTGCCCACACTGCAACAGGGGGCAGTGCATTATCAAGAATTCAGCTATCCATTACCTTCCACTCATTGAGGCATCACCAACAGAGATGTCTACTGTCTGCACTACTCTGAAAAGAAGTATTTCTGTAGCTGAACAGCTTGAAATTAAGCATGAAGTCTTGGTCATTGACCAAGCAATATGTGCTTTAACACAACAAATCTGATGGAAAAAACAAAGATGTGATGCTTCACAATGACAAGAGACACTTTGCAAGACTTATTGTATTCAGTCAAAGTAGGAAAATTGACCTCCAGGAAATCTTGTTGTATTCTTTGGGAGCAGTTTCCTGCCCTTTTGCTAGTACTCTGTCAAAAACCAACAAATCAGCTCTGCTTGATCTGTTTCAATCCAGAGATGAAGACTGCTGTATTGACCATGTTCCAGCAAATGGTGCAATAATTTTTGTTGGAATGTCTGTCATCCAAGTACTACAAGATGTTCCTTCAACATCTGGTGATCTTGCAGACACCATTTTACTGTACATGATCAATCTAGCAGGAAAGTACAAGTGTACTCATTTGGATTTTGTCATAGATCGGTATTCTAATATGAGCATCAAAAATGTGAAATGATCACACTGAGCATCTGGTTGCTCCCAAACTACACATAGTCACAGAAAGGACTAGAAAATCCCCAGTTAGTAGAAGACATTGTGTTTTTTCTGATGACAACAATAAGAAAGCACTTCAGATATTCTTGTACACAGTGTGAAAAGATGCATATTTCCAAGCTGTAGGCTTGTCACTGCCTGGCTGTGCAGCAGGGTTCAGTGACAGCCACAGCTGTTCATGAAGTAAATGGTGACCATAAAAATGTGACACGTATATTTCTTCACAGCTGTCACAACATGCTGCCAAGGACTATCAGAATGTGATCATTAGGAGCCCAGATACAGATGTTGTAGTCATAGGTATCAGTCTTAAATCACAACTGCTAGTTAATTTGCATTTCATCACTTGTGCTGGGAATCAAAGCCGCATTATTGATTTGGAGAAAATCCCTTCAACTCTAGATCCAGAGGTCTGTTACCTGCCTTATGGGACTCCACACATTCACATGTGCGTTCTATGGGGAGGAAAAGAGGCATTTGCTGTGGCCTCTGAGTGTGAAGATGCTTGATGCTCTCACAGACCTTGGAAAAGATTTCACACTTCAAAACTCAACATTCCTTGTGCTTGAGAAATTTGTGTTTATCTGTATGGCCAACCTTCACCTCAGGATGTCAAGGATGCCCAATATAAGATGTTCTGCCTAGCATCATTTTCACTGCCTGAACAGAGCCTGCTGCTAACATGTGATGCTCTATACCAACGCAGTAAGCAGGCAAATTATCAAGCTGCTATTATGAGACGCTCTGTTATCAAGTGGATGCATGCTCCTTCCCCTATTGACCATGGATAGCATTTAGAAAACAAGGAACTTGCCATCAACTGGATGCCAGGAAGTGTAGTACCAGACAGTATGTTGCAGGCAGTGCATTGGGAAATGTGTTCCTCTCTTGCTGCTCAGCTTTCTTGCACAGACTTGTGTAAGTATCAGAAGTGCAAGAATAGTGACGAGCTACTGAACCTGTCATTCACACTGATGACGTGTCAGACTGGGAAATAAAAATGTATTTTATTTGGGGAAGAAGTACCCCACAGTGCCAATAGCAGTATACATAATTTGTAATGAACAGTGGATTTGAACAAGGAAATAAAATTTTGATTTATATCAATAATTATGTCGATTCATAACAATCCAGATAAGCTGTTACTTATAAATATTTGAGAAATAAATGTCATATACAAGGGGATTCCAGTTAAAAGTTTTGTGTTTTACTTTTTTAGTGCTGTTGCTGAGGAAACTATGGTGGTTGTCAAGGAAAATAATATTTACATAGAAAAATGTATCAGATTTATTAAATTTTTCATATCACGTAGTTAGACTGTTGTACAAACGTTTCTCTTGAGGGTAAATGCTAACATAATCCAGTCTTACAGTAAAAGACTAGTATTGCCAATAAAAACAAATTATGGGTATGAGGTAATACCTTGACCTATACTTACTACCAAAGATAAACACTTAGGAAGGAACAATCAGTTGCACATATATAAACTGGGAAACGACTGCCTAGGAAGGAGTACTGCAGAAAGGGATCTGGGGATCATAGTGGATTACAAGCTAAATATGAGCCAACAGTGTAACGCTGTTGCAAAAAAAGCAAACAACATTCTGGGATGTATTAGCAGGAATGTTGTAAGCAAGACACAAGAAATAATTCTTCTGCTTTCTCCACGCTGATTAGGCCTCAATTGAAGTATTGTGTCCAGTTCTAGGCACCACATTTCAGGAAAGATGTGGAAAAATTGTAGAAAGTCCAGAGAAGAGCAACAAAACTGATTAAAGGTCTAGAAAACATGACCTATGCAGGAAGATTGAACAAATTGGTTTTGTTTAGTCTGGAGAAAAGACTGAGAGGGGACATAACAGTTTCCAAGTACAGTAAATGCTGTGTTATCCAGCCCTGTACTAACCTGAAAGGTCTATTAACTGGCATTTCTAATATTCATAGAAAGTCCACTTTATAGTTGGGTTGGTGCAGGGCTGGTAGGATCCTTACCTGGCTCTGTGTGGCTGCCTGGAAATGGCAATATGTCCCTGCTGCTCCTAGGAGAAGGAACAACCACAAGGGATTTGGAGTGCGAGAGATCGTGTGGGGCCCAGGCTCTGGGAGGGAGTTTAGTGGAAGCATGGCTCTGCATGCTGCCTCTACCCGCAGGCACCGCCCCCGCAGCTCCCATTGGCCGTGGTTCCTGGCCAATGGGAATTGCGGAGCCAGCGCTCGGGGTGGCACGGGGGCAGAGTGCAGAGCCATCTGCCGCACCTCCACCTAGAAGCAGCAGGGACAGGCCACCACTTACGGGGAGCTGCCCAAGGTGAGCACCCCCCTGGATCCGGCACCCCGAGCCCTCCCATGCCGCAACCACCTGTACCCAAACTCCCCCCCCGATCCAGCACCCCGAGCCCCCTCCTGTACCCCAACTCCCTCACAGAGCCCCAGCCCTGAGCTGTCCCACAGCCAAACTCCCTCCTTCTTAGTTAACGGGAATTTTTCACTTATTGGCACCCCACATTGCCCCAATATGCCGGATAAAAAAAGCTTTTACTGTATATAAAAGGTTGTTACAAGGAGGAGGGAGAAAAATTGTTCTCCTTAACCTCTTAGGATAGGACAAGAAGCAATGGGCTTAAATTGCAGCAAGGGCAGTTTAGGTTGGATATTAGGAAAAACTTCCTAACTGTCAGAGTAGTTAAGCACTGGAATAAATTTCCCAGGGAGGTTGTGGAATCTCCATCATTAGATATTTTTAAGAGAAGGTTAGACCAACAGATGTCAGGGATGGTCTAGATAATATGTAGTCCTGCCCTGAGTGCAAGGGACTGGACTAGAGGATCTTTCAAGGTCCCTTCCAGTCCTGTGATTCTCATTTGTTGCATATTATCTGTTAGATTTATGATTGTATTATATGATTATAAATATTAATGCATAAAACACCCCAAGAGGGCAAGAATTTTTAGTTCTTTAGCACATTTTATTGTCCATAAATACTTTAAAAAATTAAAGAATTTTCAACAAACTTGAGTATTGCAATATTTTTCTTGTCTATGACTTTTGACTTCCTCATTCTACTCACTTGCCTTTAATATACCTCCATATGCATTTCAATCATTTTCAGCCAACTTGGGCCTTTAGGGAGGAAGAAATAATGATGTTATGGGAAAAAATCCTTTATCGGTATGGTGTCAAAATTGGTAACTTTGTATGTGCTGTGACAGAACTACAGGGTTTCTTGCAGAGAACTTTTATCATAAGGTGTCTCAAGTTAGTGGCTATCTACATCTGAAGAGAGTAAGTAGTGCCCCTGTTGCTGGAATGAAACTCATTTTCTGAATACAACAGGTCTCATTGTACAGCCTACTGGAGATGGAACACTTTGGGATACTGGACGGGGTGGGCTAGTGCTCTGAGGTGGCACTAAGCATTCTCTCTTTCTCAACTGCTTGTCTGGCTGGTTTTTGCTCACAGGCTCAGGGTCAAATTGATCACAATATGTAAGGTCAGGAAGGAATTTTCCTCTAGGTCAGATATTTTTGGGGTTTCACTTTCCTCTTCAGTGTGTGGTTGTGGAATACTTGTCAAAATTATCTGGGTATATCTTGCCTAATTATTATCCTGCCATGGGAGGGTCTTCAGGCACTAGTGCACCTCGATCCCTCCTATTCTCTCCCTGTTGCACATAATAGTCTAGTCTGCCATGGGTCATAATGCTTTGATCTAATTTTGGTTGTTGAGTTCAGTGTGCGGGTGGCGGGTGTTTTGGTGGTTGTGATAGACAGGAAGTCAGATTAGATGATCTAGTGGTCCCTTCTGGTCTTCCTGTCTATGGCTATGATGATTTGAGAGCTTCAGTAACTCAGCCAGCAGTTATGAGTCTATTTCAGGATTGGTTGGGTGAGGTTCTGTGGCCTGCAAAGTGCAGGAGGTGAGACTAGCTCTGGTGGGAGCTCAAAGGCCGGATTAAAAGGTCTGACAGGCCAGATGCGGCCCACGGGCCATAGTTTGCCCATCCCTGGACTAGATGATCATGATGGTTCTTTCTGGCCTGAAGTCTGAGTGAGAGATGTCAGGGAAGATCAGGACTGTAAGGGAGAGGGAATACTAGTGATAGAAGAGCAGTGCAGTTTATAGTTGAAGTTTCCAATTAGATACCCACATTTTGAGGTGCTTTAGGTATGCAGAAACTTTAGCTACTCAGGTTTTCACATTTAGATTCCAAAATCTTTGGAATTTTATCTATCTTTGCTTTCTGTCTGGTATTTACTTTGAACTGCTTGTATTGTCTGAGTATATAAGATATAGATTTAATTTCTCTACTCCACAGGCTTCTAATGAAACTTTGTCATAGCTTTTCACACATGTCCTTGATTTGTGTCCTCCTGTATGGCTGGTATGCTAGGGCAGCCTCCTCTGCACTTCTCGGCTATTGATTCACATGTAATATATAGAACAAGCTATATTTTAAACTTACAAAATTGTCACCAGGTCACTCTGCCTTGTAATCTCAACAAAAGACCAATTAATTGGCATTAGGCTGCTGATAATTTCTTTGAAGCAATTGTGTTCAATATCACTGTTTGACAAAAGTCATTAAGTCAGTTCTGTGATCAGTCAACAGCAATGAAAATGAAACCCGTAATAGAAACATATAGCCAGAATTAGAGTTCCTTCTTTCTCTTACATGAACTGAAGATGCTGGATAAATTAGAAGACCTGGATTATTATGTTCCTTGTCTGACTAATTCCACTTCACCTCTCGCATGGGTAGAGAAGGGTAGGAGAGTTTCTCCAAATTGGGGATGAGGGTCAGCCTGTGTGGAGGTGAAACAAAAAAGGACTTTGGACAGAGCTATCTCAAACCCTAAATATCTAGTCAAGTTTTCATTAGTGAAGAATTTTGGATGACAAAATAAATCTACAGTTAGAGCTTGTTGAAAAGCTCTATGCCAACAATGCTCCCAATCCTGGTGTTAAACTGAGAAGGTGGCTTGAGGCAAGTGGGCATGGCTACATCACGATCATGTTCTGACTGTTATCAGCTGCCAAATAGCCTTGAGACTACTCTAGTTTACACTGGGTGGGGCAAACCCAGATTATAAAGAGGTGCAAAGGTGCAAACCTTTGCCTCTTCCACCACCATCATTTCTGTGCCAAAATGGAATAGATCATCAGGTTCAGGATATTTGGATTTTAGTAAAGTTGTTGGTATTGTTTCACAGAATTAAAATGAACTTGGGATATGAGTGTGGTCACTTACACTGAGAACTGATGAACGCTCTGATAAAATGCAAGATACTGAGTAGGGAGAAGAAGTGTCTAGTGACACCAAAGGATCTGTTCTTGTTTAATGACTTCATTAATTATCTTTTAAAAGGTAGTAAACAGCCCAGAAATTAAACTTACAGTTGATACCAAATTGCAAACACCATATGGATTGGGAAATAATACAAAGAGTTCCAGAAAGTTTAGAAGCGTGGACAGATACAAGCATCTGAAGAAAAATAATCCCCAAAAACCCAGATTCACAGCAAAAGGGAGAAATCTGGAATGCTGAAAGATATCTAGGGATCTAGCCAGCAAATTAAACATGAGAATGTAGCTTGAAAGCAGAATGTTTTAAAAAATCAAGCTGCATACCCTGGAGGCATCAGATCAGAGTAGAGAGGCAATAAGCCCTGGGTGAAATCTTGGTCCCACTGAAGTCAATAGCAAAACTGTCACTGACTTTGATGGGGCAAAGATTTCATCCCCTTTGTATAACTGCATGTGGAATATTGCATTAATTTCTAGTTATTACATTATCAGAAAGATCTTGACATATCATTAGGGAATTCAGAGAGGAATAACAAAATGATTTGGGTTGTAAGTATTGATTTATGAGAAAATATTCAAATAGGATGCATATCTATTGCTGGGGCAAGGGATGCCCAAGGGGGATAATTAAGAGACCTAAGTTTAAGTGTAAATACCAAGGAGGCATGGGAATTTAGGATAGCAAAGGTATAATTAGCACGAAGTTTTATAAAAACTGAGTTCAGTGGATCCGGACAGATGTGCATATATTTTAGCATGGTACTGCAAACACTTATTTATGTTTTTAATTTAACTTATGTATGTAATCATTAAAGTCTATCGAAAGTGTATGCAGGAGCAGGGGTCTCTTGATGACTGGATGATCTAAGGTACCAATCCTGAAACATCATGCATATAACTGGATCACTGCATTGATTTCAGTGAGACTCCTCAGCGGTGCAGCATTCCACTGCGGGCTACCAATTATAGAATTGGGGCCTTACAATTGCTGTAATCTTCATCCTGCCTTCTGCCACATCTGCTTATTAAACCGTCTCATGGGTCATGTCTAAAATTACACCCTGATCAGAAATGTGCCTGAATGCATAAGGACTTCAACTAGTAGGTGTAATGGGAGGCCATAGTGTTTCACCACTAGGTGGCGCTGTGTGTAACATAGCTTATTTGAGCATACAACAAATATGCCTGGCTGTGCATTAAAGGATCTCATGGAAGAGGCGTCTCTAGTGTCTGTCTCTATGACTGAAGCTCTGTAGTCCATCCATCTCTGGCCCAGGGGCTGACCTGCTAGTAGCTACCGTGTGCAAGGTATACATGACAATAGGAGCAGCTGCAGAAGCAGACCTAGCAGAGACCACTGCACTGGAGGCAAGAGGTTAAACTGGGCCCAGCCAGGGCTATCCCTCCCCCCTAACATGCCTCAGACCTAGAACTGTGCAGAGGGGACCTGCCATACTCTGGGGGCACTAGGACCCAGGTGGAGCTTTCCCTCCTGCCCTATGGCCTTGGGGAAAAGC
Source organism: Dermochelys coriacea (assembly GCF_009764565.3). Classification (NCBI taxonomy): domain Eukaryota; kingdom Metazoa; phylum Chordata; order Testudines; family Dermochelyidae; genus Dermochelys; species Dermochelys coriacea. Next base: position 73,861,833 of record NC_050076.1, read on the forward strand.
TGCAAAGTGGAACCTAACCAGCCATAAGGTTCAGCCTGGTGGCTGCAGGTACAGCCAAAACAGGGACTTTCAGACGTTCAGAGAACTTCCACCATTTTTGACTGGGCTTAATCTGCCCTGTGCCAATTGGCTGTTTGATCCAACTGTCTCCCTCCCCATCCCCCTGTCTCATTGCCTCAGTTTTACTACACACCTGCCCTAGGGTTGCCAACTTTCTATTTGCAGAAAACTGAACACCCTAGCCCCCTTCCCTGCCCCTTCTCCAAGGCCCCACCCCCACTCACTCCACCCTCCCCCCATCACTTGCTCTCCCCCCCCCACTCATTTTAACTGGGCTAGGGCAGGAGGTTGGGCTGCAAGAGGGAGAAAGGGGTCTGGCTGGTGGTGCTGGCTCTGGGGTGGGGCAGGATATGAGGGATTTGGGGTGCAGGAGAGGGCTGAGGGTTGGGGCTGAGGGATGTGGAGTGTGGGAGAGGGTTCCAGGCTGGGGTAGGGGGTTGAGCCATGGGAGGGAGTGTGGGCTCTGGGCTGGTGTTGTGGGCACCGGACTGAGGCCAGAAATGGGGGGTTCAGAGTGCAGTAGTGGGCTCTGGACTGGAGCAGGGGTTTGGGGCATGGGAGGGGGGGAGGGCTCCAGCTGGGCATGTGGGCTTTGGGGTGGGGCCAAGGTCGAGGGGTTCAGAGTGCAGGAGGCGGCTCAGGGCTGAGGCAGGGGTTTGGGGTACAGGAGGTGCAGGGTATGGGCTCCAGGAGGGGGCTCAGTGCTGGGGCAAGGGGTTGGGGTGCAGGAGGGGGTGAGTGGTACGGGCTGTGGGTGGCGCTTACCTCAGGTGGCTCCCAGGAAGTGACAACATGTGCCTCCAGCTCCTAGGTGGAGACACGACCAGGCAACCAGTTCCCAGCCAATGGGAGCTCTGGAGACGACGCTCAGGGTTGGGGCAGGACATGGAGCCCCTGCGCCCGCCCCTATGCCTAGGAGCCAGAGGGACGTGCTGGCTGCGTCCTGGGAGCCGTGCAGGCACCCTGCCTGCCCGTTGCAGGTGGCCAACCAGACTTTTAATGGCCCAGTGAGCGCTGCTGACTGGAGCCGCATAGGTCTCTTTTCGACCAGGCGTTCTGGTTGAAAACCGGACATCTGGCAACCCTAACCTGCCCCTTTTACCTTCTTCCCTGCCATGCACCCCTCTTTGTCCCCTTATCTTTCCATTTAATTTATCCCCTTCTAACAACCCCCTGCCACCCAAAAAATCAGAGCACTAACATGATGTTTGCCATCATCATACTGTTCACTCTGCTTGTGTGTTATATCCCTTCCCCACCTTGTGTCTGTCTTGTCTAATTAGACTGTAAGCTCCTCAGGCAGGAACTATCTGCTACTGTGTGTTTCTACAGTGCATAGCACAATGGGGGCCCAACTTTTGGTTGATCTTTAGACACTAACCTAATAAACATGATTAATAATATTGATGGGATCTAGTCTTTAAGCCCTGACCCTGCAGTTCATTGTGGCCAGGTGTATTGCTGTACCACTGACTTCAGGGGTGCTTTGCATGGAAATAACCTTTAGAATGGCAGGTTCAGGGCCTTACAAAGCAAGGCCTTCTAGGTTTGAACTTATAGTTGTTTTTGAAACCCTTAGCACTCTATTGGGAGTCTGAGTAATATGCATATGTATATTGAGAATTCAGTAATTCTAGGAATATGATTACATCTAGTAATCCAGTGTTATAGCTGACACTGACATAGAGGTACTGTAGGAATAGATGATGTATATAAGTGCCCATCAGTAATAGGGTGAGAATGCCTTGCCAAGGAATTGGCAGAGAGAGAGTTAGTTTTCTTTCATTTTGAGTAAGGAAAATGCCACAGCTGCCTGCCATAATTGCAGTGATTGTCAGTGTACAAAGCTGGACCAGCTGTGATCGATTAAGTCATTTCCATAGTACACTAGCCCTAGTGCTTGGGGAGCTGAGGCTGGCTGGCATTGAGAAGTAGAATCTCCCTGAAGTAAGTAGGCTACATTAGTTGCAAATGGTTTATTTCAGGGGGTGGCTATAAGCACAGGGAGCTGCCCTTTGTTGATTAAATTCATTTGGAAACCAGGTTGAATTAAGCCTTTAGTTCTCAGTTGAAATCACTGACTGTAGAAAATGTTTGACCATGCACTAAAATGCCTGGCCAAATCAGTCAATTGGACTTTTGGACTTGTTGGTATTTGTCCCCTAGCTGACTATGCCTTTCTTGATTTATTGCACCTCATTCTTTTTGGATATCTTGAATTTCTGGTAAGTAGGTGAGTATCCTCAACATCTCTAAGTAAGAGACTCGGTTGACTTTAAAGAAGAAGTTCTTAAAATCTGCTTTCTTTGTAGTGGTGGGATTCATGGTGAGGAAAAGAGCATCATTACAATATTTCCTCCCCTATTATAAATGCAACAGGCAAATAACCTTTGAAGTTTAAAAAAAACAAGTGTTTGCTTTGACCACTTTTAGCTGCTGTAGGTCATATGATATACCTTCAACCATTCATTTTAATTAAATGTTCTGTCCCAGGATTTCATTGTGTGTTTATGGAAAAGGTATGGGGAAGCCAGTGCCTAATAAAAACTGCTGGACTTCACTTATCTTATAAGCCTTTTCTCACTGATTCCTCTGGGTATTTTTCCCCTCTGTAAAATTGCATTCTGTATGCTGGAGCAGAGCTCATTGGTTTTTCTGTCTGACTCAATTTCATCAAGTTGGATTGTAGACCTTTTGCCCACATAATAAATAGGAGTGTGAATGTGGCAGAAAAGACTTTCCCATATTAATACAGTGTATACTTGGTATGGAAATTACCCTAGAAAATAAAGTTTTTGTTAAGAATGCAAAAAGTCTTACAAAGTTATGAATGAGATTCAATGTGATTCAAGAAAATCATGTTTGTGATTCAAATGATTCACAGGTCAAGAACCTTTTGAATCAATCTCTATTGTGGAACTTGGTTGCCACAATGCAGAAATAATAAAAGGGTGAATTACACTTATGATACTTATACCAATATAACAGTTCTTTTATTTTTACATCAGCCTCACAAAATTGTGCTTGCTTGTTTATTGAGGGCAAGTAATTTTTTTGATTAGTAAGTGAATCACCTTAATTTTTCTCAAACTCTTGATGGAAGGGTGAGTAAATCTATTTTTTGCTCAGCTACTAAGAATAGTTTTCATAACTTTTTTTGCAAGTCTTCTGTACAGTGGCATAAAAATAAATTAGTAGTACTATTTTAAAGAAGGACACAACTTCTTCCTTGCTTTTTAAATACCAATCTGTGCTAAGCAGCGTCAGACTAAGGCATGACAAAGAAAACTTTATAACAAAAATTATCTGGTGATTAGAACAGGAGTACTTGTGGCACCTTAAAGATTAACAAATTTATTTGAGCATAAGCTTTCATGAAATACAGCCAACTTCATCGGATGCATAGAATGGAACATATAGTAGGAAGATAAATATATACATTCAGAGAAGGTGGAAGTTGCATATAAACTGTGGGAGGCTAATTAATTAAGATGAGCTCATCTTAATTAAGAAATCTTAATTAATTAGCCTCTTACAGTTTGCATGGCAACTTCCACCATCTCTGTATGTATGTATTTATCTTCTTACTATATGTTCCATTCTATGCATCCAATGAAGTGGGCTGTAGCCCACGAAAGCTTATGCTCAAATAAATTTGTTAGTCTCTAAGGTGCCACAAGTACTCCTTGTCTTTTTGTGGATACAGACTAACACGGCTGCTACTCTAAACCTATCTGGTGATAGTTATCTTTATCAGATTGCATTTGTCTTGCATTTTAATACTTTGACATACTTAAATAGTGTTAAATTCATCACAATCTACAATCAATCATTCATCTTCTATATTAAAAATGATGGTTTGGCAACTACCTAAGTGTTTATTTGGCAACACTTTGCACTTCAATTCTATTGATGTAAATTTGATTGATTTTATATATATATATATAAATAATATAATCAAATATTATATATATCTGTGCAAAGATATATACCCGATCCAGTAGCCTAGGATTTATTAGCATGCTTACTATTCTTGCCACTCTCACATGTGTAAAATTAAACTCCTTGCTCATCCCATTGGGCTGTTGTAAGTATTAAATGGTTAATATTTGAACAGGTCTTTGAAGATGAATAGTGCTTTAAGTGCTGTTTCATTCCTGCTTTATTTGAGCCACCATGTAATGACTTCTCCCCACCTCATGTAATTAGTTTTGATTTGATAACAAATCTTTCTTCTATTTCTGTCTGTATGCTCCTGCCTGAGCATAGAATGCCCTGCTGTTACCGGTTTTAAATCTCTCCTAAATCTCTTGTGTGGGCTATATGTAAGTAGTACTTACTTACTAATAAAATACAAAGAACTTTAAGGGCACCATAAAGAGAGGCGCATTCTGTAAATGAATTATCTTGTGATATTACTGAAACAGCTGTCCTTCCTTACTCCATGCACCCACCCTGAATCCCCATTGTTTTTTACATTCATTCAAGATGCTGAATCTAAAACAAGACTGTAAGCTGTGGGTCTGACTGATCACCTGTTTTTAGGATCAGGAAGGATTTGTTTCCTTGTTTAGGCCAAATTGGCAGGGGTCCAAAGGTTTTTAGTCTTGTAGTATTGTGGAGCCACAGTTTAGTTTAAAAGGAAGAAGAATAGGAATTTTAGTGTTGGGAAGTAGCATAGGAATGTCAAATTCATGGCAATTTGTGGCCAGCATCCATTGCAGATAGAGGCCATACAAGGCCAGGACTCAGAGGTAAACAAGACTGGAGTTTCACTGGTGGCCTTTTGCCGGTAAGGGGAAGGTGAGATCTGCAGTCTTCACAGACTGAAGTCCCCCTTGGTACCCTCTACCCTTATTTGTGGGAGGGAGGTTGAGAAGATTCAGCCGTGGGTTGAAGAGGATCTGTATTGGTTGTATGGTGGGAACCCTGTAGCCCCATGCTGGACCCTGTTAAATGCCTAGCATGTGACAGTCATGCATATGATGCAAAGTCAATCATTTAGAAAAAAAGAATGTAGATCACACTTACTGCTCTCCAAAACACTGTATCCCAGCCTGTAACACAGTAAAGGGCTTAAGGGCCAGAGCGGATAAACATCTTCACGTGAAATCCTAGTGAGGTCGGTGGCTGAACTCTCTGATGAAGTCTCTGATTTTATAAGTGGGCAACTATCAAGTAGAAATAAGATGATCACATGACCTCTATAGATGGCATTATTGGGACAATTACTAGATGTAGACAAATTGGAAAAAATTCAGAAAAGAGCTACAAAAATGACTTGTGGGTCCGCCTTAAAGTGAGAAACTAAAACAGCTCAATCTATTTTGCTTATCCAAGAGAAGGTTAAGAGATGACCTGATTACCTCTTTTGTAAAGCTCTTGTGCTTAGATATTTTCTAATAAAATTGCTGTCTGAGAGCTAGATATTATTATCCTGGGCAGCCAATACATTTATTTTAAGTACGCCAATGCAGGGTATTGATTTCACTAAATCTGTTTTAAAAATACTTTAGTTAAATAGGTGCCAGATTTATTTATAGACAGCCACTATCTTTGGGATCCTTTTGTCACTACAAAAGATGAGCACCCACCTGTTCTCGTCTCTGCCTCTCGGTGGTTGGATACCAACTCTTTTTGTGTTGCAAATGACTCATCCATTCTCTTAGAATTCTTCCTTTCTCTAGAAAGTAATGATACATAGTTTATTTTGGACAAAAAAAAATCTATAAATGAGCAATTTTTTAAATGTACTATGATAAATCTCCCATTATGATGTGCATTAGTGGGCTACTGGTGGACTTCTCATATTCGCGAAGGAAGTCACGATAGTTGTAATAGTGCACTACTGGTGATCTTCTCATGTAGTTGAGGCACACAACTCGGAAATGAATAAAGTATCTAAAGATGTAAAATTGAGCTGACTTACAGTTAAAGGTGAGACATTTCCTTTTGTGTTCCTGTTGGAGTAGTTTTACAACTTACTATACAAGTCTGAGACTCCAGTTCATCCTTTCGAGGCCCAGTCCTCAGCTGCTGTAAAATCAGAACTATAATAATCTACAGTCGCTGAGGTTTTGGTCCTTAATATTCATGCTGATGACACTGAAATGTCTATTGCTATATGTGATCTGCATTAGACTTGAATATTATTGGTAATAATTGGACACTGTACAGATATGTTAAACTTGAGCCCTGCAGAATAATAATTACCATGAATTTTTCTTTTGTTAAGCATTTTAAATTGTTGGAAGAGAGAATCCTTAAAACGTATGTCAGTCCATCAGAAAATATTAAATAAATACAAAATATAACAGTAACTCGACATGTACAGTAAGATTCATTTTTGCCCACTGCTAAATGTTTGAGACCAAATGATAAACATAAACATGCTTATAAAGAATGTGATGCCTTTTTCCCTTTCTATGTAGCATTTTAGAAAATCAATACAAATATTGACACTTAAAAATTAGTTTTATTTTTGGTAAGATTTCTGTATAAATAAAAACTTCATGACTCCAAAAATACTGTCCCAAGGACTTTCTGAGACTTGGGCAGGGGGATTGTTTGGAGCCATTTCCAGACTTGGATTTTATGTCTACTCAGCTGAATTTTTAGTGCAATGTAGGATGTGATCACTCCTGGAAGCATACATACAAAACTGCTCATGCTGTGGAGTGATTCCTGGAAGACACAAATTCTGGTATATCACATTCCCCAACACAAATGTGTATGGCAGTTGAACATATCCATTAAGGAAGGTGCACTAAGCAGGATAGTTGTAGACTATCCTAGTGTACTGCCTCTGGTTGAGTAGTTCAGTTTTGGCCTTTCACTAATCAAAAACGGACTGTTTTTCACTGCTTACTGCTACTGAGAATTATGTCTGTAGAAGTACAGAATCAACAATAATCATCACTGCCCCTGTTAAGCTAGTTGCATCAAGAAATCTTCAATCAGTCTGCCCTGAAGTTTTTCAAATAACCATTATTCATGTACTTACAAACTTTGGCATGTCTTTAACCTAAACATATAGCAATCCAATATGCAAACAACCAGATGTTTTTAAATTGCGGGGAGGGGACTATTTAGGAAAATCTTGTTAGCATCATATTTTTCCTCTAAGGTATATTAACTACTTCCAATATTGATATTGGAATATAATATAATAATCTGATAATACTATAATATGATAATCAATATATTGATTACAATACCAAGGAAGTCTCTTATGTGGCCTAACTAAATGAATGTCATGTCATTGAAGTGTGTTTCCTGATATAGATAGATCATGTGGTGCGTTAAAACAAAAGTTAGTAAACAAAGTTTGGCATCACTAGATGTAAACTAGTTTGAAGTATGGAGTTTTCTGTGTGTTGTATTGTAGAGGCCACAATTGCAGTGTGAATGTTGACTCTCTGCTGTGGCAGGAGATTTTAGCATCATGTGAATGTGTATCTTATGGATGCAGCAGTGGATTACTTGACCCCAACCCAGTGTGTGGGTATACAGTGCACTGTTATTGCACGATTGTCGTAGTATCAGTGACCATGGCTATGGTTAGGTTGTGCACATCCTTTCTGTCTTGCCTCCATTACCCAGTTAAATTTAGATACATTATAACTCAGAACGATGACATTAGCAAAATCCCTGGCCTTTCCATTGATTGTTAGGCATGTAATGCCTTTACTGTTTTGTAAGCCTCACTGAAATCCACTCCAAGAAGCAGATAGAAAGATGCTTGAGCCACATCAAACCTGGTAACATAGTGGGTTTAGCAGGTGAGAGGCCTGAAGCCCAGCCACAGAGATGCTATGGGTGTGGACAGTTGGGGCATTTAAGAAGGGGTTGGCCTGGCAGGAACTAGGGAGGAAGGACAAGGATTAACTGCTTTTATTGTGGAGAGATGAGCAACATAAAAAGATTTTGCCTTTTAAAGAGCTGGGCTTGCTGCAAGGGGAAAGGCAAGGGCTCGAAGGATAGGCCAGATGAAAAGGGGATTCTGGGCACAAATCCCTATGAGTTTGGGATAGGTGCTTCACAGCTGACAGGGGAACCAGGCAAAGATGACTCTGGGCAACAGGACAGTAGGGCTATTGAAAGTCCCCAAGAGACATTCAGCCCATGGCCAAAGCAAGGGAAGAAGTGTTATGTTTTGCCTGCCGGATGACAGGGCATTTAAAGAGAGATTGCTGTCTCAGAGAAAGGAGGGGCACCAAGGAAAAAGAAGGATATTCCAAGTTGAGGCAAGAATGAGGTCAAAAGAGAGACTGAGTGGGTTTCTCAGCCCTCATGGAGGAGAGACCAAGATGGCAACCTAGGACACGGAGGGTCCAGGACCAACTAGGTAAGGAGGCAGAGAGGCTGGAATAACAAAGGTGTCCAGAAAGATCCCCAAGTACAGAAGGATAGCTTGGGGACCCAGACAGAATCCCAGGAACAGCGGATACAGTTGGGACCTAAACAGATTTTCAAGGTCAGCCAGTTATGGTGGTAATCCAGGCTGGATCTCACGGTGAATAGGTTAGTATAGGGGCTCAGACAGGGGCACCCCAAAGGAAAAAGGTAGAGTAGGCCAGTTCTACGAGTTCCCTCCAAACTGTTGACAAGCTAACCAAACAGCTGGAGGTCAACGGAAAGTGAAATGGAGAATCCTAAGTGCTGGAGGGAGCAGTTTACTAAGGAGGAGAAAAAGCACCCTCTACACTTGGTATATGACCTTGAGATGGAAGTGGAGGCTTGGCAAAATGAACTTTTGTGTAAGTATGCTGTTTCTTCAAAGCTGGAGACATATCAGTGTCAACAAAGTTTTCATCTGGAAAGTTAGGGAAGGGTAGAGAGACCCAATGACACTTTCACTTAGGGCACTGACTTAGGAGGCCCAGGTTCATCTCCCTGCTTGCCTGATTCAGAGCAAAGCTTTTCATCCCAGCCCACTCTTGGTCTCCCACATTACAGGCCAGTACCACCACACTTATGCCTTCAGGTTTTGATGCAAGAATGAATATTATGACACAGTTTTGGTTTCACAAAAATGTTCATAACATTCTGGTTTCATTCCAATGCGAAACAAAACTGACTTTAAATAGTTGCCAGTCATGAATGGAATGGTAGTCGTCTGTTTAGCTCCAATGTCAACCTCCCTTTGGTCCTGTCTCTGTGCATCCTGTACTAAGAGGAAATGCCTGCACTGGTATCTCCTACAACAAACCCTTACTTTCTCTCTTTCTTGGTCAGGAGGAAGTTCCCTCTGTATCAGTGGTTCCTAAACTTGTTCCACCACTTGTGCAGGGAAAGCCCCAGCGAGCCACGCCAGTTTGTTTACCTGCCGCGTCTGCAGATTCGGCCGATTGCAGCTCCCAGTGGCTGCGGTTCGCTGCTCCAAGCCAATGGGAGCTGCTGGAAGCGATAGCCAGTATGTCCCTCAGCCCACGCTGCTTCCAGCAGCTCCCATTGGCCTAGAGCAGCGAACCGCGGCCAAACCTGCAGACGTAGCAGGTAAACAAACAGGTGCAGCCCGCCAGGGGCTTTCCCCGCACAAGCAGCGGAACAAGTTTGGGAACCACTGCTCTATATAAAAATGATTACTGCTAAATGCCTTGTCAGGATACTGAGTGCCCTACACAGAAGAGAGACTGGTGGGGAGAGAGAACATAACACAGAAGAGGCCAGCCAGTAGAAGCATCTTTCAAAAATGTGAGGGGGAGTAGGGGGAGACACAGAATGTCAGATCTCCTCAATTCCTTTGTGTTGACTATTTCCCATATCTGTGTTCAAAGAAAATATTCACAAAAAGATCTCAAGATTTGCAATACTTTTTTATTAAATTTTAAACTGATTTGGGGAAGAGAATTGATTTGTAAAGAGACTTTTTTTAAAGAGATGAGCCCTCAACTGAAGCATCCCAGGGATTCCTAATGTGATGTCAGAATCCCTTTGTGATCTAGAACAACTAAATCCTTCAAATTCAGTGAGTGGAAGCATACCATGATTCCATGAACACCGTTAGAGGCATCTGGCCTGATGAGTCCATCGTAATCCCTGTAGAAACTGCTGAACATAATTAAATCCATTGGCCCTGTTTGCTGTAGAGGAAGGATGGCTTAAAAATGAGACATCGCTAGGAAAGCCCTTATAGAGTCCCAACTTTGGTTTGGGACAAGAATAGTTTCTGAGAAGAGTGTTTCCTTCTCAACTCCGTCACCAGTTCAGCTAGGTAGATTTTTAAGGGAACCGTTGTAAACTATGTTTGTGTGTGCTAAGAAGTTCTCTCCTAACAGAATTAGCTGTCAGTCCCACATAGCTCACACATAGTTGCATATGTAGATAGGTTTGAATGACTTGCAGGGAGAAGTTCATTTTTATGTTCACGTTAAATAAGCGAATGCTCCCGTATGTTTGGGAATGAGATAGTTTGAGTTGGAGGGAGATTAATAACTGTGTAATCCATGGTGACCTAAATGTGCAAATTTAAAGTAATTAGAGGCTTGTATAAAAGTGTATCTAGAACTCATGTTTAGGCTTTTATTAATGGATATGGTATGTATTATCGTTTGCCATGTCACTGTTACCCTTATGATGATAGAATTGTTAACATCTAATGATGAATTAGAAATTATATGCTTATTTTTGCTATTTGGATAGAAAATAGTTAGTGAGAAATCGGTCAACTACAAAGGAAACACAGTGGGTATCTGCACACTCAGACAACTTGAAGGGATTCTGCCGGGAACTGCTCCAGCCAGTCTTGTATTTTTAATCCATTTTATGATTGCTTGCTTCTTGCAGAGAATTCTGGGTTCCAGTAAAACAGAAAGAAAAGGAGTACTTGTGGCACCTTAGAGACTAACAAATTTATTTGTGAACCACTATGTTCCACAAAACTACTGACTTGTAAAAAAGCAAGGCTTGCTGTGGCAAATACCAACAGCATAGGTAGGATTATTGTTTGCCATGTTAAAAACTGAATTTGGAGCACCACCCTGTATCACTTTGTTGATAGTATCAACATAATATTGTTTGGTAAAAGGGTGCATTTTATGATTTCTATAATAAAATATAGGAGACGCTTTGACAGTATTGACTATTGCTGCATTGTGGTAAAAGGAAACCAAAAGTTAAGAGTCAAGGGCACTCTTATTTGGAACTTGCATCATTCAGTAAATTTGAAGAAACATTTTCTGATTCTCCCTTGTTTGTATTTTTCTTAAAGGAGGGTTATGTTACTCTGAAAAGTTGGAAGTGAATTTCTCTCCTTGTTGGACTACTTTGTCTGTTGTTCCTTACCAATTCTATTATTATGAACCACTCTAGGTCAGATTGCTTGGTCTCTGGCTGACTTGCTTTCACAATACATTACCATCTAGACTCACATTTTATCATGTGTTAGAGTTTGTCCTTTTAAGTTACAGTAAATATCTTCAGTTGACAATGGCAAACTCTTGTCCTCCTCCATGCCTTAAGGGTTATGGGATGTTTCTAGAAATAACTAGTCGGTTAAGATGCTTTATGTCTGTGGTGTTATTGGAACAGTAAACCTTTCTGCATTCAGTAGTTTCCCATTAGAGGATCAATGCTATATTAGCCTTCTCTGAAGTCCAACAGCTTTTTATCACTAAGATCAGAATTGTGCTATAGTGTATGTATAATGTTTGGAGAAAAGAAAATCTCACTTCTTTATAATTCTAATAAGCTGTTTCATTACAATAAAGCTATATGTCACACTATCTACTCCACAAAATTGTGGTTACATACAAACATTGGTTGAAAAATCAATTGATTTCGTGTCACAAGGGCTAGAACCTACATCCCCCTCAACAAGGGTGCAATATATTATCTATTGGTGTGGAAATAGTGATATATAACTGCTGTGGCAAACAAGTCATGCACTTAACATATGTATCTAAAAGCATGCATCTGTTGTAATGAAAACATTTCTGAGAATAAGAATTCTAGGTAAAAAAAAACATTCTGTACTTCCTGAAATAAACAGCTAGTTTTTTTTTGACAATTATAATGTTTTAATAGTTATAACATTTAAATGCAAATGTAATATCCTTTCTGTACTGTGAACATCCTTTCAAATGATTGAATGGTATGGAATTTAAATCCTTGAAGTTTCTGTACATGTGATGCCAAACAACATGAGACAAATTTGAAAATCTATACTTCAGATTACCTTAGTGATTTATTTTCCTTATTATGGCTCTGACGTGGAGCATAGACCAGCCTTTAGATACCATGGTAACAAGTGTTGAGAATATATTACTCAGCCGGTAGGAAGGTTTAGAATCTGGAGTAAAAATACTTCCTCCATTTAACTCCATTTTCTCTAGCTCCAGATCTATTGTTTTGACTGACAAAAAAGGTGCTATAGCATCCTCCATCTGTCAATCTTTCATAGATACTAAGGTCAGAAGGGACTATTCTGATCATCTAGTCTAACGTCCTGCACAGTGCAGGCCACAGAATCTCACCCACCCACTCCTATGAAAAACCTCACCCATGTCTGAGCTATTGAAGTCCTTAAATCATGGTTCAAAGACTACAGGAGCAGAGAAGCCTCCCTCAAGTCACCTATGCCCCATGCTACAGAGGAAGGCGAAAAACCTCCAGGGCCCCTCCAATCTGCCCTGGAGGAAAATTCCTTCCCGACCCCAAATATGGCAATCAGATAAACCCTGAGCATATGGGCAAGATTCACCAGCCAGATACTATGGAAAACTCTTTCCTGGGTAACTCAGATCCCCATCATCGAATATCCCATCTCAGGGGATTAGTCCTATTTACCCTGAATATTTAAAGATCAATTACTTACCAAAATCCCATTATCCCATCATACCATCTCCTCCATAAACTTATCAAGTAGAATCTTAAAACCAGATAGATCTTTTGCCCCCACTGCTTCCCTTGGAAGGCTATTCCAAAACTTCACTCCTCTGATGGTTAAAAACCTTCGTCTGATTTCAAGTCTAAACTTCCTGGTGGCCAGTTTATACCCATTTGTTCTTGTGTCCACATTGGTGCTGAGCTGAAATAATTCCTGAAATATATTTATAAAGAGCAATCATATCTCCCCTCAACCTTCTTTTAGTTAGGCTAAATAAGCCAAGCTCCTTGAGTCTCATTTCATAAGACAAGTTTTCCATTCCTCGGATCATCCTAGTACCCCTTCTCTGTACCTGCTCCAGTTTGAATTTATCCTTTTTAAACATGGGAGACCAGAACTGCACACAGTATTCTAGGTGAGGTCTCACCAGTGCCTTGTATAACAGTACTAAAACCTCCTTATCCCTACTGGAAATGCCTCTCCTGATGCATCCCAAAACCGCATTAGCTTTTTTCACAGCCATATCACATAGGATGACTATGAGCTGCCAATGATCAACCAATATTCCAAGGTCCTTCTCCTCTTCCGTTACTTCTAAATGATGCGTCCCCAATTTATAACTAAAATTCTTGTTATTAATCCCTAAATGCATAACCTTACACTTTTCACTATTAAATTTCATCCTATTACTATTACTCCAGTTTACAAGGTCATCCAGATCCTCCTGTATAATATCCCGATCCTTCTCCAAATTGGCAATACCTCCCAGCTTTGTATCATCTGCAAACTTTATTAGAACACTCCCACTTTTTGTGCCAAGGTCAGTAATAAAAAGATTAAATAAGATTTGGTCCCAAAACCGATCCCTGAGGAACTCCACTGGTAACCTCCCTCCAACCTGACAGTTCGCCTTTCAGTAGGACCCGTTGCAGTCTCCCCTTTAACCAATTCCTTATCCACCTTTTGATGTTCATATTGATCCCCATCTTCTCCAATTTAACTAATAATTCCCCATGTGGCATGGTTTCAAATGCCTTACTGAAATCTAGGTGAATTAGATCCACTGCATTTCCTTTATCTAAAAAATCTGTTACGTTTTCAAAAAAGGAGATTAGGTTGGTTTGGCACGATCTACCTTTTGTAAAACCATGTTGTATTTTGTCCCATTTACCATGGACTTAAATGTCCTTAACTAATTTCTCCTTCAAAATTTTTTCCAGGACCTTGCATACTACAGATGTCAAACTAACTGGCCTGTAGTTACCCAGATCACTTTTTTTTTCCTTTCTTAAAAATAGGAACTATATTAGCAATTCTCCAATCATTCGGTACTACTCCTGAGTTTACAGATTCATTAAAAATTCTTGCTAATGGGCTTGCAATTTCAGGTGCCAATTCCTTTAATATTCTTGGATGAAGATTATCTGGGCCCCCCGTTCTAGTCCCATTAAGCTGTTTCAGTTTCGCTTCTACCTCAGATATGGTAATATCTACCTCTATATCCTCATTCCCATTTGTCATGCTACCATTATCCCTAAGATCCTCTTTAGCCTTATTAAAGACTGAGGCAAAGTATTTGTTTAGATATTGGGCCATGCCTAGATTATCTTTAACCTCCACTCCATCCTCAGTGTTAAGCGGCCCCACTTCTTTCTTAGTTTTCTTCTTATTTATATGGCTATAGAGCCTTTTACTATTGGTTTTAATTCCCTTTGCAAGGTCCAACTCTACTCGACTTTTAGCCCGTCTCACTTTATCCCTACATGTTCTGACCTCAATTAGGTAGCTTTCCTTGCTGATCCCTCCCATCTTCCACTCCCTGTATGCTCTCTGCTTCTTCATAATCACCTTTCTAAGATGCTTGCTCATCCAGCTTGGTCTACAACTCCTTCCTATGAATTTTTTCCCCTTTCTTGGGATACAGGCTTCCGATAGCTTCTGCAGCTTTGATTTAAAGTAATCCCAGGCCTCCTCTACCTTTAGATCCATAAATTCTTCAGTCCAATCCACTTCCCTAACTAATTTCCTTAATTTTTGAAAGTCAGCCCTTTTGAAATAAAAAACCTTAATTGCAGATTAATTTTTGTTAATCCTTCCATATAGTTTGAACTGAATTAACTCATGATCACTTGAGTCAAGATTGTCCTCTACAACCATTTCGTCTATGAGGTCCTCGCTACTCACCAAAATTAAATCTAAAATGGCATCCCCTCTAGTTGGTTCAGCAACTACTTGATGAAGGAATCCATCAGCTATCGCATCTAGGAAAATCTGAGCCCTATTATTATTACTAGCACTGGTCCTCCAGTCTATATCTGGGAAGTTAGTCTCCCATGATCACGCAGTTTCCATTAGTATTTACTTGATTAAAGACATTAAAAAGGGCTCTATCCATATCCAAATTAGATCCCGGAGGTCTATAGCACACCCCAAGCACTATCGTAGGAGAGGCTCTACTGGTTTTCTTCTCCAATGTAATTTTTGCCCAGATGGACTCTGTCTTATCCATTGCATCGCTTCTTATTTCTTTACATTCTACCTCATCATTGATATACAATGCTACTCCACCACCTTTACCTTTGTTTCTGTCTTTCCTAAAGAGCACATACCCTTCAATACCTGTCCAGTCCAGTCATGACTACTATTCCACAATGTTTCTGTTATCCCTATAATATCTGGTTTCACTTCCTGCACCAGTAGCTCTAGTTCCTCCATTTTGTTACCTAGGCTCCTTGCATTGGTGTATAAACATGTTAATTTTTGCTGTTTGGCCTCGCTCACATTTTGTACCCTATTAGGCACAGTCATTCTACAGCCAGTATAACCTATTAGACTAGTATCCACACTGCCCTCGCTCCTTATATATGTTCTCCTACCCACGGCTGTATCCTTTCTTACTTCATCTTCTTCCCTCTCAATGCTAAAATCTGGTGTGGAGATTTCCTGGACATCTCCCATCCATCTCCCCCCAATTCCTAGTTTAAAGCTCTCTATCAGTTGTGCCAGCCTCGATCCCAGAAGTCTATTTCCTTCCCTACTCAGATGAAGTCCATCCCGAGAGAACTGTCCTCTATCCATGAATGCCTCCCAGTGGCCATACATCCCTAAGCCATCTGTTGACAGTCATAATCTTGTCACACCTTTGTTGCCCTTCTCTAGGAACAGGAAGGATCCCTCTAAAGATCACCTGTGCCTCGATTTCCTTAAGCGTCTTCCCCAGCCTAGCATAGTCTCCCTTAATACTTTCCAGCAAGAATCTAGCCGTATCATTTGTTCCCACATGAAGGATAATTAGGGGATTCCTTCCCGCTCCCTTTAGGATCCTTTTCAACCTCAGGTCTACATCCCGTATCTTAGCACCTGGAAGACAGCACACCCTTCTATTCTCTGGATCAGCTCTAGTTACAGGCCTCTCTATTCTTCTCAGTAAAGAGTCCCCAATCACATAGACCTGCCTTTTCCTGGTGACTGTGCTATTCTCCAGTCTCTCCCCTGTTCCCTCTGGCTGCAAGTTCTTTCCATTCCTATTTTCCCTTATAATTTTCTTCAACCCATCCTGTATCCTCCTGGGGCTCATATTTGGTGTAGTCTCCCTTGACTCTTCCGCTTTTCCTATAGGACTAGCCTCTCTTCTCTTCTTCCTTACCCTTCCACCTTCAACAAGTACCTGCTGAGCCCCTTCTTCATTTTCCAACTCTGCAAACCTGTTCCTAAGCTCTATTTCTCCTTCACTAGCCCGTCTTTTCCTCTGCCTGGTTCTTTGAGTCACATGTTTCTAGTGACCACTTTCCTCACCCAGTCTCCCCTCAAAATTCCCCAGCCCTGCTTCCATCTGTGAGTCTGAGCTTTTTCCCTTCAGATGCCTCATATCTTTGCTCCATCATCTGCTCAAACCCTTTCCTAAACTCAACCAGACTTTCCACCTGCATCTCCAAACCTCGGATCTTTTCCTCCATCAGCTCTATCAGACGACATTTCATGCAGAGAAAACTCTTACTGGTTCCCCCCTCCAGGATCATGTACTTATCACAGCTTCCACATCCAGTCATCCTCAATGTATCTTCCACTACAGGACTCACTCCCACAGCTGCCTCCATATCTGTCATCACCTTCCCACCTAAATCCTGTTAATCTGGGAAACACAAGGCACACCAAAAAGACCACCCCAGCAAAAGCAAACCCCAAACAAGCACCACAATCCAAACTCCCACTAAAACTCCCCTGTTTAGAGCTCTGTTTGTTTGCTAGCTCCTGTGCAGCTGCCTGCCTGACTGGCTTTGCTACCTTTATAGGACCTCTAGTCAGAAGCCCCACCCCCTAATCAGGGCTCAGCTGCTCTCCCAGCACAAAGCCCCTACACACACACACACACACACACACACACTAAAAATACAAAACCAAGTACAACTACCTTCTCCTCCAACAGAACTCCCACTCAAACTCCCCTGTTTAGAGCTCTGTTTGCTAGCTCCTGTGCCGGCTTTCTTCGGCTTACTTGCTCTTTGTCACTGTTACTGATATAATCCTAATAATAATAATAAAGTTTCTGTAAGCAAATAAATTTCTGAAAGCCTGAAAGAAGAGTATAGCACCATTCAATTTATCATAGTGTTTCATTTAGAATAGCTGCAATTAAACCTAAGAAATATTTATAAAGGTCTAGGATTATTCTTGCTGGCCTTTTTATGCTCATTTTCTGTAAAACTAAAGTGGTTATATTTGCTTTCCAGGGTCTGTAGATTAATTCATGTTTGTACTGTCCTTTAGAGGCATAAAGAACTTTACAGTATAAGTACTAAATATTGTTTATACAAAATTAATCTGTGCCACCATTTAAACTTTCCTTTATACCCCCAGCTCTCTCATCTAATATCTATTTCTTCTTGATATTTTTGACTGGAGTAATTTTAAAATTTAGTCTGAACAAAGCTCTTGAGAGGTAGTACCGGAACACTATATGAACATGCAGTTACAGAAGTTAGTCTAGGTGACCTAATTGGCCATCATAATGATCTGTTTTTAATTTATATGATTCTTGAGTCTGAGAATATCTTGACACTTTAAAATTCTATCTGTCCTATAAGGGATTTTTTTATCCTGAAGGATGAATTCCATTGAAACCTCTGAAGAAAAGGCCCACTTTTTTTCTATAGGACAGGTAGAATCTAAGGGTTTCAAGTCTGTGTATCTTTACTTCAGCATTCATTAATTCCCTCCTATCTCAATAATCATTGCTGTCTCCTTCCTCTGATATTTAAAATTACTCCATTCCAACAGCTTTCCTCTTATTTTCACTATGAACATGGCCTCTTGCTTGGAATACAATAGTTTTTGTGCAGAGTTCACCCACTAAATTCAGACGCTGTGGAATAATTTTTCTGGCACCTTTCCACATTCTTCTTTCAAAGTCTCCAAGTTTGACCATCTTTCTCAGTTGATTTTTTTTTTTCTCTTCACTTGAATACTACTCTTAGCTATCCCAATTTTCCTGACAGTGCTATCCAAATCTCTAGCAACTTTAATAATAATTTTGGGGTTTTTTTGCTAAATATAATATATTATATATAATATTTGACTAATGTAAAAACTGAAGAATATTGATATAATTATTGTCCTTAAACTGGTTATAATATGGCTTCATAGAGTAAAATAAAAATGTGAAATATTTTAATAAGGTAAAAGCAAAAGTGTAAAGTAATTAGAGGGTCCCACGCTGGTGTAGTGGGACCACATGGTTCTCTTTTCAGAATTGGGGCATAAATATTTTCTTTTTTGTCTTGTGTAGGAAATTGGCTGCTTCTGTTGCAGAGTTACTTTCACCAAGTATTAAACATCAGGTCAATTTTACCTAGTGAAGCTTTTTTCAGAGTATGCATAACAGGTTGTAGAATGTTAGCCACATAAAGGTGTTCTTCCTTTAATTAATGTTAGCCTCATATTTGAGGGGAATTTTGAATCATTTTAATAAAAAAATGATGCATTCTCTTTCACATGCCAGGAAATCTGCATTAAGTTCACAACTCTATTAATTACCAAGTTGTTTAGTTTTGTTGAAGGTACAAAATATTGTGTTGCTCAATTTCTTCCTCAGGCTGAACAATTTCATCTACGTTGTTTGTGTTGCCAAACATTGCTTATTTTAGGCCACTGTCAAAATATATGTATGATAGTACCCTGAAAAGCATGGCATTCCCAGGACACTCCTGAAATGTCTGAAGTTTACATAATGAAGTTTACTAGAACAAGGTATAAGGCCACAAACATGCAAAGACTATGGCATGTACCCAACTTGGTGCACTGTGAGTAGTTCCATTAAGTTAAGCACACATGAGTCTTTTCAGGACTGTTGGCTAAATCATGAACAAGATAAGGCCCATCCTTCAGTCATATCCAAATGGCTAGACTCTTGTGGCTGTGTGGAGCCTCTTTGAAGTCAGCAAGGTGCAGGTGTCTATCTGAAGAGATCTAATTGCAAGACCATGGCCTAAGCATGCTTACATGGGGAAAATTGTTGTGTTTTTATTTAATGAAAGCACAATATTTGAGTTTTCTGCATGGGGCAATTATAGTCCTACTCAATGCTCTCATGATATTACAGACTTTGTTCCATGTCAGTGTGTTTTGTAGAACATTATAAGCAGTAGTTAACCACTTAGCACATGTCATCATAGTCTTCTAAAGGAAGATGGGTCTGTGCCAGGAAAGCTGAAAACATTTTGAAAAGACTGTTTTATCTGGGTTTGTATTCAGTTGTTAAAAATATTGTAAGTAAATCTTCCATAAGAATATCTAATAAAGAAATATCTTTGAATTCTCAGAAGTTCTTTTAAGATGAATATTTGTGGCAATGGAGTTGAGAAAACCAAAAGGAAAAGGAGTACTTGTGGCACCTTGGAGACTAACAAATTTATTTGAGCATAAGCTTTCATGAGCTACAGCTCACTTCATCGGATGCATCCGATGTAAGCTTTCGTGAGCTACAGCTGACTTCATCGGATGCATCCGATGAATTGAGCTGTAGCTCATGAAAGCTTATGTTCAAATAAATTTGTTAGTCTCTAAGGTGCCACAAGTACTCCTTTTCCTTTTGTGAATAAAGACTAACATGGCTGCTATTCTAAAACCTATGAGAGAACCGTTATTCCAGAGATTTTCTGAAGAGATTCCACATTTCACTTAGGCAGAGGGTCATATGGTGCTGTTGCGTAACTGCTTTGGCTAGTAGAGATAGATTTGACACACAATTTCTATTTTATGTAACTCCAACTGGATATAGATGAAAATACTAGCCGGTCCATTCTGAAGGTATAATAATGTCAGCAAATAGTGGAATTAGAGAGCTAAACTTCACAGTGTAATAATAAAGCTTACACGCCCTGCTCCTGAAAGTACTTATGCATGTGCTTAACTTTAAGCACATAAGTAGTCCTGTTGATATCAGTGGGACGATATACATGCTTAAAGTTAAGCGTGTCGCTAAGCGGCTGCAGAATTAACTCTTAGATTGCTTAAAGTCAACCTTCCCATTTTTTATGGTAAAGTTGCTCCTTTTTTTCCCTCAAACGAAAGTCACATTTTATTGCTAAGGCATTTATGAATATATGTAGGGCCATTTGAAAAACAAACAGATGGTATATTGCTGGTATATTTATTTTGAGATGAGTTTCCCTACCAAATAAAAATGAAGAAAGATGGACCTGTTTTGTTTTAGATCCCTTCTCATTTTCTGCAAAAGGTCCTGACCCACTGAATTAAATGAAAATATGCCCATTAACCTCAGTGGTTATTGTGTCAGACCCTCAATACTTTAACTATTGCATAAATTGATTAATTTGCCATTACCTACATTCTTAACAATGCTTTCAGAAATTCTGGACAAATTAAAATGGTTCATTATTTCACAGAATCCAATCTGTCATTGAACACTTCCCTCCTAAAATGTTATCAAAATACACTCTTTTAAAAATGTTCATGCTGTCATGATTGTGCTGAATTTTGAATCTTATAAAAACATGGTCCATAGGGCGAACTGAAGTAAAACCTAAGAAGCCTTACTTAATAGTGTAGAATCTACACTAAAGGGAAATAGAAAGTACGTTCTTCATTGTTGGGATGTTTCTTCCTAAATGAATCTTTTAGGCAAAATTCAGTCCTGTATGGTTTATGAGTTGTGTGGCTTTTTATTTGCATGTTTGGGGGGCAGATCTAGCAAGCGCAGAAAGAGTCAGCTGATAATAATTTTATTTTATTTTCCGTATTTTGAGGGGTGGGGGTGAAATTCTGAAGAAAATATTTAAAATGCAAAAGTTACAGATCATCCATATCTAGTATGTATATAGTTGTTCAGATTTGTTTATCTATTTGTAACTAGGCTATTCTGCAAATAATTAATCTTAAAAGTTATTCTAGTAATTTAAACATTTTTAGCTATTGCAAAGCGAGCATTTTTGGTTTCCTCATTCATTTAATCTGAAAAATTCCATTTCTGCTTCTATATTACCTAAGGTCTTGTGATTGATTTTATAGTTGTAGCATCTACATAGTGCTTTACAGTTTTAGCCTTATACAAACTTGGTCTCTGATCCTGTGATCTGATCTATCTGAATAAACCTTTATGCATATGCAGAGTACCACTAAAGTCAAACAGAGCTTTTATTTTTTTATAAACACACCTTGTAACTTTTTCTTTCTCTTGCTGTTGCAAAATTACACTTCCTAAATCTGAAATGTTGAATTAACACTAACTTTTTGCTTAAAAATATTTTTAGAAATTTCCCTTCTTATTTAATGTATCCACTGATAAATGTTGTTTGTTAAACAGAAACTCTTGAAAGTTCTCTAATCTTCTAACTCCAAGTATCAGTAGAGTCCTATCCTCATCAGTATGTTTTCACTTTCTTACTGAATGCCCAACACCCAGTCAATTAGAACCACAGTTAGGAATCCTTGGCTTTTCTTATTCTGGTATTTGTTTCATTTATCTGTATTGGAAAACAAATTGTATTCTATTGTCTGTAGGAGCTAAAAGACGCCATATTTCACTTTCTGATTCTCTATTAGAAGCTGCTGTTAGTTCTCAGTAACTGTCATTTTTCTGTCCTTCACTGTTCGATTTCTTTACAAAAACAACTTATCTTGCATCTCTCCAGCTCATATTCTATCAAACTGGAAATTAAGCTTTCATTTTCTGGTATTCATAGAAGTTAGAGATGGAAAAGACCAGTGGGCCATCTAGTCCAGCTCGCAGTCAATGTTGGCTTGTTCCCTACATTATATTCTCAATTGTTTTCTCGAGCAAAATTTTAAATAATTGAAGTGGTACAGCTTCCAATTTCCTGATGGAAGTCTTCCATATGCATCCACTATTTGAAAATACAGTCTTGCAGATGCATCCCAGATACATAGGGTTCTTCATTAGTAGAACACAAGTCTCATGACACCCAGTATTATGTTTCAACCACTGAGGCAATGCTATATGTCTACGTGTAGGCTACACTATATAACCATGATGTGAGGTCTCTACAAGGGTCTATTACCATTTCTAATGAATGGTATATGTTGTCTACTTCTGATGACTCCTAATCATTATTTAGTCAGCTGGCCACACAATACAGTGAAGTGAGTGCTAGAGAGGATGAGGGAGGGAAGAAAGAGATGGAGTTTCCAAACACTATGGCCCTATCCTACCTTATCCTTTAAAGTATGGAACATATTAGGGAAGAGACCATCTGCTCAAGAAACTCCCTGAAAAAGTACAAGAACAAATCCGCACTGACACACCCCTAGAATCCCAACCAGGGGTATTCTATCTGCTACCCAAGATCCATAAACCTGGAAATCCTGGATGCCCCATCATCTCGGGCATTGGCACCCTGACATCAGGATTGCTGGCTATGTAGACTCCCTCCTCAGGCCCTATGCTACCTGTACTCCTGGCTATCTTTGAGACATCACTGACTTCGTGAGGAAACCACATTCCCTCAGTGATCTTCCTGAAAACACCATCCTTGCCACTATGGATGTAGAAGCCCTATACACCAACATTCCACACAAAGATGGGCTACAAGCCGTCAGGAACAGTATCTCCGATAATGTCACAGCAAACCTGGTGGCTGAACTTTGTGACTTGGTCCTCACCCATAACTATTTCACATTTGGGAATAATGTATACCTTCAAATCAGCAGCACCGCTATGGGTACCCACATGGCCCCATAGTATGCCAACATTTTTATGTCTGACTTAGAACAACACTTCCTCAGCTCTTGTCCCCTAAGGCCTAACTCTGCTTGCGCTATGTTGAAAACATCTTCATCATCTGGACCCATGGAAAAGAAGCCCTTGAGGAATTCCACTTTGATTTCAACAATTTCCATCCCACCATCAACCTCAGCCTGGACCAGTCCACACAAGAGATCCATTTCCTGGACACTACAGTGTTAATAAGCGATGATCACATAAACACCACCCTATACTGGAAACCTACTGACCGCTATACTTACCTACATGCCTCCAGCTTCCATGCAGGACAAACCACACGATCCATTGTCTACAGCCAAGCGCTACGATATAACCGCATTTGCTCCAACCCCTCAGACAGAGACAAACACCTACAAGATCTCTATCAAGCATTCTTAAAACTACAATTCCCACCTCCTGAAGTGAAAAAAAACAGATTGACAGAGCCAGAAGAGTACCCAGAAGTCACCTACTACAGGACAGGCCCAACAAAGAAAATAACAGAACGCCACTAGCCATCACCATCAGCCCCCAACTAAAACCTCTCCAGTGCATCATCACAGATTTACAACCTATCCTGAAAAATGATCCCTCACTCACAGATCTTGGGAGACAGACCAGTCCTCACTTACAGACAGCCCCCCAATCTGAAGCAAATACTTTCCAGCAACCACATAACAAAAACGCTGATGCCAACTCTATCGACATATTTATTCAAGTGACACCATCATAGGACCTAATCATATTAGCCACACCACCAGAGACTCGTTCACCTGCGCATCTACCAATGTGCTATATGCCATCATGTGCCAGCAATGCCCCTCTGCCATGTACGTTGGCCAAAATGGACAGTCTCTATGTAAAAGAATAAATGAACACAAATCAGACGTCAAGAATTATAATATTCAAAAATCAGTCGGAGAACACTTCAGTCTCTTTGGTCACTCGATTTATAGACTGAAAAGTGGCAATTCTTCAAAAACTGACTCCAAGAGACTGCTGAATTGGAATTAATTTGCAAACTGGACACCGTTAACTTAGGCTTGAATAAAGACTGGGAGTGGATGTGTCATTACACAAAGTTAAAACTATTTCCCTGTGTTTATTCCCCCCTCCCCCCGCCCCGTACTGTTCCTCAGATGTTCTTGTCAACTGCTGGAAATGGCCCACCTTGATTATCACTACAAAAGGGTTTTGTTTTTTTTCTTTTCTGCTGGTAATAGCTCACCTTACCTGATCACTCTCTTGTTACAGTGTGTATGGTAACACCCATTGTTTCATGTTCTCTGTGTATATACAATCTCCCCACTGTATTTTCCGCTGTAGCTCATGAAAGCTTACGCTCAAATAAATTTGTTAGTCTTTACGGTGCCACAAGTACTCCTTTTCTTTTTGCAAATACAGACTAACACAGCTGCTACCCTGAAACATGTCTTCTTTGGATTCTACATTGCTCAACACAGTGAGGCTCAGTCATCAATTTTTGAATGATAAACAATAATGGTAAATTGTCTTACTTTTTAACTATTACTTACATCTCTTCTAGTTTAGAAATAAACATCAA
The DNA here is from genome assembly GCF_009764565.3 of Dermochelys coriacea. Classification (NCBI taxonomy): domain Eukaryota; kingdom Metazoa; phylum Chordata; order Testudines; family Dermochelyidae; genus Dermochelys; species Dermochelys coriacea. Next base: position 73,886,523 of record NC_050076.1, read on the forward strand.
CATAAAACTATGCCTACGCTGAACATCTACATTTTAAAAAAAGAATAGTCAATCTAGTGCCATGCTACAGGTTTCTTAGGTAACCAACATTCAGCTACAGAAGGAGAATGCACAAAATAGAAGGAAATTTTAAAGGAAAGCTGCAGCATTTCTGCATGATCAGTACTGTTCAATGACAGTAGGTCCAGAGGAAGATTTCAGGATGAGGTTTTTCTTGTTTAATACACTGTAATCGGATGACTACATGAAGTATTAAGCTAGTCAAATTTGGCTCTTAACAATATATATTCTTCTAAAATTAGCTCTATAAAGGCAGTTTTCATTTATACTTATATCCATACATTAGAGAGGTGCATTGACCTAGAGTGAAATGTAAGGTCATTTTCAGAATACCCCTATTAAAGGACATGCACATTAGGTCATTTTTGGATCAAATGGAAAATTTTCATATTTTGTCAGGTTTTCTATATACTTTGACTGGTGGTTGATGCTAATAGGTAACTTTATTTTGTAAGAGCACTGTAGGTAGGTGGTCTAAAGTTATATCTGATTGAAAGAGGAAAAAAAATCTAGTTATTTGTTCATCACATAACTAGGAAATAGTCTGAATGAGGGGATAAGTGATTTTGGATTTATTCAAGATAATTTAGACAAATTGTTTTGAGTGGGCACCTGTAGTGTGGTGGTGTGGTACCCCACCACCTCGCCGAGGGAAGAACCTCCCCAGACACCAAAGCGGGTGGAGCCAGTGGATGCTGCACCCAGCCCCCAGAGGTCAGGAAGTAGAAAAGCCCAGTCCCGGAGCTCAGTTGGGCGGCAGCAACCAGAGAGACCAGACGCCAATGGCCTGGCTCCGGTTTGGGAGATCCCAGCAAGCCACGGCCGACCCGAGGACTGGCCAGACTGGCCAATGCCTGATGCTGACTGATGGATGGAGTAGCTGCCAAGCCTACCCCTCGCCAGCGACCGAGAGGAACCCATGGTGCTGGAACTCTCTGAGGACACCACCCTGACCCAGGTACCCTATGAGGGGGAGTCTGGAAGTAGCCTGGGGGCAGCCGACCTTAGTCTAGCTGCAGCACTGCCAGAGCCAATGTCAGTGTGTTGCGGCCAGGATCCCCACTTACACAGGAGCGGATCTTCAGCCACTGCTAGGGTCCCGGGCTGGGACGCAGTGGAGTGGGTGGGCCTGCGTAACCCTGCCACCCACCTCGTGGGTGGCAGTCTCCCCCTCCCCCTGGTTGCTAAAGCTAGGAGCCTGGGGTTTGCTGTGGAACTATTTTGCCCAGCCCCTGCCTGAGGGCCTGAGCTTCTGACTGTTGTTTGCTGTCCCACCCTGACCCAGGACCTGGGCTTACCTTGAACTGCTTGCGGGGCCCAGCTTGAAGGTCTGGGCCATAGACTGAGTAATCCCCAGCCCAGCAGAGAGTGTAGTGAGGCGGTGTGGTACCTCACCACCCCGCGAAGGACGAGCCCCAGCTGAGTTCTCTTATACCACCCCTATAATGGGATTCCCTGCCACTGGCTCAGTGTAAGTTTTCATCCAGTGACCCCCAGCCTGCTAACATGTAAGCTGATGGAAAAACTGATTTTCCTCTGCCTGTTTTGTTCAACAACATCATTAATCATCTGGATGATGGGATGGATTGCAAGTTTGCAGATGACACTAAGCTCAGGGGGAGAGGTAGATACTCTACACCCTATCCCTACCCTCCAGTGTAACCTGAAAAAATTGGTGGATTGGGCCAAAAGAAATCTGATGAGGTTCAACCAGGACAAGTGCAGAACTGGCTAAGCAGCAGTTCTGCAGAAAAGGACCTGGAGATTACAGTGGACGAGAAGCTGGATATGAGTCAACAGCGTGCCCTTGTTGCCAAAAATGCTAACGGCATATTGGGCTGCATTAGTAGGAGCATTACCAGCAGATCAAGGGAAGTGATTATTCCTCTCTCTATATTCAGCACTGGTGAGACCACATTTAGAGTACTGCATCCTGTTTTGTCCCCACCCCCACCCCCACCCCCCGCAACAGAAAGGATGTGGACAAATTGGAGAGAGTCCAGCAGAGGGCAACGAAAATGATTGGGGGCTGGGGCACATGACTTATGAGGAGAGGCTGAAGCTGGGCTTATTTAGTCTGTAGAAGAGAAGAGTGAGAGGGGGATTTGATAGTAACCTTCAACTACCAGAAGGGGGGGTCCAAAGAGGATGGAGCTAGGCTGTTCTCAGTGATGACAGAACAAGAAGCAATGATATCGAGTTGCAGTGGGGGAGATCTAGGTTGAATATTAGGAAACTCTATTTCACTAGGAGGGTGTCAGAGTAGCAGCCGTGAGGGTGGTGAATCACTGGAATGAGTTACCTAGGGAAGTGCTGAAACCTCCATCCTTAGAGGTTTTTAAGGCCTGGCTTGACAAAGCCCTGGCTGGGATGATTTAGTTGGGGTTGGTCCTGCTTTGAGCAGGGGGTTGGACGAGATCTCCTGAGGTCTCTTCCAACCCTAATCTTCTTTGATACATGGCTGCTCCTGCATCCCCAGCTATACCAGGATTGTGCATGGATTTACAGCACAGGGGCTCTTGCACAAACCCTCTATTGTGCACATTACACCTCTTCCTTATTATGAAGGAGTCAACAGCATGGTGTAGCTTGTTGCTCATAATGATCTGTCTCTGACTGAAAGGCATTTTCTCATTGCAAGGTAATGTGGAATGTCAGATTTTCAATGTCATCTGTTTCACCACTGCTATTTTCTACTTCAGCACTAGCTCTGCTGACAGTAAAGACTCTGTCTCATTGTAGAACTGACTGGTAGGGGATGTGCACAGATCTTGATATTAGGATGTTTCTGAAGCAGCCTGATTTTTATAAACTAAACAAAATGCTAGACCATTATAAGGCTACAGAGCTCTGTGGTGGTTAATTAACGTGTTGTTCACCCCAGGATGTGGAAAATGTCAGTTTTCATTGACTATAGCCATGATGAGGTATTAGGCCACAGATGTGAGTAGGGCACTAAACCATTATCATGGTGAGAAAAGAGGAGGAAAAAGAGGTCATAAAATTGTAAGCTCCGCAGCTTTGATAGATAGTTATTTTGGAAGTACATTGTTTTTATTTTTGGGTGGTGTATGCAAGTCCATGCTCGTATGATTTGCCAGAATAGTTTGCAAATATTGCTGTTAGTGCATATGGGATTTAATTCACTGCCCCATGTATCAAGCCTTATTCATTACGTTTATTGGTGGAGTTTTTTTTAATACTTAGTTTATCATGACATTCAACCAGATGATCTTGTATGTGCTGCAGTGGTTGTGATGCCTGTACTGAAAAATGATGTGTCTATTACAGGATAGGTGCCGATTCCATGGGTGCTCTGGGGCTGGTGCACCCACAGCAAAAAATATAGTGGTTGCTCAGCACCCTCCGGCAGCTCCGCAGATGAGCTCCTCCCGCTTCCTCCCAGCACTTCCTGCCTGCTGCAATCAGCTGTTCAGCACCATGCAGGAGGCTTTTTTGGGGGACAGGGAGGAATGGGGGCAGGAAGATTGAGGGGTCAGAAAGAGATGGGGTATGGGTGGGGGCTTCGGGGAAGGGGTGGAGTGTGGGCCGGGCCTGGGGAGAAGCGGGGCTCCAGCACCCCTGGGAAAATCAGAGTTGGCACCTCTGTATTTCAGTATCCCCATACATTTGTGTAACTGTTGTGCAAAATAATATTTACATCCAAGTCTGAGAAGCTTTGGGGCAAGGTGGCTTTCATCCCAGAAAGATGAAAAGAGCGGTTGTAGTCCTGGCTTAACCTAAATAATTAAACATGCCGAGGAGACAGAAATCTTGGATGACAGAATTAGGGAAGTAAATAGATCAGCAGACTGAAAACAGAATGTGCTAACTAAGATAAATAAATGAATCAGCGAGCTAAGAAACAGAATGTCTGACCTAGCTAAGGGGCAGGAATGCCCAGAGCACCATTTACAAAGAATAAGATACAATGAATAAGATAAGTTGGAAATGTAAAAATGAGGTAAAGAGTAGGTCAAACATGAACAGTGCTTGGACAAAGCATGCTGTATGGGGATTGGGGATTCTACAAAGAAACTGAGACAATCTCAAACTGTGTAATTCAATATTATAGTAAATGCAATGAAATGTGTAAATGTATATGAAGGGGGAGAGGGTTTTTGTGTAATTTTAGATCTGTGATGTATTCTGCATCCATCCCCTGTGTTTGGGTCTGATCAACTCAGTACAGCATTGCTGTGTATCAAATAAAGATACCTGGCTGATCAAGTCTGGAATTGAACTGAGTTCTTGGGAATCTTAAGAGAAAGAGGTCTCGAAGGAAATCCCAAGAATAGTTTCATTCCTTGAGTTATGTTACTATTCCGAATGGCCCAGAGCACACTGTGCACAGCCTCATTTGAAAAATACGCAGCAGTGATGTCACTGTTTCCTCATTTCCTCCTTTCTACCACAACCCCTGGCATTGCACCATCCTTTTTTACCTCAATTCTCTCGGGCACCTAAAAGTACCATCCAATATGTCAGTAGAGAGACATCTAGAAAATATGATTTTTAAGCAATTTAGCTGAATTAGCCAGGGTTTTCAATTGTCTGTGTTAGGAGAAGACACATTCTATGCACATTACATACTCCTCTCCTCTATATGTCTGTCTTAATAGATTGAAAGTGTTGGCTACCAGTTAAATTAAATCTCCTTGAGCTCTACTTCTCTTCTTTCCAGTTCCAAATGTTTCTGCCATATCTTGAATCAGTTTGGAAGCTGGAACTGGTGCTGAAGGTGGCTGCCTGATTGGTAAGCAGGGCAGCTTATAGAAAGCACATGACACCTGTGCTCCAGGATCTCGTGAGGTTCCACATAGATTTTAAGGTGTTGGTTTAGAGCTATGATTCGGGAGCCAGTTTATCTGAGAGATCATTTCTCTCCTCTGGAAGTTCTGATGCTCGATTTCCCCCCAGATATAAGACAAGGTAGCAAGGCATTCTCTATGTAACCTATTGGTTAAATCAGTGGTTTTCAAACTTTTTTCTGTGGACCCAGTTGAAGAAAATTGTTGATGCCCGTGACCCAACGGAGCTGGGGATGAGATGTTTGGGGTGTGGAAGGGGCTCAGGGCTGAGGCAGGGGATTGGGGCATGGGGTTGGGGCGCGGACTTACCTCCGGCAGTTCCCGGTCAGCGCTGCAGCCAGGGTGCAGAGGCAGGCTTCCTGCTTGTCCTGGCACCACGGACCACACTGCACCCCGGAAGCAGCCAGCAGCAGGTCTGGCTACTAGGCGGAGGTGCGCAAGCAGCTCCACGCGACTCTTGCCCACAGGCACTGCCCCCCCACCCCAGCTCCCATTGGCTGGGAATGGAGCCAGTGCTCGAGGCAGGGACAGCGCACGTAGCCCCATGGCCCCCCTGCCTTGAAGCCAGACCTGTTGATGGCCACTTCGGGGGCACAGCGCGGTGTCAGAAAATGTAGGCACTAGCCTGCCTTAGCTGGGCAGCACCACCGACGGGACTTCTAACATCCCGGTCGGTGGTGCTGACCAGAGTAAAGTGATCCAGCGCCTTACATGTCACAACCCAGTACTGACCCACGGTTTGAAAAACACTGGCTTAAATCACCTTCTGAACCAAAGGATTGAAGGATATCTAAAGTAATACCGATTTATTTTATTTAATTTATTTATTTTTTATGGTGCCAGAGGTGATCCTGGTAATTACAGGGTGCCAAGCCTAATTACAGTATGAGGCAAATTGGTTGAAACAATAGTAAAGAACAGATTTATCGGATACCTAGATGAAGACAATACGTTAGGGAAGAGTCAACACAGTTTGTGTAAAGGGAAATTATGCCTCATCAATGTATTAAAATTCTTTGAGGGAGTCAACTAGCCTGTTGATGAGGCTGATCCAGTTGATATAGTGTATTTGGATTTGCAGAGAGTCTTTGAGGTCCCACATTAAAGGCTTTTAAGCAAAGTATAAGCAATCATGGGATAAGAGGGAAAGTTCTTTCACAGATCAGTAACTGGATAAGGATAGGAAACAAAGGATAGGAATAAATCATCAATTTTTACAATTGAGAGAGGTAAATAGCAGGGTTCCCCAAGGTTCTGTATTGGGAACTGTGGTGTTCAACATATTAATAAATCATCTGGAAAAGCAGGTGAATAGTGTGGTGGCAAAACTTGCAAACAATACAAAATTACTCAAGATAGTTCTGTTCAAAGCTGAACCAGAATATCCATACCAGAATCAAAATATTCTTGTAACCTCCTTGCCATTTGGAATTGAGGGTTTCATTGGTCACACACCATGTACCACTTAGCTGATAAAATCTTGTAAAAACACCATGGGTCCAGTATTATTGAAGATAGTATATCTCTGCCAGGGGATAGGATGACCTCTTCACTTAAGGATACAAACAATTTTTAAGGTCATAATGATGAATCCACTAAGCTGGGGACAACAAATGACATCAGTTCCTCCCCCTCTGCACATCCTCTTCTTCCTGGTGAAGCAGGAACTTTATTTCCCATAAGCCCTCTCCCTTCCCGTTGCTCTTCCCTTTTCTCTGGCCAGGTAAGGTGAAGGGTCCTGAACTGGGAAGTTCCTGGGTTCTGTGGGGAAGCAACAGCTGTATGGTGTGACAGGAACTGGAGAGAAGCTGGATGCAAAGAGGAACCCCCAGGAACTATATACAGAGCCACATATCAAACAAGCTATGACTGCTGGACATCACAGTTAAGTGCAGGTCTGTGTAGGACTTATAGGAGAGCAGCAGAGCAGTGTATCAATGCAGAGGAGCCCCAATGAAAGATACGAACTGATCCTGGCTGGGAAACCTGCAAATGCCTATTCACTTGAATAGAGACTGGAGAGAGGCTCTAGTTGGCACCGCGGGCCGGGGGCTAAGACAGTTTCCTTGCCTGCCCTAGCTCTGCGCAGCTCCGGGAAGCAACTGCCAGGTCCCTGCATCCCCTAGGCACTGGGACAGCCTGGGAATGGGAGGTGCCACGCACTGCCCCAGTGCCTGCTCTGCAGCTCCCATTGGCTGAGAGCCGCAATCAATGGGAGATGCGGGATGTGGCACCTGCAGGCGTGAAGCCAGCACATGCCACCAGAGCTGCCTGACTGCCCATGTGCCTAGAGGCCACAGGGACCTGGCAGCTGCTTCCTCAGAGCCACAGTAAGTGCCACCGGGACATCCCCCACCCCTGCACTCCAATCCTTGTCCCAGCCTGGAGTCCCCTCCCAAACCTCTCATCCCCCCTGCACCCCAACCTTCTGCACCAGCCCAAAGTCCTCTCCTGCCCTGCAAACCCCTTATGCCCCAGCCCAGAGTCCCCTCCCGCACCCCCAAACCCCTCATCACAGGCCCACCACTACCAGAGCCTTCTTTACTGCACCCCAACCCCCAACTTAGCCCAGAGCCCCCTCCTGCACCCCTTATCCCTGGCCTCACCCCCACCCAGCCCAGAGACCCCTCCTGCACCCCAAACTTCTCATCCCTGGAGCCACCCCAGAGCTCACACCCCTTCCATGCCCCCTCCCACGCCCAATGCCCTGCCCCAGCCTGGTGAAAGTCGGTGAGGGTGGGGAAGAGGGAGGGAGGGAGGGGGATGGAGTGAATGGGGGCAGAACCTCAGAGAAGGGGCAGAAGAGGGGTGTTCAGTTTTGTGTGATTAGACCCAAAACAACCACTGTTGCTCACTTAAACTGTAACTGTTAAGCCTCTGTACCTAGGGTATTTGCAACCTTTCCTTTTCCTGCCAGCCCTAATAAAATACCCTAACACTTAGTCATGTGTCTGGTCACTGGGACCCAGGGCTGGTGTAACCACTTGGCGAACTAGGCAGCCACCTCGGGTGCCAAGATCTGGGGGCACCAAAAAGCGGTGCCCAAACTTTTTCCTTTTTTTTTTTTTTTAAACACTATTGCTTAGGGGCAGGTACCTGTCCATCTCTAGCGCTTGGGCCGCACCAGGGCCAGCAGCCTCTTCACCTCGGAGTCTCCCCTGCTTCCCGGGGGCCACTTCTCCTCTCAGGCTCCCCAGCCACTGCCGCCATGGCCGCCCAGGAGGACATGGATAGAGGTCGCCGCCATGGAGGAGACGCAAGGGGACAGGCTTGGCTGGGGCCCCGCACCTGCCAGCCAAGACTAGCAGGAACCAGGCGCCACTCGGGGGGAGCCTACTACAGGAGAGTCTGAGGGGTCACCCCTGGTTGCAGGGGCTGAGCCTGGCACCTTGCATCTCCTCTGTGGCAGCATCCTTTGCCCACATCCTCCTGGGTGGCTGTGGCAGCAGCGGCCAGGGAGCCTGAGAGGAGGAGTGGCCCCCGGGCAAGTGGGGGAGACTCTGAGGTGAAGAGGCTGTTGGCCCTGGCGCGGCCCAAGTGCTGGAGACTGACAGGTACCTGCACCTGCCCCATCTGGCACCGAATGCCCCCCAGCCCAGGGAGTGTTATCTGCCCCATACTGTCAGCCACCCCAAGCTCACTGACACACCAGCACCCCTTGGCAAAAGGCCCCCTGATCTTCACAAACAGCTGTCACCGAAGGCTGACAAACTCATTGCACCCTACACGTGTCATACAGGGCACTTACCCACAAAGAGGAACATGGAAGGGATCTACACAAAGTTGATAACTTGTCAAGAGTGAGAATCTTTGTGAGATGTGTACATGGGTAATATTGAAGGAATAATGTATTTACCTTAAAAGTCTGCTTTACAGACTTGAAGTAGAAATTAGTCACCAGAGGATAATGGCCCTTTGGGGCAAGGGGGATTTGTCACCCTGCCTAACCTGGCTGGTGATGCAATGCAAGGTTCAATTGTTTAGCTTTGCACAATAGTAAGACTTTGAATGGGACACCATTAGAGGCAATGGCAAACAATTGAAACGCCTTAAAGGTAAAAAAAGAAACATTACAACAGCTGTTTATAATGCTGAGTTTACTAGTTTTCGGAGGTTGGCGGGGAGGGGAAGGGGGGGGCGCAAGGTGGAAGTTTCGCCTAGGGCGCAAAATATCCTTGCACCGGCCCTGCTGGGACCCACCGCTGCTAGCACCTCACAAGGCTTAGCTGCTGCATGCCTTCAGTATTTTCCTCCAAGTTGCGGCACACTACTGGTATCATAGGGGTTTGGTATACTCCAGCGCTGTTTGCCCCTATAATTACATCACTGTTAATGAAATAACCTAATATTGATGGTCTTCCTTCATGCTGCCACTTGTACGTAGAACTCCTTAAGATTCCCCTCTTTTAAATTCTTCATTATATATTTTTTTTGTTAACAGCAAACCCATTAGCCAGATATTCAATGTTATAAATACAGGAAGGATGAAACTAACCCCTGCATAAAAAGCCAGCAGAATGTTTGCGTGCCACTTAATTCCCCATAAATTCCTCAGAATAAGCTTTAATTATTGGGTGAATTGAGTTGTACAAAGGCTTTTTGCTAGCCATCACTGTAGGGATGAATTTCACTCTAAAAGAGTAGTCCTAAAGTGTGTGAAAGTTCTAGGAAGTCAGAAGGATTATTCTGCATTCTGTAGTTAAAGATTTTCATAGCCTGTAAAGGAAGATAGAATTTTCTTGGGAAACAAATATAATGGGAGTACTTGTGGCACCTTAGAGACTAACAAATTTGTTAGTTAGTTAGTCTCTAAGGTGCCACAAGTACTCCTTTTCTTTTTGCGAATACAGACTAACACGGCTGCTACTCTGAAATATAATGGGAATATATATGCACTATGTGGAAAAAGGGAACAGGAAGAAGCATTCTGACCTTAGCCGATGTGTCCTGTATAATAGACATCCTAATTAACATAAAAGAGAGAAATTAGATTTCTTCAGCAAAAATATTTTTCATAAAAAATAGTGATTACTTTTTATGCATGAGTCAGTAGACCTTAACATAAACTTCCCTCTCGTACTTATAATTTGTTTTGTTTTGTTTTTGCAGCACTCGGAGAAAGATAGTGTAATTTGTGTGTGTCATATACTGATTACTGACACACTACTGTATTTCTCTAGATGGGGATTTGATAGCTGACATCTACCCAATATGCCGTGTTATAGCAGTGTCAGAACCAGGATATTAGAGAGACAAGGTGGGTGAGGTAACCTCTTTTATGGACCAACTTACCTCACCACTTAGGCTTGTCTAGCTACATGTCAAGTTGCTGTGATATCTTGGGTAAAAGAATATTACAAATAATCATAGTGCAATAAGTGTGGTTGAATGGTGACTCTCAATGGTAACCACTTTATATATAGATAGAATCATAATATTTTGTAATATGTAGCAAAATAGACGTGAACAAAAATGATGTATCCCATCCACTGCTCCCCCAACTTTTGTTTCTGACTCATCTCTAGAGAAGGAAGGAGACAGCATTTTCAAACTACAAGTAATGCTAATAGCTATATGAGGCAAAGTAATTAAGGGAATTCAGAGAATTCCTATTCTGCAGAATACTAATAATGTCTGTAATATAAAATCCATAATATTATATTCCATAGCATTAATTCCTGAAACATTATTTAGTCAGATATAGCGAGCTTATGCTAAACACATTAGCTAACTTGTAGCATCATCAAAAAGATTGAGCCACCTGTTTTTTTCCCCATGAACAGGATAACATTTTGATCATTTGCACTAAATATCTAAATTGAAATTTGAAATGTATTAATATTATCTCAAATTTTATTGAGATATCTGTATATCATTCTTTCTAGCCATTGAATCATTGATTGTTAATCAGTTGTTTGACATATTATGCAGAAGTAGTATTCTTTGGGTAGCATAGAAAATTCAGGCATCAAGTGTAATTTAAAGAAGTATTTAATATCAAATTTTTCAATTTTCTTTCAAACCTGTCCATATATGTGCAAGTCTAAAATAGCTTATCTGAGATTTGAATTGTGCATATAAATGACAATTGCATGTCAAAATCAGGTAACCATCTCAGTACTTGCTTTAAGTGAACAAATCTAAATTTTATGTTAATAGAAAATCAAATGCATTCTTCAGTTACATACATTTAGAGGCCACTCTTTAAACTGTGACCTTTCTTGTCTAAGTAAGAATATTGGACTGTGTTTAAGTGGGAAGTTTATGCAGTTGATCCTTTTAGAACATTTGCCATGTACAGGCATTAACATCATTTAACTGACCACCTGAAAATACTTTACTTTATTATTTTAAACATCTGGTACACTTAAAAATTTCTTACTCTTTTGTCCATAATATGTACACTATAATGCACTCTGAATATATATGCAGGTTTAGAGATACTGTGGCTTTGCAAAGAGTCGAATAATGTGAGGAAACATTTTAGCAGTATTTTACTTTGGTGACATTAGTATGAGGTAGTGTATATTGGAATAATTTTATCCTGAGGACTTCTGAGGCTGTGTATTAAAAAAACCCTGAGTTGGATTCCTGGTGACCTGGTTAATGGTTCCATGTCACTTTACACAAAAGCATCGGTTTCCTGCAGTGTCCCAAGATGCACATCATAAGAGTCTATCTGGGAAGCTACAGACCCACAGACAAATGTATAGCTCAGTTTCGTTTCACGTGGTGCACCAATTTAGAAATGTGAGTGTTTGGTAGGCGAACCACACATTCTGAAGCAATTTACAAGTAAATTTAGAATTTGCATCTGATACCAAGTTCAGTGAAGGAAATAAAGATTGGATTAGGCTAGGAAAATATGTATGGTTTATATAGGCCAATGGAGCAGCAGAGATACAAAGACTGCTGTACACATCTGGTAAACAGTTTTGTTTTTTGCATGGAAATAACTATCGCCATAGGAGCTCCCATGAGATTTGGGACAATTGCTGCTCTTCTTGGAACTCCAGGACATAAGCACCACAGCTGTGCAAATCACATCCAGTCCCCCAGTATTAGATGCTTTAGAGAGAGAGACCTTTACCAATCTTGATTTGGTTTTACTTTCTGAGCTTACCATATTTATATCAGGACTTACTGGTTTGACCCCAAATCTTGTATTTTTCCTAGGCCTCTCACTGTACAAGTTTTCATTTTGGGGTTTTTGTTTGTTTGAAGGGGGGGATGTTGTGTTTTGTTTGTAACAAAGGGTATAATACTACAACAAAATACAAGATTTTATAACTATGCTACAGTGCTAATCTCCAATGCAGGCACAAATTTAGCATTTGGGTCTATTATGAAGCAGCATACTTCGAGAGATTGTGAATCTCAGCTAAGAGATTGAAATTCTGGAATTTTATTGCCATAATACCATATAAATGGATGCAGTTTATTTTGTATTTGCTAATAGGACAAACAGTTTGAGAAATATTATAAGAACATTCCTGAGTGTTTCAGAGCAGGTGAATTTAGAGTACATGGAGATCTTTTTCTATACAAAAGTATCAGTGACTGAGTCACTATAACTCTTCCTATTCCTCAGCTGATCTCTAATTTTCTTCCCTTATCCATAAATGAAAAGATGTAATTAGACAGGCATAGGTGGCACTACTATATTATTCCATTTCTTTATGTGTAATACCTTCTGCAAGTCTGTCTTTGTGTGTTGACTTTATTACAGAAGGCTTTTGATAGCTTAATGCTCTGTTCAGGAGTGGAGAAAAGAATGTGTGGCAACTGGATGACACTAAGGGTATGTCTACACTTACTGTGGATCAACGCTGTGGCAATCGATCCACTGCGGGTTGATTTAGTGGGTGTAGAGAAGACCTGCTAAATCAACCACAGATCGCACTCCCATTGACTCCCGCACTCCACTGGAACAAGAAGCATAAAATGAGTTTCTCCCATCGACCCAGTGCGGTGTTGACGCCGCAATAAGTTGATCTAAGCTACATTGACTCCAGCTATGTGAGTTGCGTAACTTAGGTCAACTTAACCCCATAGTGTAGAGCTGCCCTAAAGAGTAACTGTTTCATTATTTTTCCAAAACTGGGAAATACCAGTATTTTGCATTTTACACAGTGCTTAAATATCTACATGAATAAAGTTATCTTGGCTTTATATTGGATTATTCTGCCTGCTTTATCAAGGTCAATTAGTGTTTATATATCAAATAACTTTTTAGTAGCTCAATTTAAGATCTGTGACACATTTTAGAAATCCGGTGGGGTCTGTCTTTGTCAGTACTGCTACTGTTCTTTTCAACCACCATACTGCTTACAGCAGGGGATCTTGCGGGTTCTACTTGTGTATCTAGGTTCTGGTACTCAATTCATCATTCCACTTTTTCCTCCATAAGGGCTTGACTTTGCATCTCATCTTCTGTAATCCCCTGCTAGTATGATGTACACATGCTCCATAGAAACATGACAAGAATACATAACTGTGTGCACCCCCATAAAGGGTAAGATTGTACTCTTTGAGGTTAACATGCTTATACTCTTCAAAATGCTAGTACAATTTTGAATTGGAATCTCCCTCACAACTTTACCTTATTAATGCAACTCCACTATGCAGTTCTACAATGACTTAGGAACACAGATCTATAATTTTAAAACATCTTGAGGACTGTTTGTTTGTTCTTGATGAGGAGTCTAAGGAAACAACTAGAAAGCTACTGGGATATTTAGGTTTGTTTATATTGACAGTTACATTGACTGCGGCCCACACCACTTCTCACAGCTCCCATTGGCCGGGAACGGCAAACCACAGCCACTGGAAGCTGCGGGCAGCCATTCCTGTGGATGGTCAATGTAAACAAACTGTCTGGTGGCCTGCCAGCAGATTACCCGGACAGTCCACGTACGGACCACAAGTTGCCCACCACTGCACTATATCCATCACTTACTGGAATATATAAATACAACTTATTAAAATTCTCAAATCATATAAAATTATTTACTATAATATATGTGACTTATTTAATCAATATTGTGCTTTTGTATTTTCACTGTTTAAAATAAATTCTGTAATTGGGGGGGCTCTATTCATAAACATCGCTAAAGAATGACATACAATGCAAACAATGTCATAGATGAACACGGGGGCCAAACGTTCTGCTGGTATACATTGGTGTAGCTGCAGTAATTTACACTGATAGAGATTGTGTTTTAGAAGTTGCATGTGGTTTTTTTGTTTTTTTTAAAGGGAGCACCAAATTGCTCATATTCTATCGTAATAAGCCTTGTATTAAGGAAAATCTTTTTTTATCATAAGCTAGTTGATGTTATGACTTCTGTGAGGTGGATAACATTTAGGCAGCCACTTACGATTTATGCAACAAAAATAAATGGCAAAAGGATCCGTAAAACAAAAATGGCAATTTTGCAACATTGCATTTGAAGGAATTGAGCTGTGACATAGTGTCAAAAATAGATCAGTTGATGATTGCTTATATCAAAGGTTGTTGAATGCATAACATGCTGATACTGAATATGTTTCTTGTCCTGAGTTAGTTTAATATCCTTGTTTTATATACTGAATGAGGAATGGCTACAGATTATTAAAAATTAAATTTCAATGGGATAGCAAATATGTGTTAGAATTTTTGGAGTACAACTCTCCCCAAATGTTTGGGATTTGGTGTTGACAATCCTGAAGAGTGTAGTAAAATCTTGTCTGAAATCCATAGTGGAATCTGAGCATGACTTAAGTATCATGAGCCAGATTTTCAACATACCCCATCACCCAGCAGCTCTTGGGCATTGATCACCTTCGAACATCTGGCCTCTTTGCATAGGTGCATACTTGGGAGCTCAGCAATTTTGTAAATTTTTAGCACTTTCAGAACTGCTAGTGCTGAATCTCCTGTGATGCTTTGCATCCAAGGTCCTCAACACTTTACAGACAATGAATCAAGCCCGACAATATTCCTATGAGAGGTATTATTAGCCCTATTTTACAGATGATGAAAGAGAAGCACAGTGTTGAGTGGCTCGAAGTCATACAGGAAGTTTGTGACAGAGCTGAGAATGGAACCCAGATCTAATCTAATTCCCAGTCCTGCTAATTTATGCCTTAATCACACAACTATCCTCTTTCTCTTTACACATAAAATAAATAGATTTTGGTTTTGGAAAAAACATCAATATCAGAGGAGTACTGCAATAGCTGGTTAAAATGCAGTGCACACATCTTTGGGTTCATGGACCCAAAACAGTCACGAATTCTTAGTAACAGAGAAACCTAGCTTTGCACACTAGGGGTAAAGGGACATTAAAGATTCTTGTGGGATTTCTGGGAGGAAAAAGTAAAAAAGTAAAAGGAAAAAGTTCTGCCTTTTGAGGCAATATAACTTTGTGAAGTTAAGATGGAGACCTTCCTTTGGGAATAGCATTTAAACTTCAGGTCCAAAGATTACGAAAAAGCAGATGTGTTCCGAAGGTAGCACATGACATAACACCAGTATTAGTGAACTCCAGTTTATCCACAGTTCAGTGCTGATGGCAGCTTTAGATATTACATGTTCTTCCATAAAAGCAGTGGAATAGAGCCTTCCCCAGAATAGGAACTAGGATTTGGAAGTGGGAATTAAAATTAATATTTTTAGCTTAAAACATTGAACCACATTGTAGCATTGCTCTTATCTAAAGCTAACAAAAATGATATTAAATTACTTATAAAACAAGCATATACTTTTGTTCTCATAAAATATTGCCATATGTCTTTATCTTAAATTACTGTAATGTACAATTATGTACATATTTACTCAGATTTTTAACATACAACTTTCCTGTGCGTTGGGTGCTTCTCCCATAAATTAAAAAACACAACGTAACCAAAGAGCTGCCCATACCTATATGCATTTCAGCCCATAGCCTCCTGAACAGCCTCAGAGAGAGAGAAATATGAGCTTAGAAGCATGCCCTACAAGTTAACAAATCTGGGCACAAGCAGATGAAGAGTTCCTAGAGTGCCTCTGCTGAACATCTCTCCCCCTCAAGGCATACTGCCACAGGTGAGATCTCTTGCATAACCAAGAATTAAATGTTTAAAAATACCTTTTTACAACTCTCTATTGCAAATAGATACTGTAACTGCTTAGAACATTGCACAAGTATTTAAATAGTTTCAGCTCATTTAACCATGCCTCATGGTAAAAATACAAAATTTAAGTTCCCCATAGTACTTGGCTTATGTATCAAATTATTCCATTTGATCTGAATAAAATTTTCAACACTTGATAATACCTTTATTTATTTTGAGCATCCAGAATGGGGGTCATTTGCAGAGCCTGCCCTTTCTCATTGCATCATTTCAGTACATTTCCTGAAGGTAAACAAAGGATCAAGAAGCAAAAGTACATGAGCTTGCAAAGGACTTACTATTGCAGTATATCCAGTCAAGTAGAAAAAGAAATATTTGGAATCTTTTTCATCATATTTCAAGATCTATTTCCAGATCATATCTGTCTTGTCTTGTCTTGTACTAACCAAACCTAAATGCATTTTAGGACATGACTCTACCCTCTTGTAAATATAGATTTTTTTTTTTTAAATGGCAATCAAATAACATTCTGAGCCCACATCTTTTAATAAAGTTGGCAATAAAACATCTTAAATATTCTTTCTTTCTTTTTAGGTTGGTGTAATAATAATGCATACTAATTAGGTTGAAATTTATAAAGATTTGTATGCTAATGGTATAAATTAGCACCAGCTGGGATCAGAAAGTATTTCCTGCATGGTATTAATTTGTACCCTTATTGGGGGTTAATAAGATTATTCCTTCTTCCAAAGCACCAACAGTGAGCACTGTCAGAAACATAATGCTGGGCTAGCAGTCTGTTCCAATATAGCATTTCCTATGTCCTTATGAATGATATAGACACTGACCATCTTAAAACAAGAAAAAAAAAGTTTTGAATAAGATCTTCGAGGCACTATACGTGTGTAAATTACAACAGTATTAATATTTTCTCCAAACATTTTCTGTATGTTTGGCCTTTATTCAAAACCTTCAGGTCTCTCTTCTGTGTGACTATTTTTATTCCTGCTCTAGAAATAGCCTCAATTATTTAAACATTCTTCTTGTGCACAGCTTTCCAATTGAAACAGTGGTTAGTCCAAAAGCCTCATTGCTGTGCATTTCTTATGTGTGATTTCAGTAGCTCTTGCGTCCTAGGCCATTTCCCTGTGACAAGGACATTTTGAAATTTTTCTACCCTGCTTCACTTGTCAGGCTAGAATATAAGCAGAAAATAAACCTCAACTAGAAATGAATGCCAAACAATGCAAAAATGACAGTTTCATCAGATTGATGCTGACTAAAATGATTTCCCACAAGCATCAAAGCCTTCATTATAAGTAGCAGACATTGTAGGCTTGGAAAACAAAAATAGTCTAGGTTGGATGTTTTCCCCCCCTGACTAGTAAGAACAGCGGAGCAGTTTATATTTACACAGATGAGTTAATTTGATATTTAATTTATACTCCAGTATAAATGATGTATGATGACCATGTTGATATCATCTGAAGTATGTCACAGCTCTCTAATTATTCTAGATTTTTTTCCTTAATTCAGCTGGAGTACAAGATTAAACAGAGTCTGTTGCTTTTTTATTTAAAATAAATGAGTTAAATGCATTATCGGTGAGGTCTTACTTTTTTTGCTATGACTTTTTCTACTATACAGTTAACACTGTTAAATGGCAGCTAATATTTAAAAGTTATTTTGTTTGGGTTTTTAGTCATCCCCCCCCCCCTTGAATTCACACTTGAATCTGCTACGTGGTTATGCTACCTATGCTATAAATAGAGCTGTGATAAAATGTCAACAAAATCCCAAACCATGTGAATGTTAACTCCTTTTCAATTTAATAATCCTTTTATGTGAACCTGGGCAGACTCATGATTTTGTATTGTTGCCCAATTTGTGCACATGACCTACTGAGACAAATAGAAAGCACACATAATTAATGATTTCACGTTCTTGACAGGACATTTGTCAGTGTCAGCTGAGTTTGGCTTTCAATTTGTTTCCATTGCTTGAGACCTGAAATTCTCAGGGATGTGAATGTGCCTGGCCAAAAAACCCGAACCCTTTCCAGGAACTCATATGGAGCAGAATCACCAAGTTTTGCACAGCCCCAACTATATATCCTATTGGAGCTCATTCTGTGGAACCAAAAAAATTTTAAGTGAGGTATTTAATGTCTGATGGTTTAGAATTTGCTTATGACTGAAATATTGTTAAAATATGTCATGACAATATAACCAGCTAAATCTTCAGCTGTACCAGAGCAGAGCTTGGCAAAAGGTGATGAAACCACCTTTCTTTCCCCAGGCACTGTTCCCTCTAAGCTGTGCATGTGTGCCTGCGCACACAGATCCTAAACCCCCACACACGGCAAAACACCGTGCGCACATTTGTCCCACGTCCTGATCACATATCGGTCAGGACGCCCTTTGTCCCAATATTGGGGACCGCTCACCATCACCGCTAAAATCCCAGGGCTGGCATGGCAGCACTTCCTGGGGCAGCTCCCAGTGGCACGTCCGCCCGCCAGCAGGAGCCTGCAGTGTGGACAGCTCCTAGGCACAGAGGCTAAGGGGATCTCAGTGTGCTGAACCAGCTCCCTCCTCCAATCAGAGCTGCAGGGCAGGGCTTGCAGGTGCCGGCAGTGGGCAGAGAGCCCTCTGGCCCCCCCGACCCAACCCAACCCTAGGAGCCAGTGGGACCTGCTGGCTCTTAGGGTCTCTGCACATTGCCAGCGCCTGCAAGCCCCACTCTGCTGCTCTGACAGCTCCCATTGGCCCTTTTCCCGGCCAATGGGAGCCATGGAGCTTCCACTTGTGGCGGGCACAGCACATGGAGAGGCTGGAGACACCTCCCCCACCCCCCTCGCCATTCTGACCCTAGGAGCCAGAGACCTCTCAGCAGGGCTGATGAGTGCGGCCAGGGAAGGGGGCAGGGCACGATTGAGTGAGTGCCTGGGAGGTCTGTGGTGGGGTGCTGGGCAGTGGGGGAGGTTTGTGTATTTTGGGGTGCTAGGCAGCGGGGGCCTGTTGGGGGGGTGCTGGGCAGTGAGAGAGATCTGTGTGGGGCATTGTTTAGTTGTGGTGCTGGGGCTGTGGCGAAGGGCATTGGGAGGGAGGGAGGAAAAATCTGTGTGTATTGGGAAACTAGCGAGTGGGGGGTTCTGTGTGGGGTGCTGGGCAGGGGTGGTGGTGTGCACAGTACTGCATTTGTGGTGGAAATGTTTGGGGGGTGTGGAGGAGATCTGGACATAGTGGGTTCGGGGGTGCAGGTCAGGGGAGCTATGTGGCTCTCTTCTCCCCCTATCCTGCTCGCCCAATGTGACTTGATACTTCACTCTTGCGATCTGGTTACCCTATTTATGGGCGACTTTTGACATTGTTTGCCCGCTATCTATCAACACAGCCAGATTCTACTAGCTGGCAAATGGGGGAAAGGGAAAGGAGGACAAAGAATCATACCCCTCCCCGCCAGCATTTTGAACATGGAACACTGATCACGTCGGGATGGTCGAGACCCACACATCTCCTTGTAGTCTGTTCATTTGGCTGTGTACAAACTCAAGTAAGTGTGAATAAGTCAAAATGCCTGGCTGTAGTTGCTAAGGAACTGCAAAGATTTTCCAGAAATGAACAAAGGTAAGTGCTGTTTTCATGATTGAAATCTTTCAAAGGGATTGGACTTCAGACATTTACTCATGATATTTTACCATTTTCCTGCTTTTTTTGCCGCAGATGAATGGACATGATCAGAGCTATCCACAGACTTCTGGTATCCTGATCTGAATGAACTCCCGTTTGCCCTTTTGTCGAGTCACACTGTTAAGTGCATTGAAATAGTAAAATAAAATAAAATTGGTTTATTTAAAATTAATAATCTGGTAATCAGTCCCAAAATGTCACTCTCTAGTGGTCTAAAGCATAAAAGAACAGTGACTTCATTTAAATCTGAATGGCTGGATGAGACTATAGAAGTCACCAAAGTCGCATAGTGTAATGCTTGTTAAACTTCATGAAATATTCATATATAATGAGGACAACGGAGTGGTTTGTGTCTATTGTCGAGATGCCAGAGCTTTGGGAGAATTTTCAACAGAAAGAATGTGGAACAATGTATGGAAGTTGGATTTCTTAAAGCATCATCTGTCAAGTCTCATATAGATGGTGTAAAAAGACTTAAAAACAAAAACCCTTCCTTAAGGAGCGGGTTGCTGAGCATAATTCTTGAAAGTCCAGCTGAAAAGCAGAGGAGGCAAATTAATCTTGAACACAAGCGCTCAAACCCAAAAGAAATCAAGGTACTTATTACAGTGTGTTGTTGGCTATTAAAATGAACAGCTCAGTGCTTTCTGTTCAGGATACTAATGACCATATGGAAAAGTATGTGTGCATACCAGTGAGCTGGAGAAGTAAAAAATGTGCTTTTGAATTTCTTGAAATTATCAACTGCATTGTCCAAAATGACCTCATGCATGAAATAGCATTGGCAATGTTTTATACTCTAGCTGTTGATGAAAGCACTGATATATCCATTAAGAGATACTTGATACTCTACTTTAAATATAGATCCAAAATTCTGTAGACTATAAAGCTTTGTTTGGTGGACTATTACGATTGCAAGAATGTGATGCTGTTTCAATAGTGTCTGCAATCAAAGAGTTTTATAAAAAACACCAACTTGATCTAATGAAAATGGTGATGTTCACATCTGATGGTGCCTCCGTGATGTTGGGCAAACTCAGCGATGTGGCAGCTCAGCTGAAACGTGATATTCCACACTTAGTCCAGCAACATTACGTTGCACACCGGGAAGACTTGGGGACTTCCAATGCATGGAAAGAGATCAAGCTGATAAAAGACATCGAAACCTTGATGAGAACTGTCTACCAGGTGTTCTGTCGGTCATCCAGGAGAAAATGCAAATTTCAGGAAATAGTTGATGCTTCTGAATGTGAGTCAGTGGCTTTCAGATCACTCAATGAAATGTGCTGGTTATCTAGGCACTTTGCACTTTGAGCAATTATTCGCAACCATAATCCTCTTCTGGAATATTTGAGTAAACAAAGATACTGATCCAGTTTCTAAATACTGCCACAAAAAGCTGAATACTGTGGAATACCAAATAACATTAGAAGTTTTGAATGATGTTTTGTCAGAGCTGGCTTCACTATCTAAGCTGCTCCAGAAACGGGGCCTTACACCTCTTGAAACATTTCACCTTGCCCAAGGTAAACTGAACAAGATCAAAAGACAGTACCTTGGAGATTGTCTTATGGACTGACAAAGTTAAGGGTATCTTAGATATGAGCTCTCAAGAAAATAATAAAATTGATACCAGTTCCATAATAACTTTCATAAACATCTTGTGTGCACATTTGGCAGACAGGTTTCCAGAGGATGAAGTCCAGGAGTGGTCTGCTTTTGATTGTGCAGCAATAGTTAAGTGTGACTTCAATTTTGGAATTCATCAGGTCAAATCCCAATGTTCAAAATACAAAGACTTTCTTGCTGAAGAGATTGTTAATGTCAGTCAGTACAATGACTTCAAGTTTGCAGTAGCCAAAAGAATCAAAAGCCAATTGGTTTTAAGTTTCCCAGATATGGTGACATTTGCTCACCAGAACGAACAGTTTCAGGATCTTGCAAAGTTGATGGATATTGGAGAAACATTCCTAGCATCAAGTGCAGACGGTGAGCATGGCTTTAGCGTAATGAACACTCTCTCAAAAACAAACTACAGAATCGTTTATAAGTAGATCATTTGGACATTCTGATGTGTATTAAGACTTACCAGCTGGATGGAGAACTGATAGATTTGGACGGAGTTTATATTGAATAGGCAAATGAAAAAGATCACAGGGAAAAACAGTAAAGTTAGTTTAGCAGTCTTTGACATTTCGACCAATAAGGAAATTAAAGTGCATTTGTAATTACATACCTTATTCTTGGCTGATAATCATTTATTGATATTTTTTTAGGAAAAATTTAAATTTAAAACACAAACTCTTGTTTTTCTTATGATGTCTCCATCTGAAAACCCATATAAATTGACACAAATTGCAAATTAAAACTTTTTAAATGTATAAGCATTTTACTCGCTTGGGCTCATGGCGCACAAATTTGAACTCTGCTTCAAAAATTTGCATAGAAGAAATTTTTTGTGCACACGACCTGTCAAAAATTAAAGGGAACATTGTCCCCAGGATACAGGTACTGGCTGCAAGCTAAACCAGCCCCAGGCATAAGTTAAAGCAGCATAGAAACTGCTTTAAATTCTGTGGGTTTGTAATGGCCACCAGGAGCCAATAAATTAGTGAAGACTGCCAGAATGTAGCTGCCCTTGGCCTGGGAAGAGGCCCTTATGCTGGACAGGAGGGGCCCAGAAGCAGGTGGCACAGAAATAGTGCAACCTGCTTTCTATAGGAATCAAGGAAATCTCCATCTGCCCCATTAAGGGAACTTTCTGGATGTTTCGGCATGGCAAAGCAATCAGGCAGGAAGCCAAGGATTGGCATATTATGAATGGCTATCACTAATTCAGACTTCTGAATTTTGTTACAAATATAGGGATAGTTCTTCTGCCTGTTTAAACAGGCAATCTCCACTGACTTAATAGCTATCCCAATTTACACCAGCTGAGGAGCTGACCCCATAATGATTAGGTAGTACTTAATGAGAAAATGGGTGAAGTGCATCTTCATTTTTCTAGAGTAAGGAGGTGAAAGGAATGCAAAGGAGATGAGAAAACAAATTACCCACACTCCAAACGTGTCTTATCTCCGCTTCCTCTAAACAGAGCTGAAACAGGCTAGGTGTTTTATATCTTTTCAGTGGACCAATAACATTCAATGGAATAATAAATGGAATTGTTTTATTTCTGCCTGATACCTTACAATGTTTTGAAGGCTAAGGAACAGCAGTTTAATCTGTAATTTCTTTTTATGGACTCTATTTCACCATTGGTAGGTCAAGTGCTACAGAGTTGCATTGCACCAGTGGCAGTTGCCAGAGGCATTCTGCCTAGGGAGTCCTGAAGCATGTACTATGCCACCATTTGGTATCTAGGAATTCTGCTTCCACCTCCTTTTTTGCCCTCCCAAACAACACCCTCTGATTGACAACTGGTGTACTCTGTACCTGGCAACTTCCCCTTTAGGGTGCGTAGGCTCAAAATCAGTGATGTGATTTCTTTTACTTTGTACTCACAGCACAGATGTGACAATAGTGGCAGCTTCATCTGCAGGAGTGCAGGGATAAGAAAAGACTGGCTCTCTGTAGATTATTTCTTCTTGCACTCAGTGATGGGATGTTCACCCCACATCAGCCCTGAAAGGGTTAAGGTATCTTGGAATTAACCTTATAGGCTGCACCTAGGGAAGAGTCAGACTTGGTTGAAAATTGCTAATAGCTGATCAAAGCCCAGCTGGGGGAGAAGCTGGGTAAGGCATAAAGCCAGGAAGTTTGCAGCAGAAAGGGTCTTTAGGGATGTAATCAGCAATCACTCTCTGGGCACTGAGAAGTGGGGAAGGGGAAAAATAGAAGCATGGACAATTACAAGTGCCACTCATACTGCAGAGGCTGCATTCCTCCAAACCATAGCAAGCCCAGATTTAAAAAAAAATCTACTGTCCCCCCTAAATATTTAACATGCATAAGAAGAAAAAAATAGACCAAAATGTCACATTTCTGCAGCATACACTTAGAGACTGATAATTTATGCAGTTCTTACAAACCTTCTCTTACTCAACTTTCAAAAAAATTTCCTTACATAATGCTTGCCTATTGTAATGATGGGAGCTGTATAAGCACATAGATGGATGAATTGTTCATGTTACATAATGTGCACAGTTCATTACTTACAAGATCTCTGAAATGCAAGGAAAAAAATACCTCCCTGTTATCCTGTAATCTTCTGCCTTCATGTTTTTTTCAAGGAAATATTTATTTTAAATAGACCCATTTTCTTTATTTTCTATACTGATTTATAATGAGTTCTGCAGTTCCATTGTTGGTGTTGCTAGTTATTAAATATATGCATTCAATTTTTCTCACTTTTTTTAATCATAAAACTAACAGTTTTCAAAAAGGGACAAAAGTTGAAGGAATGATCCTAATGCTGCCAATGAGCAATTAAATGGCACTTTCTGCCTGTAAAACATTTTATTATAATTTTTTGAAAGTAGGAAAAGAAGCTAAAATTGCCTTTGATTTGGTGCTTGTTTTCTGAACCAATGTTTTGTGTCTCCATTAAAATACTAATGTATATTAGTTTTCCTTAGATGAATGTTTTTATATCCAGAAAGATATATTTCCCCCACACAGGTGTATATTGTCCAAGCTTTGATCATCTTGGGACCTGACTACTGTAATCTTCTCTCTGGCCTTAATGCCTTCATACTTGGCCCCCTCAAGTCCATTCAAAATGCTGCTGCCTCTAATTTCATCTTATAGACTCCCCTTCTTCTGTTTCAACACACAGCCATCTTTTTTTAAAGCCCTCCCCAATTTAGCTACTCCCTACTCATCTGACTTAGTATCTCATTACAAGGTCAGCTCCTGCCTTTGCTCTGTGAGTGATGCCAGCTTTGACTGCTTGATTCTCCACTTCTCCAAGTACTTACATGCTTTGTTCCATGCCATTTCTTCCATGTGGGAAAAGCTTCCAGTTAAAATCTGTTAAGTCACAACCTTATCCGCCAAGTTCCCCGTCAAAATTTAGCTCTGCCTGAATGCACATGTAACCAACTGGTGAGTGTGTGTTACAGGTCACCTTCTGTGCAGACCCACAGAAGACTGGACTTGTTACAGTTCCCAGCTCCCCTTGGCATCTAGCATAAGTTGTAGCAGCTCTACTTTCAGCTCTGGAGGTCCTCTGTTCAAGCCCCAGTGTGTTGGACAAGAGGACAGCCTTCACACATACAGCCACTGACTGGCTAAGACTTGCACACATCCTAGCAGGTTTGTTATCCTGTGTGTCATTTATTTGCTAGAACATTTATGTAAACATATTGCATTCTATAAATTCTCAAACTTTTCACTTCTACAGTTTGCTTTGTGACTTTTTACACTAACAATTACATGGATTGCCTTTTTACACTAACAATTGCATGTGTTCCTTGATTGCATGATTGAAACTTAGAAAAAACAAACATTAACCCCCACCCTATAAACTCACTAGCTGGCTGGTGAGTATTTCTGATTTGGTAAATGTTAATTGACAGGTCTTTACCATCACATTCATAACAGTTTAGTTTAAATTGTAATGGGGAAATTCTTGGGCCCAGATCTGCTTGCATTAGCAACTATTGTAGCACAGTGCTGGTACAAATTAGGTTGATCTGCCTCGATGGGGATTCACCTGGCATGGGGGAAACCCTCCAGTGCTCTAAAGCTGGTGTAGTCAGCTCTTTGACACCACAGTCCCCTGGGTACATAAGTGGCTAGAGTCATCTGTTCTGGCATTCTTCGGTTGCAGTAAGGGCCTACTAAGGACTCTTACCAGCTGGTACAATTTGGAGCTGTCTCAGGTGTGCCCCAAGTTGCACCTCAGGACTGGATTGATAGCTGGCAGAATCAGGATTGAGGAGACGTATGATGGCTTAACTCCACCTTCATGCACTCCCCTCTAGGACTGCACCAGGTCCTGAGGATTTGGTCCTTGTTATCTTGTGTTATGAGCAACAGCATGGTAGGTAATCTGGGTTTGATGTGATAGGGAATGTTGGTTGTATTTGCAGTATATTTTAATATTTTGCCATTCGGATCCAGAAAGTTGAGCCACTTGATTTTAGAGGCATTGGGTCATGTAATCATGATTTTTGCTGGGTTTTTAAAGGTGATATGAGTTGATTTTTTTTCTCCCATTTGGAAGTCCAGAATTTGTTCTTACATCTTTCATTAGGGTAGCAATCCTTATTTATTCAAAATAGCTGATTTTGTGTGTGAAAGATCCACATAGCTTGTGGTTCGATAAATTCTTCTTTTTAAGGAAAAAATTTCTTGTGCAATTTAAGACAATATGTTACCACATATGTCTAAGGCTTCATTCTTCTATATTTATAGGATTCTTTTCAGTTCTTGATTTGGGTCTCCTTTAGAAAATTACAAGTGTTTCTATTCATTACCACTTTTAATTTATTTCTCACTGACATTTTTTTGTTTTATTACCTTGATACCAAAAAATAACCCCACATAAGATCTTAAGAGGTAAATGATTTTAAGTCAGGCAGGCATGCAATAAAAAAGTCTGTCATGTGTTAAAAATATCTCTGTGCTGACACCTCCCTACTGGAGGTGTCAGCTTCCTGGGAGTATTAAGGACAATTTTCCATCAGCATTCTGCTCTCTCTTCCTTTGTACTTTTGAATAGTTATTCTTTCCTTCTAGTTTGAGGGAATTAGAGGGAGAGAGGGGGGGAACAGTCTTTTAAATTCTATGAATCTCTGGTGTGGAGAAAGTGAATAAGGAAAAGTTATTTTCTTGTTCCCATAATATAAGAACTAGGGGCCACCAAATGAAATTAATGGATAGCAGATTTTAAACAAATAAAAGGAAGTTCTTCACTCAGCACACAGTCAACCTGTGGAATTCCTTGCCTGAGGAGGTTGTGAGGGCTAGCACTATAACAGGGTTTAAAAGAAAACTGGATAAATTCATGGAGGTTAAGTCCATTAATAGCTATTAGCCAGGATGGGTAAGGAATGGTGTACCAAGCCTCTGTTTGTCAGATGGTGTCCCTAGCCTCTGGAAGGTGTCCCTAGCCTTTGTTTGTCAGAGGGTGGAGATGGATGGCAGGAGAGAGATCACTTGATCATTACCTGTTAGGTTCACTCACCCTGGGTCACCTGACATTGGCCACTGTTGGTAGAGAGGATACTGGGCTGGATGGACCTTTGGTCTAACCCAGTATGGCCGTTCTTATGAACACTCACTCACATGCCTAACTTTACTTTGGGACGCTTCACAGGAGTTAAGTTAGGCACGTGCATAAATGTTTCAGTATCTAGTTCCTATATTGAAAGCTTTTCAGGGCAGGGACTGTTTTTTTATTTTTGGGCACCGTATCCTCAGACCACATAAAACTTGTGCTTCCTCATTATCCTGTGGATTTTTTTTAATGTTGCTGTGTTTATATCAGCAATTAACCTCATTTTGAGGAGTATTTGGGAAAAGTTACTATTTATTTAGTAATAACTTTAACCTGTATTTGCTCTAGCTGTAAAGCAGCTCTTCTGTTGTCTAATGGTTTCCCTTCATTATAGAAGAACTATGAAAAGATAATGCATCCGATGAAGTGAGCTGTAGCTCACGAAAGCTTATGCTCTAATAAATTTGTTACTCTCTAAGGTGCCACAAGTACTGCTTTTCTTTTTGCGAATACAGACTAACACGGCTGCTACTCTGAAACCTGTGAAAAGATACTTTGTTTAGAATTAATTCAGGTGCTATGTAACTTTTCTACCTCTCCACATTTATTTTATTAATATGGTAATTTGCTCTTCTTTTCTTTAGCATTCACCAATTATTCCTGCTTCTTATTCCTTCCATGGTATGTTACACTTATTTGTACAGTTAAGTTTTCTACTGTATAAGCATTCCATTAATCCCTCGATAATAATAGGGAAAGCTTCTGTCATTCACTATTCTTTGTGCATCATTGTGGTACAACAGAGATTCCAATGGAGAAGTATTTCTCCCCCCTCCCTTAGTCTTCTCTCTGTTTTTCAAAGTGCTGTTTGTATATAATATAGACTATACCTGGTCAGCTTCCTCTCCCTCAGAACGTCTTCCAGTTGCATCTGTTTTTTCTCTCTCCCACTCGAAGACTCAGGTCTCTCCCAGGACTCTGAATGCTGTGATGTTACACCCCATATTCTTCATGGAAATATGGTTATGATATGAATATGTATAACTAAGATATACTTTATGCAGGAGGGCTCATGTAAGGTATCATTGGAAAGGTTATGATCTACTGAAAATGTTTAACCAATTTGTATGCATCTATCATTTTTGTATTTGAAGCTGGGAATATTGACCATGTCTCGGTATTTCAAATGTGCTACATTTGATGAGGCCAAACAATGTTTGTGGCTTATTGAAGAAATGCACACAAGCATAAGGATTACCCCAGGAACTGTGTGCAATAGAAACCTCTCAGAGATAGCTCTACACAATGGGAACCGTTTGACCCAAGTCAGATAGCTCTATACACTGGGAACTGTTTGACCCAGGTCAAAGCAAAAAAGCTGTCCAGCAAGCGTGGGGAAGATATAAAAAAGAGACAATGACAACATGAGGTGTCCTCACTCTCTCTACAACAACACACCTGAGGAACAAAGACTGAACTACGAGAAGTGATGGTCCCAGGCTTTAACCTGTGTAAGAAAACCTGGGAAAGCCAAGTTAATTTGTGCCTTAAGAATCTGCCAGCCTGTTTATCACTCAGGGTGAGAATTTGTTAATTTGTATCCTCCCTATCTAGTGTGTCAAGCTCAGTCTGTGGCTTTTGTTATTTACTACGTTAATCTGCTTTGTTCTGTTTGCTATCCCTTTAACCACTTAAAATTCACTTTTTGTAGTTAATAAATTTATTTCTTTTTTATATAAAACCCAGTTTATGTAATTTCTAACTGAGGTGGGCAAGAAGCCATACACTTCTCTCTTCACATTCAGGAAGAGGGCAGATTTTTATGAGCTTGCGCTGTGCAGATTTTTCTATACAGTGCAAGACAGTATTATTTTGGGTTTATCTCCCAAATGGGGTGTGCACATGAGTGCTGGGGGAGTCCTCTCACACAGAGCTGATTTCAGTCTGTGACTGCAGTGTTTTGTGGTCCTCCTGTGTGTGCTGCAAGAGGCCAGAGAGCCTAATTCAGCAAAGCAGGGAAAGGGAACCCTGGCTGGTTGAGCAAGAGAGGCTCAATAAAATCCCAGTACATCCGATGAAGGGGGGGCTAACTTGTTACAAACACATTGATCAATTTCCTCTTTATATTGGTTCATCAAGCACACCATCAAGGGTCATGGCTTCAGAAGATTTTTTTTTCTTTTGAAGTGTCTCCACAAACCCAAAACAAATCTGATGTCTAAACGGTGAATAGAGGCCCGCATCTGAATTTAAGGTAGCTTGAGGTTCAGAACTGCTAGTGTTCATACTTCCAGCAGACAGCTCTTAGAAGTTCTGTTTCAAATACTCAAGTTCCTTTTTCATCCTCAAATTATTTTTAACTATCATTCTTTTTATGGAATAAGCAATGTTCTTTGTAACTTTTTTTAAAAACACAGTAATAAACAAAGCACGGTGAGGAATAGAAAACTAAGTGCATCTTACATCACCACACAAAAATACCCAGCCTCAAATTTGAAAGATTTTTTGTGTTATGACTCTACAAACTCTACTATAATCATGTAGATAATTTTATATTTAATCATCCAGAGTTTTATTGGGGAAAGAACATTTTATTAACTTACTTATAGTGGATCAAGAATTTTGATAATCTTTTATCATTGTTTAGTGTGGTTAAACTCTTTCTATCTTATATCGTATTGTGAGTTGTTTGTCATTCACAGTCATATAAAGTGGTAACAAATACATTTATCCATTGTTAACAAAATTAAATTTTAGCCACCAAAGCTAGTCCAGTCAAACCCAGACTCATTGTTTTAGCTGAACTGATGTCTGGTGTTGAAATATTTTTAGAAAGAAGAGCCAGTATGAAACATACTAATCTTTAAACACAAATTAATCTTTGATTGGTTTTTATGAACTCAATTTTTTGAACCTTGACACATTAGTTTCTAAATGAAAACAATAATAACAAAGAATATACTCCTGGGAAATTCAGTCCAGAGCTTGGTAATTTAGCAGGTTTATGTATGCAAGGTTGCTATGGAGCTCTGTCAGGTACTTTGATGATCTTCCATATTGTGGTAGTCTCCTTTATGCTATTGTGACATATACCACTAATGAAGTATATATATTTGATGACTGTCAGATTTTTAAATCTTAAGCATAGAAATTTGTGACAAAACACTTGTACTTAAATTGTGCTGCAAGTAATGTTGGTGAGCAAGAAAAAATAGCTTCTCTCTTTATAAGTATATTTTCATTACTAGTTTATTCTGCTTTTCAGACTATGGGAGGGAGCTAAATGCTGAAGAAATTTCTTGATGCCAATTTCAGCTATGATGTATGCTTATACATAGACCCATAGCCAATGGTAAAAGGGTTATATATAGGATTGCCAGCCCTCTACTTGAACAAAACCGAACACCCTTGCCCTGCCCCTCCTCTGAGGCCCTGCCCCTGCTAGTTATACAAGAGTCTAACTCAGTCTAAATATCATGTCCTCCAAAAAATATATATGAAATTCTGAAGTGAGGCTAGAGTGCAGTGAGGTTAGAGCGCAGCCAGTTACAATAATTAGATTTATGCTATTTTTTTTGGTCTTGTTTTAACCTTAACAGAATCTTTCTTACTTCTATAAGAGTATTGAAAATAAGCTATTTGGATATAAATATGTGATCTTTAGCACTATAGTTGCTGTGCCATTGATTTGAGGCCACTTATTTCCCACAGTATTCTTGCCAGTAATTTAAAGAAGTATGGGCTGGATGAATGTACTATAAGGTGGATAGAAAGCTGTTTAGATCGTCAGGCTCAATGGGTAGTGATCAATGGTTCCATGCCTAGTTGGCAGCTGGTATCAAGCAGAGTGCCCCAGTGGTCAGTTCAGGGGCCGGTTTTGTTCAATCTCTTCATTAATGATCTGGAGGATGGCCTGGATTGCACCCTCAGCAAGTTTGCTGATGACACTAAACTGGGAGGAGTGGTAGATAGGCTGGAGAGTAGGGATAGAATACAGAGGGACCTAGACAAACTAGAGGATTGGGCCTAAGAAATCTGATGGCGTTCAACAAGGACAAGGGCAGAGTCTTGCATTTAGGACGCAAGAATCCCATGCACTGCTACAGACTAGGGACAGAGTGGCTACGCAGCAGTTCTGCAGAAAAGGACCTAGAGGTTACAGTGGATGAGAAGCGGGATATGAGTCAACAGTGAGCCCTTGTTGCCATGAAAGCTAATGGCATTTTGGGCTGTATAAATAGAAGCATTGCCAGCAGATCAAGGGACGTGATCATTTCCCTCTATTTGGCATAGCTGAGGCCTAATCTGGAGTAGTGTGTCCAGTTTTGGGCCCCACACTACAAGAAGGATGTGGAAAAATTGGAAAGAGTCCAGCGGAGGGTAATAAAAATGATTAGGGGGCTGGAGCACATGACTTATGAGGAGAGGCTGAGGGAACTGGGATTGTTTAGTCTGCGGAAGAGAAGAATGAGGGGGGATTTGATAGCTGCTTTCAACTACCTGAAGGGGGTTCCAAAGAGAATAGATCTCAACTGTTCTCAGTGGTAGCAGATGACAGAACAAGGAGTAGTGGTCTCAAGTTGCAGTGGGGGAGGTTTAGGTTGGATATTAGGAAAAACTTTTTCACTAGTTGAGTGGTGAAGCACTTGAATGCGTTACCTAGGGAGGTGGTAGAATCTCCTTCCATAGAGGTTTTTAAGATCAGGCTTGACCAAGCCCTGGCTGGGATGACTTAGTGGGGGATGGTCCTGTTTTGAGCAGGGGGTTGGACTAGATGACCTCCTGAGGTCCCTTCTAACCCTGATATTCTATTATTCTATTTCAATAATACTTTTTGTTTTTTAATTGCTGTGCTTGATGTCCATCTACATACACAAATGGATATCAGGCTGGATAACTAACTGCATGAATATAGCATAACATAGAAATCTAGTCCAAAATTACTTGATTTAAATGAAAATATTTGTCAGCTATCACCAGTAATAGCACACATCTTTTATTCAGGCCTGAGGGTTATAATAATTGTAAACTAATTAAACTGTTATTTATATTAATGTAGTACCTAGGAGCCCAAGTCATGACCCAGGTTCCCCCATTGTGCCAGGTGCTGTATAAACACAGAACAGAAAGACAGCCTTTTTGCTCCAAAGAATTTAGCATCTTAAAGTGAGTAGGTTCTAGCATATTCTATGCACTGGAGAGCAGTGACGCACCTTTCTGCTCTCTTCAATAACAAGAATTCTTCTCAGATTTAGTGCAGAGTATCTCTGGCCAAATGATGGCTTGGAGGCAAATAGTTCATTACATCATTGAATATGAATTTGCCAACACTCAAGTGAGTCTTCAGAAGAAACGAAGACTATGACAGCATTTGATGCACTTTCCTTGGATTTGATAATTTCTTTGATGAAAATTTCTCTCTAATATCTAGGCCTTTAGAGTTCTGCTAAAGCATTTGTTCTAAAGGTGTGTTCCATCCCAGAAGTCTTTGAGAAATCTCATTTGCTATGTCTGGGAGGCAGTTACCCTTACAGTGAATGGTTTGACAAATATGAATAAATTCATTGCTCTTTTTGTAGCATTGTGTGAATTCACAGTTTTTGGTAACCATCAGGGTACATATACCAACGCAGTGCTCATGCTAGTGTATTTCCCCAGTATGTGGAAAAAGAGGCAATCCTGTGCTTCTTATCTATATTAAAAAAAAATAGCATTGCTTATCCATTGACTCTGATATCAGTACTGGGGGGAAAAAGTCCAAAGGAAATAAAGCATTACTACTTCTATGGATTTTAATCCATAAGGCTATGGAGATATTTTATTCATTCCTTTGTTTAATTTACAGTATTTGATACCAACTCATTTTCATTCCTAAGTTTTCTGAATTAATGTTGGTTCATGTATATCTTCATTCTGGTAGAAACTCTGAATATGTTCACCTACTTGCTCACTATAAATTTACAAGCTACTGCTTTTAATAGAATTTGTGCGTACTTGCATGTATTGTAGAAGCATGTTTCTTCATGTTTTACAGTTACGCTGTTAAAACCCATCAGGGAAAGAAAACTGCATGCACTTATCACTAAATATGTTTGAATAAAATTGACTTAACCACAGATACAGTGGAGAGAGAATGCATCATAAGAGATTTTTCGTGCACTGCCATGGATGCCATAACACAGCAACTCATTTAAGCCAGCTTAGTGGTATGGGATATCTAGCGTGTTAGTCATAAGTGGTATATAGATAGAAAATAATTTTCTATTCCATAGAGCCAGTTGTTTTTATTTCATCATGGCATGTCCTAAGAAGACAAGGGGTGTCTATCAATACCGCTCTGGCTTACTACCTAGCCCTGAAATCTTCAAAAGGAAATGTAAAGACATCAAACCCTTTTCATCAGCTCAGTACTGATGTTCTGAGGAAAAACTGCTAATGGTGTCTTAGGATTTTACACTGGAAAGTCAAGGATTCACATTTTGTTTCTGCAAAAAAGTCTGTTCTCTAACCCCAGGAAATAACCTGAACAATTCCAAGATAGAACATAAGGTGTTATAGTACATTTTCAGCTTAACTGAGGGTGAACAGGGAAATATGGACATTATAGAAACAAAACCAAAGAATCTGAAGCAAATGTTTTTGTCCTATGTGAGTCTTTGGTATCTGGATTTGGGTGAACAGAAGATAATTTTTAAACATTCATTATGTTGGGACTATTTTTTAATGCACACAAATCATTATCTGATTTTAGGACACCCCTCTCTACCCAAAGAGCTGTATGTTCAGAACTGGAACTATTGCCAGAATCCTGCAGCCACATGCCCTCCTCATCCCCTGTTTTGTGAATACCTAGAAAGGTAAAGAAACATCTTTTAAAGTAAGCTTCTAGCTCTTTTTCCTTTTGAAGGGCATCTTTAAAAACAAAACCCCATAAGTATGCTTGGAAATTCATATTATTCACTGTCCATAGCTGCCTAGATCTGGCTATTGGGGTCTATGAAAATGAGTAGACATCCTTCTATTTTTAGGGGGACACTAAATTAATTCATGTCTTTGGGGGCAGTACTGCCAAAGCCTTCATTTTTGGTAATAAGATCATTCCAAGGTCCGTCCCAGTTGGCTGTATGCAAACCGAGCTGGTTCCTCTGATGAGCAGCCAGTGTAAACCATTCCCACGAGAAGGGGTCAGTCCAGGAGTATATAAGAGAACATAATCTTAAGGAATAAGCATGTATTGCAATCAAGAGACTTTCCCTTTTTTTTTTTCTTTTTCCCAAAACAGCTCAAGTTTTCTCAAAGCTAAGGACACAAATGACACAGTGAAAAATATTTCATAAAAATATTTCTCGTGCTTTTCTTTTGTGTATCTGCAGCTACAATGTGCCATTTGTTCAATCATTCTCATTTGTAACTCGCATGGTGCTGCAGCCTTCAATGAGGAGCAATACGCACTGCAGCAAAGGGGTGTGGGGCTGAACCGAGTAAGCTTGAACAATGATTGTGTTTACACACTTTTGGAGAAATAAATGGTACAGAGTGTTTTAAATCTCTGGCATAGCTGCAATTTTGAGCATTGGTAGGGAGATTAAAAGCTAAGGAGGCCCAAAGTAGTGGTATCCTAATGGTGCCCAGAACTGAGTTGTTCGATCCACCAGTACAGTTGTATTGTAATGTAGCATGTAATAGTTACTGGAAGAAATCCCCTTTACGGGTTGGCTCTCAGTCGGTGGTTCAAGTTGGTCCTATGGCTACGTGTGTTTGGGGGAGAGGATCTCAGGTCTCTAACACTGCATCTGCCTCAGATTTCAGCAGATTGAGTGAATTGACAAGATCCTGTATTTCTGTATCAATCTTCTCTGTGCTGATTGACATTTGGAGTCTGCAATGTGCCATGATTCAGCGGTGGTCTCTCTGGCAAATATATGGCCCCGCTCCTCATGGTAGTTGCAGTCCATGTGAACTCCCTAGAGATCTTATTATTGTCCCTAATATTCTTATAATCCATCTGGAATGCCTATCCAGTTTTGTTGCACTGGCGCAGATCCCAGGAGTGTCCCCTTTCATGCATTTGTCCAGATAGTCACTTGTAGATCTATGCATTTTGGTGCATTCAAGATCAGCCCGGACACAGTCCTCTCCCAAATGGGCAGTGAAATTCAGGACCTCAGCACAGGACCACAAAGAAGGACAAGGCACAGCTGTTGTATAACAATTCTTTGACTCCAAGTGTATGAACTTGCTATGAGCTGAAATCACAAAGGCCATACCTGGCTCTGTGCCAGCATTTAAACATTGAAATGACATCTGGCCAGGAGGACCCCAGAGTGCACACAGATAAACTGACTAGCCGATCCAGCACGACCTTAAAGCAGTGTGCAATAACAGTGGGAGGACTGCCAGATGCACAACAGTTGTTTCAGGGTGGCAATGCAGCCATATCTATTTTCTTGAAGTTATACTCATCCTGCAACTCAGTAAACCTACTTCTGAAGTAAGTGTATTAGCAAGGGTTAAAATGCCAGTGGATTTACAAACAAAAACTTGTTTGGTTGCAACATGCTTTATTGTGAAATAATTCAAGTTAACCTGCAACAACTTTCAAGTGTGGACAAGCCCTAACTACATGTTTGCAAAGTGCTATGCAGTACCAAGTTAACTAGAAATTGCCTGCAATCCTCTAGTTGCAAGGGGCCTAGTGGTACTTTGAACAATAGTCCTTAGCAAAATTTGTTTAAAAGTTGTCAGCTTTATGCAGAATCCAGCAAAACCAGCTGGGTGGCTGTTGAGTAGCAGAGTGTTGAGGAACCAAAAGGTTATTTCCTCCTCTTAACTGCACTCATTATTAATTGAAAAGGAGGATGTCTATGTTTGAAGATATACCCCCAAATAATCCTCTTGCTTTCAGATCAGTGAATAGTAGTGTGATCATGATGGCCAGGAGCTAGTTAGGTTTGGGGGACAAAACATTGCTTCACAGGCCCACTCACAAATATTAAGGCTGGCTCTGATAAAATCAAATTTTCTAACAGATCTCTAAAGAGGATAAAAAAAAACCCAATGCTCCACTGAGTAAAGAAGTGGATTTGACAATGTGTGTTCAGTCCAGCGGGACTTAGCTACAGATAGATTTTGTTGTTGTGGAGGTGTGATCAGGGTCTATTTAAGGAAGACATAGAATACACAACTTTGTTAGCAGTCTTGTCCTGCATGTTGAATTGATTTCATCAAACTATGTATTTCCCTTCCTTTTTCTGGGTGGTTGTTAACTGTGGCTTTGGTAAGCTAATAAATATTTAATAACTTTAATTTGTCTCTTGGGCTGTATTAACTCTCATTCCTACTCCATAAATGACTACAGCCTCCAACTATGAAAACTGACTGATAGCCTGGCTCAAGTTATTTTATTAAATCTCTCCTGCTTTTATGGGGTTGTGGTGCCCATGAGACACTGTTTGAAATTTAAGCTTTTTCTTCACAAGGCTGTAAGCAGTTTCTGTCACTTGACATTAGACATGTTGATATCTATATTTTGCTCATCCTAAAGGAACAGGATTTTTACCCTGCTCTACAATTTTTCTAATTGGTTGCACCAGTTCAAGAAAAACCTCCAATGTGTCACCGTAGAATTTTTATTTCTCAGGATGTAGTATATTTCGTCAGTTCTTCGGATTTTTAATCAGTCTTCATATGTTGTTAAGAACATGAGAACGGCCATACTGGGTAAGACCAAAGGTCCATCTAGCCCAGTATCCGGTCTTCCGACAGTGGCCAATGCTAGGTGCCCCACAGGGAATGAACAGAACAGGTAATCATCAAGTGATCCATTCCCTGTAGCTCATTCACAGCTTCTGGCAAACCGAGGCTAGGGACACCATCCCTGCCCATCCTGGCTAATAGACATTGATGGACCTATCCTCCATGAATTTATCTAGTTTTTTTTTTTTTTTAACCCTGTTATAGTCTTGGCCTTCACAACATCCTCTGGCAAAGAGTTCCACTTCCAAAGGTTGACTGTGCATTGTGTGAAGAAATACTTCCTTTTGTTTGGTTTCAAAGTAGCAGCCATGTTAGTGTGTATCCGCAAAAAGAAAAGGAGGATTTGTGGTACCTTAGAGACTAACAAATCTATTTGAGCATAAACTTTCGTGAACTACAGCTCACTTGAGCTGTAGTCACAAAAGCTTATGCTCAGATAGATTTGTTAGTCTCTAAGGTGCCACAAGGCCTCCTTTTCTTTTTCCTTTTGCTTGTTTTAAACCTGTTGTCTATTAATCCCCTTTTGGGGGAGAATGATACAGGAAAGCCAGAAAAAATGCCTGAAAGAACCCTATATATAGAAGTTTAATATCTGAAGTTTTGAGATTTCACAATTAGTCACCAGCAAACTAAGAACAAGGGTAAAACTCTAAACAATACGTGCATAGCAGTCAAAAGCCACGGTCAATGCTGAAATGTTTTACTTTAAAAGAATGAGGGAGCTTTCCTTTGTTCCTTAGAACTGTGCTACAATACAAATGCCTTACTATAGTATCTGCTATATAAAGCTGCAGGCCAACTAACTTACAAAGCTTAGGATTCCAGAAACCTGAGCTGAATGTTCTGTGCCGCAGGTCTTTTTATGCCTAAAGAATGAGCCTTTAAAGAGAGAGAGAGAGAGAGAGAAAAAACTTCATAGAAACATTTTGTGCTAATAAAAGAGTAATCTTTTGGGTATATGTGTAAGGTATTTTTGTGGGGATTATGCCTTCCTGAAGCATTGACTAGAAGTCATCTTTTAGGATCAAGTGGTCATATTCTGTAGGATTAATTTGTTGTAATTATAAAGTGGCCAAGGAGGGATGGACATTGGAGTGAAAGTTTATCTTCCGTGATGAATATCTTTACAGTAAAAATATCCCTGTCCCCTTAAAATATAGTACCTTATTTCCATATCTTCTCCTGTAGCCCTGTTTGAGGATACCTTATCTAGAAACAAACAGACAGAGCTGATGAGTGATGAAAGAACTGGGCAGACTTCTGTGGTTTTTACTAACCCAAAACCGGTCCAGGGTTCCACATTATTGGGGTTCATGATGCCTGTTTTACACAGTTCTAACCAAAGCAGGTACAACATACCTTGTGTTAGTGACATTAAATATAATGATTAGTTAAAGCCAAATCTTTGGCGGTAGTACTTACCAGTTAGAATATTAAAGATTTAGTCACAATTTTTGAAGCAAGTTAATATTGATGCTTTAGATTGGGTTCTGTGTTTTGTAGAGCAGGTTAGTAAATTTGCCTGCTCATATCTCTCCAGTTCAGTTTAAATTTCAAGAATCAGTGTTTAGGAAGTACATTCTGATTTCAGTATGTCACTCAAAATCCTCTGCAAATTAACCATGTAGTATTTTTCCATATTCACATCAACTAGGTATAAAGAAAACCTAATTGAAAGCCTACTGTGCTCAAAAATCAGACTTCAATTTTATTTTTGCAAGCCATGTAGAATGAATAGGTTCCATTTGCAGCACAAAATTTATATTCTGACAGACATATGTAGGCTACTCAATCAAAG
Source organism: Dermochelys coriacea (assembly GCF_009764565.3). NCBI lineage: Eukaryota > Metazoa > Chordata > Testudines > Dermochelyidae > Dermochelys > Dermochelys coriacea. Next base: position 73,924,902 of record NC_050076.1, read on the forward strand.
GAGCTCATTATTGAAGATAAACAGTGGGTATTTACAGTAAGCATGTCCATTTCATTTTAAATATATTATTCTGGCAGAAGAATATTTTCACTTCCAAATTGTAGCTCAAGTAATTAAAATTCAAGGCATTATTTATACATTAATGAAAACCAAACCATATTTCATACTTTTGTTTTGGCAACATATGGGAAAATTCTGTCTCCTCAACCACCAGTGTGTTGGTTCAATGACAAATTATATAATCTCTAAAGCCAAGTAGAATTGTTCCAGTGAATTAAGTTTGTCTATGAAGGAGCATATACAATGTGTGAGGAGTAGGGAAAAAAAAGGAGAGCAGGAGTTTAAAGCATTTCACCCAAATGCCACAATTGTCAGAATTTATGAATAATGTGAATGAGCTTTTTTGCTCTTTCCTATGCAGCTTTCAGCAATCTTAAAAATCCATTGCTTTACCTACAACACAGCGGTGCTGGGAGGTGTTTAATTCTAAAAATATTTAGGGGCCTGGAGCCCATGACTTTTGAGGAGAGGCTGAGGGAACTGGGATTGTTTAGTCTGCAGAAGAGAAGAATGAGGCGGGATTTGATAGCTACTTTCAGCTACCTGAAAGGAAGTTCCAAAGGGGATGGATCTAGACTGCGTCAGTGGTAGCAGATGACAGAACAAGGAGTAATGGTCTCAAGTTGCAGTGGGGGAGATTTAGATTGGATGTTCGGAAAAACTTTTTCACTCGGAGGGTGGTGAAGCACTGGAATGCATTACCTAGGGAGGTGGTAGAATCTCCTTCCTTAGAAGTTTTCAAGGTCAGGTTTGACAAAGCCCTGGCTGGGATGATGTATTGGGGATTGCTTTGAGCAGGGGGTTGGACTATATGACCTCCTGAGGTCCCTTCTAACCCTGATATTCTATGATTCTCTGGAGGAGGAAGAGTGAAACTACTGTTCAGAAAAAGACCTAGGCCTATTTTTGCTATTGCTATTTAATGCACCTTTGAAATAGGCATTTCTTTTGCTACATTGTTTTATGTTTTAATTTTAAAATAGAAGAATTTAAATCCAGAAGCATAGGTCTGTCAAATTTAGCATCTGCCTTCTTATGAGATTATCAGTAAAATGTTATTTTTGTATCATTCTGAGTATTCATTTGTTAAGGATTTTCCCCCTGAATTTAAAGAGCCATAAATTGCAGAGATTACTTATAAATTCAAAACCTTTTGGCTGGTCTTGGAGCTCTTCTGCTGGGCCCAACTCATGTTGCCTGCTCTGGGTTTACAGACCAGGCACCTTTACTTAAGTCAGATGCCAGCACAAGTGGAACTGATACAGGTATACACCTTACCCTTGGTCTGATGCTAAAGTTTCCAAGACCAATTTGTTAACATAAGTATCGATGCGGATTATGTTTTATGAGTTAGCTGAAGATCTCGTGGCCAATATGACAACAATGGGATTGTCACATGGATTATTGGCTGTATTCAGACATCTGGCCACAGTACTATTCAACCTAACTGTAGTAGTTTATTAAACTAATGTAGCTTCCCTTTATTTAAAAATTATTTGCAAACAGCTTTGTTTTTATTACTGATTTTGTTTATTTTTCATAGCCTGAATTTGAGAATATATTGGAGATTTCAGAATATGCTGCATTTGGTGAGGGAGAGCCTGTGAGGAGGGTCTTGAAGTGGATAGAGGAAAGCAATAAGCTAAGTATTGTGTTTTTCCATTATTGTTCAGCACACAGAGCTCTGATTCTGTCAGCTCCAGCAGGGCCTAATATGTGCACCAACTTTAATGAAGTCTGGCCTATAGCCACTGGTACACCAGAGGGAGAGTATGAATTTGAATTAGACCAGGAATCATAGTGCAGTTGAGCTTTTGGATAAAGAATTTGTCACACTAGTATGGATTCTGGGAAAAGGATTATTGTGCTATTTGTCAGGGATTGCTAAATGCATTTTTCCCTGTTAAAATTTGCAGGTTGACTTGTCAAGCTGTATTTTATTTATAATCAGTTGTGATGATCTGAAGAATCTGTCTATATACGGCTTAAGAATTCTGTTTCATGTTGGGGAATCCTACATGTGTTTGACACACAGAAAACTCCATTTGGAATGTGTGGGCCTTGTTGCTTTCTCTTGTCTTTTTACCTCTGTATTGAACTGAAATTTCAAGGGGTCCTGAGGAAAGGCTTACAATGGACAGTCATTAACCTGAATGGTTCCCATTGAAATGGGAGCACCTGGGACAATGGGATGGCTAAAGGCTAGGGTAAACCAATGTTCTCAAACTTCCCTTCAGGGTCTGGTGTGTAAAGCAGTGGAATTTGGTACGGTCCTTTAAAACACAAAGACTGTGAATCTGGTGAGGGGACTCGCAGAAAGTTTGAGAAGAAGAGAGAGAGAGATGCTTTCATAGTAGGGGGTCTTGTTCAACTGTGGAACCAGCCAAAAAGAAGGAAATTGATTATACGAGAGAGATCCTTCATGATTCAAAGAAGCAGCTACGTGCAGCAAGGGTATCCTATACTCCTTATCACTGAGAAGTATTCTCTGGACTAAGGGAAGTGTGTGCAGGTTTTAATATTTGTTTGGATCTGTATCCAGCTGATCCACCTCTGAATTCCACCCCTGAGGAAACTTTTCCCTCTTTGCTGCACAGATATTATGAAGCACACAGCAGGCAGCTATGAAATGCCATCTGATAGAGCTGATGGAGGAAAAGATCCGAGGATTGGAGATGCAGGTGGAAAGTCTGGTTGAGTTTAGAAAGGGGTTCAAGCAGATTATGGAGCAAAGACATGAGGTAGCTGAAGGGAAAAGCTCAGACTTGCAGATGGAAGCAGGACTGAGGAATTCTGAGGGGAGACTACTGAGTGAGGAAAGTGGACAATGGAAACGTGACTAAAAGAACCAGGCAGAGGAAAAGATGGGCCAGTGAAGGAGAAATAGAGCTCAAAAATAGGTTTGCAGGAAAATGAAGAAGGGGCTCAGCAGGTAGTCACTGAAGGTGGAAGGGCAAGGAAAAAGAGAAGAGCGGCTAGTCTTGTAGGAAAAGGGGAAGAGTCAATGGAGACTACACCAAATATGAGTCCCAGGAGGATACAGGATTGGTTGAAGAGGATTACAAGGGAGAACAGGAATAGAAAGAACTTGCAGCCAGCGAGAACAGGGGATAGACTGGAGAATAGCACAGTCACTAGGAAAAGGCAGGTCTATGTGATTGGGGACTCTTACTGAGAAGGACAGACAGGCCTGTAACCAGAGCTGATGCAGAGAACAGAAGGGTGTGCTGTCTTCCAGGTGCTAAGGTACAGGATGTAGACCTGAGGTTAAAAGGGATCCTAAAGGGAGCGGGAAAGAATCCCCTAATTATCCTTCATGTGGGAACAAATGATACCGGTAGATTCTCGCTGGAACATATCAAGGGAGACTATGCTAGGCTGGGGAAGACGCTTAAGGAAATCGAGGCACAGGTGATCTTTAGTGGGATTTTGCCTGTTCCTAGAGAAGGGCAACAAAGGTGTTACAAGATTATGACTATCAATAGATGGCTTAGGCAGTGGTGCTATAAGGAGGGCTTTGGGATGTATGGCCACTGGGAGGCATTCATGGACAGAGGACAGTTCTCTCGGGATGGACTTCATCTGAATAGGGAAGGAAATAGACTTCTAGGATGGAGGCTGGCACAACTGATTGAGAGCTTTAAACTAGGAATTTGGGGGAGACGGTTGGGAGATGTGCAGATAATCTCCACGCCAGATTTTAGCATTGAGAGGGAAGAAGATGAAGTAAGAAAGGATACAGCCGTGGGTAGGAGAATGGACATAAGGAGGAAGGGCAGTGTGGATACCAGTCTAACAGGTTATACTGCTGTAGAATGACCATGCCTAATCGGGTACAAAATGTGAGTGAGGCCAAACAGCAAAAATTAAGATATTTGTACACCAATGCGAGGAGCCTAGGTAACAAAATGGAGGAACTAGAGCTACTGGTGCAGGAAGTGAAACCAGATATTATAGGGATAACAGAAACATGGTGGAATAGTAGTCATGACTGGACTACAGGTATTGAAGGGTATGTGCTGTTTAGGAAAGACAGAAATAAAGGTAAAGGTCGGGGAGTACTATTGTACATCAATGATGAGGTAGAATGTAAAGAAATAAGAAGCGATGGAATGGATAAGACAGAGTCCGTCTGGGCAAAAATCACATTGGGTCAGAAAACTACTAGAGCCTCCCCTGTGATAGTGCTTGGGATTATGCTATAGACTGCCGGGATCTAATCTGGATATGGATAGAGCCCTCTTTAATGCTTTTAATGAAGTAAATACTAAAGGAAACTGCGTGATCACGGGAGACTTTAACTTCCCAGATATAGACTGGAGGACGAGTGCAAGTAATAATAATAGGGCTCAGATTTTCCTAGATGCGATAGCTGATGGATTCCTTCATCAAGTAGTTGCTGAACCAACTAGAGGGGATTTTAGATTTGGTTTTGGTGAGTAGTGAGGACTACTCACTAGAGTAGAAGAAGAAATGGTTGTAGGGGACAATCTTGGTTCAAGTGATCATGAGCTAATTGAGTTCAAACTGAATGGAAGGATAAATAAAAATAAATCTGCCACTAAGGTTTTTTATTTCAAAAGGGCCGACTTTCAAAAATTAAGGAAATTAGTTAGGGAAGTGGACTGGACTGAAGAACTTATGGATCTACAGGCAGAGGAGGCCTGGGATTACTTTAAGTCAAAGCTGCAGAAGCTATCAGAAGCCTGCATCCCAAGAAAGGGGAAAAAAATTCATAGGCAGGAGTTGTAGACCAAGCTGGATGAGCAAGCATCTCAGAGAGAGAGGTGATTAAGAAAAAGCAGAAAGCATACAGGGAGTGGAAGATGGGAGGGATCAGCAAGGAAAGCTACCTTATTGAGGTCAGAACATGTAGGGATAAAGTGAGACAGGGTAAAAGTCAAGTAGAGTTGGACCTTGCAAAAGGAATTAAAACCAATAGTAAAAGGTTCTATAGCCATATAAATAAGAAGAAAACAAAGAAAGAGGAAGTGGGACCGCTAAACACTGAGGATGGAGTAGAGGTTAAGGATAATCTAGGCATGACCCAATATCTAAACAAATACTTTGCCTCAGTCTTTAATAAGGCTAATGAGGATGTTGGGGATAATGGTCGCATGACAAATGGGAATGAGGATATGGAGGTAGATATTACCATATCTGAGGTAGAAGCGAAACTGAAACAGCTTAATGGGACTAAATTGGGGGCCCAGATAATCTTCATCCAAGAATATTAAAGGAATTGGCAACTGAAATTGCAAGCCCATTAGCAAGAATTTTTAATGAATCTGTAAACTCAGGGGTTGTACCGTATGATTGGAGAATTGCTAACATAGTTCCTATTTTTAAGAAAGGAAAAAAAAGTGATCTGGGTAACTACAGGCCTGTTAGTTTGACATCTGTAGTATGCAAGGTCTTGGAAAAAATTTTGAAAGAGAAAGTAGTTAAGGACATTGAGGTCAATGGTAAATGGGGCAAAATACAACATGGTTTTACAAAAGGTAGATCGTGCCAAACCAACCTGATTTCCTTCTTTGAGAAAGTAACAGATTTTTTAGACAAAGGAAACGCAGTGGGTCTAATTTACCTAGATTTCAGTAAGGCGTTTGATACAGTTCCATATGGGGAATTATTAAGTTAAATTGAAAAAGATGGGGATCAATATGAAAATTGAAAGGTGGATAAGGAATTGGTTAACAGGGAGACTACAGCAGGTCATACTGAAAGATGAACTGACAGGCTGGAGGGAGGTTACCAGTGGAGTTCCTCAGGGATCAATTTTGTGGCCAATCTTCTTTAATCTTTTTATTACTGACCTCGGCACAAAAAGTGGGAGTGTGCTAATAAAGTTTGCAGATGATACAAAGCTGGGAGGTATTGCCAATTTAGAGAAAGACCGGGATATCATAGAGGAAGATCTGGATGATCTTGTAAACTGGAGTAATAGTAATAGGATGAAATTTAATAGTGAGAAGTGTAAGGTCATGAATTTAGGGATTAATAACAAGATTTTTAGTTATAAGCTGGGGACGCATCAATTAGAAGTAACAGGGGAGGAGAAAGACCTTGGAGTATTGGTTGATCACAGGATGACTGAGCTGCCAATGTGATATGGCTATGAAAAAAGCTAATGCGGTCTTGGGATGCATCAGGCAAGGTATTTCCAGTAGAGATAAAGAGGTTTTAGTACCGTTATACAAGGCATTGGTGAGACCTCACCTGAAATACTGTGTACTGTTCTGGTCTCCCATGTTTAAGAAGGATGAATTCAAACTGGAACAGGTACAGAGAAGGGTTACGAGGATGATCCGAGGAATGGAAAACTTGTCTTATGAAAGGAGACTCAAGGAGCTTGGCTTGTTTAGCCTAACCAAAAGAAGGCTAAGGGAGATATGATTGCTCTCTATAAATATATCAGAGGGATAAATACCGGAGAGGGAGAGGAATTATTTAAGCTTAGTACCAATGTGGACACAAGAACAAATGGATATAAATGGTCATCGGGAAGTTTAGACAAACTCGATAAGTTTATGGAGGAGATGGTATGATGGGATAACATGATTTTGGCAATTAATTGATCTTTAAATATTCATGGTAAATAGGCCCAATGGCCTGTAATGGGATGTTAGATGGGATGGGATCTGAGTTACTACAGAGAGTTCTTTCCTGGGTATCTTGGCTGGTGAATCTTGCCCATATGCTCAGGGTTCAGCTGATTGCCATATTTGGGGTCGGGAAGGAATTTTCCTCCAGGGCAGATTGGAAGAGGCCCTGGAGGTTTTTCGCCTTCCTCTGTAGCATAGGGCATAGGTCACTTGCTGAAGGATTCTCTGCTCCTTGAAGTCTTTAAACCATGATTTGAGGACTTCAATAGCTGAGACATAGGTAAGAGGTTTATTGCAGAAGTGAGTGGGTGAGATTCTGTGGCCTGCATTGTGCAGGAGGTCAGACTAGATGATCATAATGTCCCTTCTGTCCTTAATATCTATGTGTCTATCTATGTACCATGGGGATATTGTCCTCACTGAGGCCTAACATTCTGAATATACAGCACCAGCAGCCTTCAAACGGGCAAAGGCACATTCAACAGTCATTCTGTACCTGCTGAGCCTGTTATTGAAGTGCTTCTTGATGCTGTTGAGGTGGCTAGTGTACGGCTTCATGAGCCGGGGAGGAAGGGGTCGTCTGGGTCTCTCAGGGTCACTATTGGCATTTCCACATCCTCAGGTCTGGAAAGAAAATCTCTGCTTACAGCTTTCTGTACAGGCCTGTGTTCCTACAAGTGCATGCGTCTTGCACCTTCCCTGACCACCCCGCATTGATGTCTGTGAAACAACCCCAGTGATCCACCAGTAATAGCATAGAAAAGTAGTCCTTTCTGCTGATGTAATCCATCACAAGGTGCTCTGGGGCATAAATAGGAATATGTATGCCGCAGTTCGGGAACCCCATTGCTGCAGAACCATCCACTATTTCCTACACATTGCCCACAGTCACAGTCCTTCATAGCAGGACGTGACTAAAGACACTGCACACTTATATCAGAGCAACTTCCATGGTGAGTTTCCCAGCTCCAAACTGATTCCTGACTGATCTGTAGAAATCTGATGTTGCCAGCTTTCATACAGCAATCGCCACTCGCTTCTTCACCGTGAGTACAGCTCTCATTTTGGTGTTGGTGCACCAAACGGCTGGGGCAACCTCCACACACAGTTCCAAGAAGGTGGTCTTGCACATCTGAAAGTTCTGACTCCACTGCTTGTCATCCCATACCTGCTTAATGATGCAATCTCACTAGTCAGTGCTCGTTTCTCGTGTGCAGAACTAGACATCCACCACGTGCAGCTACTCCACAAATGCCATGGCACAGAGCAAGGCAGCCTCCAAGGCATCATCATCAGACTCATAGCTCAGGAAATATTGCAGGATACTGCTCTGCGCAATATTGAAGAGCAGTGCAGGATCCAGGCTTTCTGACAGAGATGGTGGATGTGCAGGTTACAGAGGCTTTTGAAAATCAACGTGAAACATCCTAGGAAGCCCATGGAATGATGGGATGAAGAAAACTGCATCCAGGACACTGAACCTGCTCCCATGAGGCATTGCAAACCCTTCCTATAACATCCTGCACTAGATGGTGGCGAGTTGCACGGTGGGATAGCTACTGCTGATGCACTTCTCTCTGCATCGATGCAAGTGCTGCTCTTGTGGACATGCAACAGCAGCTTAATTACAGTGGTGGCTTGTACATTCACACAACTTAAATTGACTTAATTTTGTAGTGTAGACAAGTCTTGGGATGAAGGGATTATTCCTAAATCCAGTTCTATCCCACAAAAATCTTTTAACTGAGACCTTGTTATAAAATACCCCACTATCATCACTGTCATGTATAACCACATTTGCTAAAATAGTACATTTTCTTTAACCTTCTGTCTTTGAAAATCAGATATCAGTAAAAAAAAAAATTGTTCACGTCACATTGTACGGGGGAGAGGTGGGGAAATACACATTTTCTAGCTGCTATTCTATTCTACCCTGGTTTAGAGTGTAGACAGTGAACATTTCATGCTGTTAACGCTCCTTTCTGTGAGGCAAACTGTTCCTTGGAGGCTCTTATTGTTATCACAGATGAATTCTATGCCATTTAAATATTGCTTGGACTGCGAACCGCATCCTATATACAGATACTGTACTGCCTGAAAGGTGACAAACTTCTATTCCAAGGCAATGGAAATATTGGCATAAGCTGCTACATACAAATGAGATGTTTACAAAAATTGAATAGTATGCCATATGTGAGGCCATTTATTTTATATATACAAATTTTTTTCTACCTCTTTTCACACTCAGAAGTCAAGGGAAATGGATGTTGTAATGAATGAAAATATTAAAGGAAAAAAAACTACCCACCTGTCTTTATTTTGAAGCAATAAAAATTTACTTGTTAGGTTTTCATCTAATGGGCCAATCCAGTGAGGTCCCATGTGCCTCCGCTCCAAAGGTGGGAGTTGGGGTTGCTTGGCATCTCCTTTATTGCATGTGTTTTCTGTTTGGACTGAAAGCACTTCAGGAGAGGGACCATTCCCCAATTTTTGCCCTAGATCCGTAAATGGCCCCCTCAAGGATTGAACTCACAACCCTGGCCAATGCTCAAACCACTGAGCTATCCCTGTCTCCCCCCAAGATATGTGATCTTTCAACAAATAAAATGTTCCAAGTTGATCTAGAAAGCTAAATAGAATGTTGCCCTCTGAGGGTTGAGGGAGAACTTTTGGAAGGATCGCACTGAGACGAAGGAGGTGGTGAGAGAAAAGATAAATGGCTATTATACAGAGAAAATATATCTGATTCCACTTCTAAAGGTCGATTGTTTAAGAAATAAGTGTGTGCAAGAGAGAGCAAAAGTTCTTCACTTCCTGAGATGTGACTCAGAAAACTGTTTCCCATTTAATTAAATTGGGAAATTGTGAGACAGTCATGGTATGTGCCTCAGAATAACGAGACAGATCAGTGAATGGCATTGAATGCTATATCTACTGCACAATGAAAAGTGCAGCATAAAACATGAAATGGTTTCATTTAAGGTTATTTTAGATTACTGTTTCCTTTTTCATTTGATAATATGTTTTTCCTGCTCAAAGTGTTTTGATAGTCGTTCTCTTCCTTCTGGAACTGGTTGACTCCAGTTACTTTATGGTCAAATATAAATTTGATTATGAAATAAAGCCTTTATTAATGTATCAGAATGTGTTTCACACACTTTAGAGCTTAGTGAGAAATCCTTACACTTTACTCTCCCAATGTCACCTTGGTGGAAAGCCTGGAGGTAGATTGTCTGTAGCTACTGTTCATTATGATACACCTTTAGGCTATTCAGTTTCAATAACAAATTGAGAAAGGAACTTTAGAAGTTTAAAGGAATCAGGAGGGAAGGATAAAGCCATTACGCAGGTGCCCACTTTAAATTAGAATGAAAGGGTTATAGATGAGGTTCATCTCCTTGAAGATAAGGTTTTGGTGGATATATTACAGGCATCTTTCTGTACGACAGAGGAAGAATCCTAAACTTCAGATAGCTGCGGAAAAAAGATCACTCTGAGCCACTGCCAAAGGTACTTCATTCACACTGTAATTGATATAATTTCTTTTGCACTTTTACTAAGGAATCCTCTGAAGTCTGATTGCTGGTAATTCCTTACGTGATCAGACTATTGTTTTGTATTATTTCTAGTTAAATGAATGAGCTCTCTTTCACATGCCAGCACCCACTCTGATATAACATTAGGAGTGACTGAGAAATATAACCAGCATGTACTGGCTGCAGCTACAAGAAACAGACTTTGTTGCTCAGTGGGAAGTGTTTTAGCAGAGAATAAAGCCAGACTTGTTACCATGAGCTTTTTGCTATAAATAAAGGGATTAGAGCCCATCCAACTCCCATTAAAGTCAGAGAAAAGAGTAGCAGCCGTGTTAGTCTGTATTCGCAAAAGAAAAATTTTCATGTTCTCTATGTATATAAATCTCCCCACTGTATTTTCCACTGAATGCATCTGATGAAGTGACCTGTAGCTCATGAAAGCTTATGCTCAAATAAATTTGTTAGTCTCTAAGGTGCCACAAGTACTCCTTTCCTTTAGAGAAAAGAGCTGGTTCTTAGTTGGTATGTTTCTTAATTGCACAGTTGTCATGAGTCAATTGGAGCTGCAGCCATTCTGGCCAACTGCACCAATGTGAAATTATTTTTAAATGCATTTTAAAATGGATTAAACAGGCCATGTGGCCATCTTGGCATAAGCAACATTTTAGTAAATCAAAATGGCAGCAAAAGCATTAGTTAAAAGTGTGCATTTATTGCACATTAAATTGGCTCAAACATACACCAATTTTTAATCTGATAAAGTAATGTATCTGAAATGTACTGATGATAAAACAATGACTCCCCAATAGCTGTGACACTTTCCTGCATGAGGTTTGCAAGGTTTATGGCCGGTGCCAGACAGTGCAATAAAATATGGAAATAATATTAATCAGAAGGAATATTTAATAGTGTTGATTTCTTTACAGCATGCTTTAGAATAGGCATTGCAGAATCTGTACAACTGCTATGAACTTGGCACAGAAATATGTCTGAATTTCTGGGTAATTCTTCCCATTAATTGCCTCATAAAATTAGAATGAGCTAAATCCTTTTAAGATACTGTAGCTCTTTTTCTTCTCCCTTTCCTTTTTCTTAAAAAAATAAAAAAGGGGGTGAGGCGGTGGGAACAAGCCATAACCTTTCTGTTAAAAACTGCAGTTTCTTAGTTGCTTTATATAGTTACCTCCAGGTTGTCCACTGTATCATTTTGCTAACTTCTGCAGCTCTTCACATTTTTTTATCCTTCTTATGATCGCTATTCTCTTATTGACCTTACCCTCACACATGCACACACATTATTCATTTCAGCAATCACCTTCTACCACAATATGATTAAATGTGCAGAATGCAAATTTATTAAGTTAGAAACTAATGATGAACCACTCACTGAGCTACTGGGCAAGGCCCTTCAATGGCAGAATTTAACTGGGCACCAATGGTTGTGGGATCTACAAACCTGAGAATGAATATGAAGATAATATCCCTTTCTATATTCCTATGCCTTCCCAGGAACCCTGGCAGCAAGTCATAGTCCCAAGTCATTCCCATCGTCTTCACCCAAGGTAGGAGAGAGGAGATAAGGGGAGCCCCACAGTCCACAAGGCATCTTACCCCTGTCTCATCATGCAATGTTGTTTGCATCCCATAGCCAAGCAGCCCCTTCTTAACTCACTCAGCAGACTGGAATCTGCTGTCATCCCTTGTGGTAATCAGCCTGGGTGTCTGTCTCTCTCCTCCCCCTCCCCCCCCCCCACCTTTCTGGGCTCCTAGAAAGAAATCCACCCATTGTCTGAGATCCTCCAAGAAATATCTGACCCAGATCAGATAAATGTACTTCATCCATTTGAAACAGCTCTGGGAAGTATAAATAATTCTTGAATGGGAGAGTTCTGCACCCCCTAAGGTGATGATAAACTTACTAATTTCCTGGTTCACTTCTTCTACACCTGGTTGGGCAATTATTCACCAAAACCCATTTTGGAATCATCTCTGATCCCCAGACCAGGACACTGCCAGAGGGACAGCCCACCCACAACAGAAGGGACTGGAGAGCCAGAGCTCTCCCACCCAAAGGGTGGGAAGGGGGTGGCACGTCTCCACTGCTCTCAGAACCGACAATTACATACCACAGTTAGGGAAGTGAAAAATTTATAAATGTCTTTTCTTGGGGGATATTTTGGAAAGGTTTTTCAGAAAATGTGTATCTCAGAAATATTTGAATGGAGAGAGGATAAAGATTATGTTCTTGGCATAACAAGCAGTATGGCCATTTAATTCAGCTGTCCATTTTGCCTGTTTCATGTCTCAGCTTTGTCTTTCCTGGACCCCGAGAACATTAACTTTCACACACACAAATTTGCTTACCTTTATCTTCTTTCTTTAGTAAAACAAACTTTTTGTATCTTTAATAAACACTTTAACATTAAAGACATCTTGTGCTCTGTAGAGGTGGTAAATTCTCCCCTTAAAACTCTTTTTTCAGAGTTAATATGTGTGATACTGTATTTACAAATAGGATCTGGTCCTTCTGTAAAATACAATGTAAAAACTCCTATTAACTGTAGAAGGAGCAGGCTTATAAATATTTAAAATAATAAAATAAAAACATAATGTCACAAAGCACTGTTTTAAATTACATTTCAGTAGCCTTACAAACTGAACCCCTGCTGCTAATTCCTTTTGTTAACATTCTAAGCTTTGATCAAGCATCCAGAATTCAGGTGTATCTCTGAACTGAATTAAATCCAGGCCCCCAAAATAGTAACAGGCCAGGGGGCTGCTGTGAACCTCTGGGACTGCTCCTGTAGCCTATGGAATGGAATACTATGTGTGTTAAAGTAGCACAAAGAATGGCATGGAGGGGATAAATTAAATAGATACACTATCTACTTGAGACTGACACTTAGACACCTTCCATGACTCAAAGGACGCAGAAGCCTCCCTTTGTGTGGCCACTCTTTCTGTGCTGCCACTTTATGGGGTTTGCATGATGGAGATGGCTTCCTGTGAGCCTTGTGCATCTGTGTGGTTTTTAACTAAGGAGGGCAACTATTAGGTGGTAATGAAGTTGGATAAATTTAAGGAACAGCAGCAGGCTACAATAGAAAGGGGGGACAATAGGGAAAAATAGTGGGTGCTGATCTGGTGGATGTGGAGGAGAAGGAATTTTTCTAAGAGCTCATAGCACAGTCTTACATTTTTAGTATGGTTTTTAAATTAAATACACTGTTTTTGGCTACAATGAGGAGGTATTAAGGAAATTAGAGAGATCATTTGGGTCAGAGGTTGTGGATATTTTTAGTAAACAACTGTTGTGTTTTGTTTCCTCATTTATGTCAAAAAGTGACCCAAAATATTTTTTCTTATTTTTGTACTAAAAAATAGCTTATGGAATTTACTGGTAAAACAGATGTGTGAAAAAAACAAACCAAAAAAAAAACCAGGAAAACATGTATAGGAGGTTCCAACATGAATGTTAGCATTGTTTTCCTGTCACTGATAATACACTGTGTTTCTAGTTCATACAGACCTATAGCAGTATCAACCATTACAATGTACATATTAAAATAAGATGGTTCTTCTGAAATTCACCAAAAAGTGAAAGAATATGAACCTTAGAATTTATTAGATTAGTTTAGGTTTTGACTGACTTTATTGCAAAACGTTTCCAAACCTGTATGAAAAATGCACAATGTGAGAAAATAGATGGAATGGAAAACTGTTGGGAGGCAGGGCAAGGGTGAATGTTTCATTTAGATTCCTCTACAGTAAAATTTTAACATTCCCTAAAATCTTTGTGAAATTATAAATAGGTCATTCCAATGTGAAAATGGTGACTGTTTTTTGCAAAAAGGGATAATTTTACTTTATAGAAATAATTAACATTCATGCTTTTTTCCAGAAGACAAAATGAAGTTTTCACCTAAAATAGTCTTTCTTGTTGAAAATGGTGACATTTTCATGCAAAAAAACCTCAAACTGTGAAAATAACACTTTAAACAAATTTGAGATGAAAAAATTAGTGGTTTCATACACCTTTCACTTATCTTCATGCTGGGCTAATTTCAGAGAACTGCTCACTAGAGCTTTGTAAATAACAGCTTTTTTCATTTCATTGGAAATTCTGAAAAATCGGAGGAAATTTTGCTTTGAGTTAACCTTAAAGTGATTATTTTTTTTTTTTACATTTTCAGTTAATCAAAAAGAAAAAAAATGCATTTAGTTAAATCAGATTTGACAGATTAAAATATAAAAATAAATATTGCAGACTGATTATTTTGGGCATCAGTAGAAGAAAGTAGGTGGAAAAAGCAGAAGTGTGAGTGTACTTTTTAAAATGTGTGATTTTAGCTTTTATGAAAAGTGAGACAGACCTTAATTGAATTCAGGTCTGGAGGTACAAAGACGTTAAACAGTTGTAAAATTTGGCTCTCTAGGAATTTTGGAAACACTAGTATCTCTAGCACAGTACAGTATGACACAGTTTTCTTCATAGCTGGTTACTGCTTATACTGATTGAAAACTTTCTATCAGAATAGTTTTTTGATGGAAATTACAGTTTGGTGAAGTTTTAAAACTGAAAGAAATCCTACAGGAGATTTCCTGCCCTGCAGGCTGAATCACATTAAGTCCCTATTTAAACATAACAAGCTATTACCCTCCCCCCCCCCAGTTCCTGGGGTGAAGTAGAATTATACATCTACAGAAAACTGTAAAAGCATTGATGGGGTTTACAGGCAATAGAATGAATTTTCCTTAGGAATCACTATGGTGTAACACCATAATTGTAAGCTCAACATTATAGTCGTAAATACAAAAATAGTGGAGAGGAGGTAAAAAGTAATCTTAAACTAAACAAGGGGGAAAGAAGGTTCTAAACTGGTACTATAAGGCTATTATGTAATGCTATATACAAATATTGATCCATAGGATACATACAGGCTAGTATATGCAACAATACAAGACCAGTGAATGAATGTTGAGGGGACACAAATTTGAATAAGCAATTTTTGCTCCAAAGATATATCTGCATATATAGATATACATATCTAGTATTGGATGAGGAATCCCACTTCATTTAGAATAAAACACTCTAAAAATAACAGGAGTACAAATTTATTGGAGCATAAGCTTTCGTGGGCTAAGCCCATTTCATCGGATGCATAGAATTGAACATATAGTAAGAAGATAGATAGATAGATAGATACACACAGACACGTACAGAGAAATTGGAAGTTGCCATACACACTGTGAAAGGCTAATTAGTTAAGATGAGCTATTATCAGCAGGAGAAAAACACTGTTTTGTAGTGATAATCGAGATGGCCCATTTAGACAGCTGACAAGAAGGTGTGAGGATACTTAACTTAGGGAAATAGATTCAATACGTGTAATGACCCAGCCACTCCCAGTCTCTATTCAAACCCAAGTTAATGGTATCTAGTTTGCATATTAATTCAAGCTCAGCAGTTTCCCTTGGAGTCTGTTTTTGAAGCTTTTCTGTTGTCCAGTTTGGCCAATGTACATGGCAGAGGGGCAATGCTGGCAGTGATGGTATATATCACATTGGTAGATGTGCAGGTGAACGAGCTCCTGATGCCGTGGCTAATGTGATTAGGTCCTATGATGGTGTCACTTGAATGAATAAATAAATATGCCAGAGTTGTCATCTGGCTTTGTTGCAAGGATAGATTCCTGGGTTAGTGTTTTTCTTGTGCGGTGTTTGGTTGCTGGAGAGTTTTTGCTTCAGGTTAGAGGGCTGTCTGTAAGCGAGGACTGATCTGTGTCCCAAGATCTGTGAGAGTGAGGGATCATTTTTCAAAATAGGCTGTAAATCTGTGACGATACACTGGAGAGGTTTTAGTTAGGGGCTGAAGGTGACAGCTAGTGGCTTCTGATGTTTTCCTTGTTGGGCCTGTCCTGTAGTAGGTGACTTCTGGATACTCTTCTGGCTCTGTCAATCTGTTTTTTCACTTCAGGAGGTGGGTATTGTAGTTTTAAGAATGCTTGATAGAGATCTTGTAGGTGTTTGTCTCTGTCTGAGAGATTGGAGCAAATGCGGTTGTATCTTAGAGCTTGGCTGTAGACAATGGATTGTATGGGGTGTCCTGGATGGAAGCTGGAGGCAAGTAGGCAAGTATAGCGGTCAATAGGTTTCTATCATAGAGTGGTATTTATGTCACCATCACTTATTAGCACAGTAGTGTCCCAGAAATGGACCGCTTGTGTGGATTGGTCTAGACTGAGGTTGAAGGTGGGATGGAAATTGTTGAAATCTCTAAAAATAGTAACTGCTTGATTATAAAAAGCATTACATTTCCCTTCATCCCTTAAAACAATTACTTAGTGCTGGATCAATGGTCTAAATAAAACAATTCATTAAGCTAAAGCAATTGTGATTTTTTTTTTGTAATTTTATCATTTAAAGAATTTCATTTTGTTACACCTTGTTTTTATTGACGCACAAACATTTTAAGAGTGTGGGTTTTTTAAAATTGCTCTTGTGCTGAGACAAAGGCTATATCAAGTTGCATGTTATAAAGCTATGAAAATGTTGATGCAGCCATAATTCAAGTACAGTGTCATAATCAAGCCTTCCGGCCAACTCACATTGTCTACATCAATATATTATTCTTCAGCTCATTTCCCTGTGTATGAAAACAAATAACGATCAAAATACTGTGTTGATTTTTGTTAATTTATATTTCCACCAGCATAGCAGGCAACATTCTTTCAGAATATTAAGTGCCCCATGTAAATTAGTTTAAAAAATTATTTATGCTGCAAATTATTAGACTGTCTTGCTGTCTGAACAGACTAGATTTCAAGAGAGCTTTAGGTACAGCTGCTGCAAGCTTTGTATGTACTATAGACAGAGAACTGATGTGCGCTTTCCTCCATATTCCTTCTCCAGTTTTCTCACTGTCCTCCTATTGTTTGTTTATGTTTATGTTATGTTATGGGTCTGATAGGTACCAGCTCTTCCATTCTGTATTCACCAGATACATTGCCCAATCTTTTCTTGTTGCTGTCTTTGTTTTCTCATTCCCCTTTGTGCATTTTTTCATGCTGCTCCAATTGGAATAACATCTCTTCTATATTCCAAACATCTTAACCATCTTAATCATTCCTGTAATTCATCTTCAAAACTCACTCTAAGCTTTGTAGAGTATAAAATATCTGTTTAGTACTAGTTATAATAATGTAAGAAGGAAAGAGGCCACAGTGCCAGCTTATGACAATATGCCTGCTTGCTTTTTACAATGCCTAAATCAACCACACACATTGCTAACTACATTGCTTAAAATGGTCTTTTAATGACCACCAATTT
Organism: Dermochelys coriacea; assembly: GCF_009764565.3. Taxonomy (NCBI): domain Eukaryota; kingdom Metazoa; phylum Chordata; order Testudines; family Dermochelyidae; genus Dermochelys; species Dermochelys coriacea. Next base: position 73,942,432 of record NC_050076.1, read on the forward strand.
TGAATACAAACCAGCCATATTAAAGGTGCTCCTTTGGCTTGGTTAGTTAGGCTTGATTAGTTAATGATGAGGATTTTAAAATGATTCCACATCCCAGAAATATTTATTGAAAACCAAAATAAGAGATTGTGTATAGATTAGAAATTGAGGGCTCTTCATGGACTAAAGCACACAAGGGAATATAAAGCAAAAGTTAAAACTCAGAAAATTGAGAAATATATATGGCAGGAATATAAAATACAAGAGTTGGATAAGTTATTTTCTCTTAGAATACCATTTTCCTGCTACTTTTTTAATTCTTTGCTATACTTAAGAATACAGTGAATATAATGTTAACTATCCCTCCAAGTCGCTTAATAGTGTCGCGCCAAGATGTAGTCTTAGGAAAAACTTCCTTCAGAGTAGCAGCCGTATTAGTCTGTATCTGTAAAAAGAAAAGGAGTACTTGTGGCACCTTAGAGACTAACAAATTTATTAGAGTATAAGCTTTCATGAGCTACAGCTCACTTCGTCAGATGCATACAGTGGAAAATATAGTGGGGAGATTTTATATAAACAGAGAACATGAAACAGTGGGTGTTACCATACAGACTGTAACAAGAGTGACCAGGATAGGTGAGCTCGTTCACCTGCACATCTACCAATGTGATATATGCCATCATGTGCCAGCAATGCCCCCCTGCCATGTACATTAGCCAAACTAGACAGTCTCTATGTAAAAGAATAAATGGACACAAATCAGACGTCAAGAATTGTAACATTCAAAAACCAGTCGGAGAACACTTCAGTCTCTTTGGTCACTTGATTGCAGACCTAAAAGTGGCAATTCTTCAACAAAAAAACTTCAAAAACAGACTCCAATGAGAGACTGCTGAATTGGAATTAATTTGCAAATTGGATACAATTAACTTAGTCTTGAGAAAGGGCTGGGAGTGGATGTGTCATTACACAAAGTAAAACTATTTCCCCATGTTTATTCCCTTCCTACTGTTCTTGTAAAGTGCTAGAAATGGCCCACCTTGATTATCACTACAAAAGGTAAATAATAAATTTCTTAGTCTCTAAAGTGCCACAAGTACTCCTTTTCTTTTTATGAAAAATTTCCTGATACTGAGATCTAGTAGACTGGAGAATTTATCCACCATTTTCCTTTGCAGGTTGGGTTAGTGGGGAGACAATCGTTCAGAATTTTCCCTCCCTTATAAATTACTGGGGAGATTTAGGAAGACAGGTCTGCCTTGATTTAGGAAAAGAGAAGTGGCTCAACTGGCTGTCTCTGAAGAAGGGAGGACTGAAATGTTACTGGGCCTTACCTCCCATGAGCCATTTGCAAGTGAATGGAGGATTTGAATGGGGTGTTTGTGTTTGTCGGGGCAGATATAGATAGGGGAGAAGCATTCCCAAGTTGTTGTTGAATAGGGAGACAGAGGCAGATATTAAGATTTTGAAGATAGTCAAATCTATTCCAACTACCTAAAAAGAAGGTCATGCAAATACTCAAATTGAGATCATGTTTGTATCTGTCTCAATAAGCACAGCCATTTCATAGAATATCAGGGTTGGAATGGACCTTAGGAGATCATCTAGTCCAACTCCCTGCTCAAAGCAGAACCAATCCCCAATTTTTTGCCCCATCCATAAATGGCCCCCCCCCAAGGATTGAACTCACAACCCTGGGTTTAGCAGGCCAATGCTCAAACCACTGAGCTATCCCTCTCCCCCTCCTCCTGTCCTACTTGTTTCTTCCTACTGATAGATGATGACTAATTTATGGTATTTAACTATACTGTATGTTTCAGTATAATAACTTGCAGATGCTTCCCATTAACTCAGTAATAACTGTATTGTTACCTATAAATTCCTCTCCCTGAGTAGGTTTCAGAGTAGCAGCCGTGTTAGTCTGTATCTGTATTAAAAGAAAAGGAGTACTTGCGGCAGTCTCTAAGGTGCCACAAGTACTCCTTTTCTTCTCCCTGAGTAGTTAACATAAAAATCAAGTGTTATATTACTACCTATTAATGTTTGTAAAAATATTACTAATATAATTCCTTCTAGAATCAAAAACAGAAAAAAACAATTGACTTCTGTTAGAGACATAACTATCTAAAACATATATTAATGGATATGTACTGTAGTTGATAAAACAAATTCAATTTTTTTGTTCCAAGTTATCTTTATTGTGGTTACTGTAAGAAGACTAATAGCCTATGATGCCAAAAGTCATACAAAATCGCTTCTAACACATTTACATTGATCATTTTGGATTAAAAACCAGTTCAGAATACACAGATGAAAAAAGTGTTGCTCAAAATTTGATTTCAACTATATTTTGGAAAAATAAACATGTCCTAACAGAAAACAGATTACTTCAATAAATTTTGATGAGAATATATACCCTAATGAACTTATTTTTTTAGTTTAACAATAGCCGTATACAGTATGTATGAGTAGAAAGATAATGGGAATGTGTTTGCTATGGTAGAATCTCATGAAGAGTTGCCATGACTTAAGCACAATACGTATAGCTAGGGTCTGAGAAGAAAAAATAGATGAAGTGGAAAACTGGAAAAGTGGAAAACAAGCTGGCAGGAAACACAGATTTACAGCCTTCTAGGGACTGTCTGTTTATATGACAATGAAAATAGGTATTAGCTCAAAGTTCCATGGACGCACGCAACTAGGCTGCAGTTTGTCTTTGAATATACTGCAAGGTGGAAGAGGTGCAGAAATACTGACAATTTAGGGAAATCTAACATGCACATTTTAGAGAAACATTCTCCTGGGACTGGAATACAATTTAATAATTATTGTTGTAATGATGGTTAACATCCTTCCTCAAAATACAGACCTAAGATGCAATGTATACAAAGTGACAAAAGAAAATTAACTGAATGCTTATAATGCACACTCAGATGGGAGTCAATTGAACTCCAGTGATATGCAAGGTAACATTGGACGTGGATTTGTAGGGTCCACATGCATGCTATTGTTTCAGATGTGTATGAAAAGTCTGACATAGTTTAATTTTTAAACTATCAGTCATTGGTTCATAGTTATATTTTTCTCAGTTTCTAAACCAATCAAATCTAATTAGATTCAATCTGAGGGTCTACTGCAAAAATTTACTAAATTGCATTTTAACTGGTGAAGAAATTGACATCCAAACTCTTTAAAGGAGCTGATGTCTCGTAAAAAATGTTGGAATTAACAATTTAGCAACAGGCCTACTCAGTTGATTCAGCTTTCATCTTTGTTGTTAAGGTATTTGAATGGGAGGGCGGGGGGAAATCCTGTTTCTCAGACATTTGTCTGTTCCTACTGTATTAGCTACCCTTGAAGTCATAAATCCTATTTTTGTAACATTTTAAGTCTTTTCAGAGCAGCAAGTGTATCGTCACAAAGACGATTATGATTTTAGGTGAGGAATGAGCTGCAGGAGCTGATGAGCAGTTAAAAAACAAAGAATCCTGTTTTCGTGCAAATATCCTCAATAGAGAACAAAAAGAAACATACAGATAATATTTAATATGTCAGCAGAACTGTACTGGGCAAAATCAGGGCTTCCCAGGGGGGGGGCAAGTGGCGCAATTTGCCTGAGACCCCGGTCCCCGCAGGGGCCCCCATGAGAGTTTTCGGTGGGATTTCAGCAATGCGGGGTCCTTCAGTGCTGCTGAACACACACAGAGTGAAGGACCCGCCGCTGCTGCTTCCGCTCCAGGTCTTCGGCGACAATTCGGCAACAGGGGTCCTTCTACTCCATGTCTTCGGCGAAGTTCCCCGAAGACCCGGAGCAGAACAACCCCCGCCGCCGAAGACCCCAGGCTCCCTGAATCCTCCGGGCAGCCCTGGGCAAAATAGATTTGAATGAGATATCTTAGGGCCTGTATGAGCTCCCCCAGGAACTAAGGATGATCATACACCTCACCACCTTCTGCTCCAAGTGCAAGGAGCATTTCTTTCACCTGGCCTTCTCTAACATAAATTTACAGCAATAGGTATAATAAAAAACAAACAAAAAGCACTGTACCAACACAAGACACTCCACTGCACTCACTTCACTCCCTGGGGAGAGAATGATAGTCATGTCACTTAATGAATTACTGAAAGGTACTCAGATACTACAGTGATGGGTGCCATATAAGAACCTAAAAGGAATAGAATAAAATGTATGTAAAAAAGGTTTATAGTGCCCAAAATAACTGTCTTTGGATTTCTAATCAATGGGGCAGGAGTAAGGGCTCCAACTGCTTAACTTCCTTTGGAGGCGAATTCTTTTTCTGCAACTCAAAAATGTAGACACTACCACTTCAGAGCTTAAAACCAGGGTTCACTCTTTCTCGGGGTTAAGCCATAGGCTCCTCCACCTCGAGGAACCGCACCTCTCGGAGCCTTCGGCATGCCCATCTCTTACTAATCCCCCTTCATTTTACTGCTCCCCAGTCACTTACTGCAGGATGCTCTGTCCACGGGGTGCAGTTTGTCCCACCTCTGACACCAGTTGTCACGGAGTCAATGGGGGGGATGCTCTGGAACTACTCCCTACAAAGCCAGTCAGGACTATGGGGAAGCATGCCTCTTCTCTCTGAGCTCTTCTCTCTTCAGGGCAAGAAGTTTACACAGCTTCAACCTTCCTTGGTGTGACCTTGCAGCATTCAGCATCCTCTTCCACAGTGTGCGCTTCCCACAGCAAGTCCACCCAGGTGGGGCCCTGCACCTCCAACTCCACAGTCAGACGTGACTCTCAGCCCGCTGGTAAAACAGGTTTATTAGCTGACTGGAACACAGTGTAGGGCAGAACTTGTTAGCACAGAAATCAGTGACTTTCAGCCAAATCCATCTTGGGGGAGGGGAGCCCTGCCCATTGCCTCTCTTCCGGCCTTTGTCTCACTTCCCGGGCCAGAGTCACCTGATCACACTCCCCTCCTGGATCTCAAGTTATGAAGGGGTCACCATAGCATCCATGCAGGCAGCTGGAGCAGCCTCTGCAAAAGTCACACACAGCATCCATCAAAACAGTAAGACTCTCATAGGCTCACATACAACATAACAAGGGAAAATCCCCACTTTGTCACAGGGGCCCCCTGACCCGCTTCTTCCCTCTGAGGCCCCACTCCTGCTCTGCCTCTTTTCCCAAGGCCCCGCCCTCTACTTTTTCCTCTCCTCTCTCTCCTTTATCACTCCATCTTCTCTACCTCCATCCTGCCTACCTGGACTCCCTTTGCTCCAGGACTAGGATGGGACCTGCAGCCTGATGCAAAGCCTGCTGCCTGCCTGCCTGCCCACAAGATGCAGGTAAGTTGATGACCTGGAACCTCCCCACCCATGGTAACTGGACTTTTGGTGTCCAGTCAGTACATCTGACCAGACACAATCAGGTCCCATTTTGACTGGACTTTCCAGTTGAAAACCAGACACTTGGCAACCCTAAAACCAGCCCTTAAACTCAAACTCCTCCTCCCATAGATGTGACTGCTTTTTACTCAATACTGCAAATGAGACTCAGTACATAGAGGGAACAGAGCTATTAAATGAAAAGGTGCCATTTTTACACTGTTACTATTTGGAAGAATAGCATTAAAACTAGTGCCCTGGTTAAGCATGTAAAGTACCACAGTAATCTCCATAAAAAGAAAAGGAGTACTTGTGGCACCTTCGTCTTTAAGGTGTCACAGGTCCTCCTTTTCTTTTTGCGAATATAGGCTAACACGGCTGCTACTCTGAAACCAGTAATCTCCATGTTGCTAAACTAATCTGAGTGGTGTGGAAGCAGTCTTACAATGAAATCAAGTAGCCAAGAAGCAATAATAATTGTTCAGAACTTGCTATTAAAGCATTAAATATCTTTAACAGATCACATTATGGCATTTCTTATGTATTAGATGTTACTTATTGCAGAATAATTTATGGGATGAGGAATAAAAATGAGGACACTAAATAATTTGATTGTTACATTATTCAATTCCTCATAAATTTTTTGGTGCAAGTGTTGAAAAGCGTATGTGGCTACTTAATGAGCTCTTAAAACCAAGTTACAGCTTTTAAAGGATTTTTGTTCTTTGGCAGTACTATAATTGCAGAGTCAAAAGGTTAATTGCCTAATGTGGGTGCGCTTTCTAACAAAAATGTCCGTCATTGCTCTGTCATCAATATTTTATTAGTTTTTATCGCTTTAGATCTTTTCTGGTTAAGGTAAATAATTAATATTTGCAATGCATTAGGATTTAAGCAAACTCAGAATTTAAGCTTTTATTATACCCCATGCTGAGTATATGTATACATATGCTCAAGTCAGACTTCAAAACATCACTAAACTAGTATAGTTGAGCTTTGATCTGTTAAGGTTTCAGAGTAGCAGTCGTGTTAGTCTGTATTCGTAAAAAGAAAAGCAGTACTTGTGGCATCTTAGAGACTAACAAATTTATTAGAGCATAAGCTTTCGTGAGCTACAGCTCACTGCATCCGATGAAGTGAGCTGTAGCTCACGAAAGCTTATGCTCTAATAAATTTGTTAGTCTCTAAGGTGCGACAAGTACTGCTTTTCTTGATCTGTTAAGACATCCTTCTTGGCTACAATGCTAACCAGGTTTTGCGTTTACTTCCCTATATACATTGTATATAGAATTAGGACTGGACTTTTGAGAGCAATCACAGTTCTGGTATGGAAATATCATTGTTTTCCACAGAGAACTGTGATGCACTTACATTGAACATGCAGTTAGCAAACTATATGGTAAATTCACACACATTTTTTTACATCAACTAAAAAGTTCAAAGGTAAAAAAGAAGACAGTGCTCAAAATGGAGAAATGAAAAAGAAACCAAACAAAAATATATAAATGAGTTAAGGGTTGTAGAAGGTGAGTATACACTCTAGTGGTGTTCAAACATTTTTTTCTGGGGACCCAGCTGAAGAAAATTGTTGATGTCTGCAACCCAACGGAGCTGGGGTGTGTGAGGAGCTCAGGGCAGAGGGTTGGGGTGCGGAGGTGAGGGCTGCAGGGTGGGGCCAAGAATAGGGGGCTCTGGGCTGGGGGTTGGGCTGAAGGAGGGGGATCAGGGCTCTCGGCTGGGGGTGCAGACTCTGGGGTGGGGATGAGGGGTTTGTGGTGCAGGAAGGCATTCTGGGTTTGGGGAGGCTCACGGCTGGAGCAGGGGGTTGGGGTATGGGAGGGGATCAGGGCTCTGGGCTGCAGGTTCAGGCTCTGGGGTGGGGCCAGGGATGAGGGGTTTGGGGTGCAGGAAGGGGTTCTAGGTTTGGGGGGGCTCAGGGCTGGGGTAGGGGATTGGGGCACGGGGTTGGGGTGTGGATTTACCTCTAGGGGCTCCCAGTCAGCAGTGCAGCTGGGGTGCAAAGGCAGGCTTCCTGCCTGTCCTGGCACCGCAGACCACGCTGCACACCAGAAGTGGCCAGCAGCAGGTCCAGCTCCTAGGCGGAGGCCCATGACTCTCGCCTGCAGGCAGCATCCCCCTCCCATTGGAACCAGCCAGTGGGAGTGCAGAGCCAGTGCTCAGGGCGGGGGCAGTTGCAGAGCCCCCCTGCCCGTGGCCCCTCGCCTAGAAGCCAGATCTGCTGCTGGCCGCTTCTGGGGTGCAGCGCGGTATCAGAACAGGTAGGCACTAGCCTGTCTTAGCTGGGCAGCACCGCCGATAGGACTTTTAACGTCCCGGTCAGCGGTGCTGACCAGAGCGACCCAGTACCTGACATGCCGTGCCCCAGTACTGAACTTTGAAAAATGCTGATATACTCCAACCAACTGGAAAACTCCTAGACTTCAGGAGAAATCCAAGCCTTCTGTTTGTAGAAGTCAAAATCTCAAAAATGTTCATGAGCTGAAAACCCCACAAAAAGTTTTGTTTTGACCAATTGAATCACTTTGTTTCAATATTTTTGAAACATTTCATTTTGGTTTTGACCTTTTATTCTTTAGTCTAAATGTACTAAAATTCTGAAAGTCATTTTGATTTAAAAAAGCACAATCTTTTCATTTCAAAAATGTCGAAATGGGACATCTAGATTTCAAAACTTTTTTTCCAATAATTTTTCGATTGGGCAATTAGTCAAAATTGGCCCTGTTTTATGAACATTTTGGTTTTGACAAATTGTTCTTTGAAAAAAATATGATTTGAAAAAAATCAAAAATTCCTGATCAGATCTAAATTAAGCCTTGGGGCAATTGACAATATTGGTAGAGAGGAGGTGAGGCAAAGGTAAGTGTGAGCTGAGGGATACCTATTAAGGCTGTAAAGCCAGAAATCTGAAGAGTAATGATTGTCTAACTTTTTGGAATGAAGAGGGGGTTCTTTAAATGAAAATTGCTTCTTTTTTAATTACAGAAACTATTTTCCATAAAAATTTGAAGAAATGTATTAAAATAATTTTAAATAATTCTGTCATTGTTTCATTTGCATACATTCATGTCCTTTCCCAAATAATTTTCTCTCGTCCTCGGTCTCTACCCCCCAAGGTTCCACTATACAATTCTCTCTCTTTTTCTTTCTGTTTCCTTTCTCTTTGGCTAGTTTTCCTCACCTTCCCTGTCTCTGGCTGCCTCTTCCCTTCTTCATCTTCTCTGTCTTCTCTTTTCTGTGGCACCCATCTCTCTCACACATTTGACCCTAGCCTTCCACAAGGTGATTCCTGATCATAAAGCCAATTCTGTCTCATGAGGGAAAAGAGATGTAGATGATAGGTGGGGAAAGAGACACAAGAAGGCCCAGGAAGCACAGTAAGAGAAAGGAGAGAAGGCAGAAGCATGATCTTGTCCAAACAAAGGCTGGGAAGAGAAGGACCACAGAATGTAAAGACAGGAGGAGAGGAGAAGAAATAAAGTTGGAAAATGAGCAATTAGCTTGATGGAAACAGGACAAAAAAGACAGCACAAGGAAGGGGTCTAGGGCAAAGGAGTGCTGAGGAATAAATATTTTCTTCTTACCATCCCCTACTATAGTATATTCTGGCTTTTCATGCTGGATGTAAAGAGGATGTTGGAGAAAGGCTGTTCGAGCATTGTAGGGTATCCTTTTTTCCGTAGATGCCAAAATTCTCATGTGCATTGTCCTGACCCTTTTCAAAATCATCCCCTTTCTCCTCATAATATTAATTCTTGTTTCTTACCCCAAAAATATTTCCCTGCCTAGACTTGCAGGGAAAAGATACCAGGGGCTGGTTCTGATCTCACCCGCAAGTGTTTACAGATATGAGTGGGGAGAAATAAACAAAGGTGACAAAATACTTCTGTTTATAGTTGAAGATGGAGACTACAAAAGATTCTAAAATGGATGATGATGCTGAACAGTATTTTCCAATTCAGTCTTTCACAAAAAACAGCCACACATACACACAAGGTGTAGTGACAGTTAGAAATCAATGAGCATACCATGAAGCTTGACTGAAAAGCATGCAACAGAATACTTGGAAAATGTGACAATAGCGATGAGCTCACCCAAATAAAACACATGTGGAAAAGGCTGCTTAATGACCAAGATGCAAGCAGTTGCATCACCATTACCCCACCACTATTGTTTTAACTGAATCAGATTCTTCTGATTAAAAGATAGAGCTATGGTGGATAATGCTTGTGTGAATTCAGAACCCAGTCCAACAAAGCATATAACCATTTGTTTAAACTGAAGTCAATAGGATTGCCTGAATGCCGACAGTTCAGAGCTTGCTTATGTGCTTTGCTGGATTAAATCTGCATTCAGAAACTGAATGTTGGCATTTTCTTCATTTTGATGACACGTAAAATCTAAATATGCCTAAGAAGTTGGGTGTGATTTAAAATGAAGCAAAGTTACCACTTGTGCTAAAAATTCTTTGACTGAATTACATTTGGAGGACATCCTAAGGTACAGTGTAAGCAGAGCATATAACTAATTTGTTCATCCAAAAGCTGGCAAATATTTATAAGTTTTGGCTCTGCAAAATAAGTTACAAACATTTACTCAGAAAACATCAGCTGAGCTAGCTACAAAAAGTCCTTATAGGTATTCTCCAAATTATAGGTAGGACTTTTTCAGCCTGCAAAACCACTTGAGCTATTTTATTTGTTGCTACCAGTGCACAACATGCTAGTTTTTGTGGTGTGACCATGAGATAATGAAGAGTGCCATGTGTGCGTGTGTGTGTGTGTGTGTGGTATAATGTAGTTCTTTTAATCATTATCTTTATATGCTTACACCCGAACTTGTAAAGCTAGCAATCACTTGATGCCATTATGGCTATCAGGAATTATTAACCAATTTTCAATTCTTGTCATCAAGCTGTGTTGGTGAGATGAAGTGGGTGAGCCAATAGTCTTGTGTCAAATGAGCTCCAAAAAAATGTATGCTATCTTCATCAGAGCAGATGATGTTGCCCCCACCTGCAATAGTAAGGTGACAACATTTTGTCCTTTTAGTACTAGCTATTGGGAATAGCGTGGAGTCCAGCTGTGGTACTGAATTATCTGAATGAGGTCTGAACAGCATTGATATTTATTTTATGTGGTTTCAGAATCAGGAGAAATTGCTCCAAAAGTGTCCAGTTATCAGAGGTCATATATCGATGTTCTCTTTCTGCATCCTACAAAACACACAAACACACTGTTTGCCCCTTTCAATCTTTCTACTTTGTGAAAGGTAAAGTTCTGTTTGTGTGCTTGTGCTATGAGAGCAGCTTCAGTGTTTATCTTTTAATTCTCGAGAGTTGGTCAGTTATAGTATACTGGTTGTTTGAAGTGTGAAGGATTGCCATAGGTGTGGAGAAGTTACATATTTCTCCCAGTCTTAATTCATTGCAGTATAGTGCATTACAAACTATTAGAAGTTGTCGTCTAACATAGTCTTTCACACAATAGTTTTATCTTAAAGCTTCTGCACTGATCTTGCTACTATCAAAGTGTAGCAAACAAAGATTGACATTCGTATGGGTTATGAGACTTGTACAGGCTTGTCCCCTGGGCCCATGTATGTAGCAAGACCATTCCCAAAATAAAAAAACAAACAAACAAGACTGTTATAGTAAAGCATTGTAAAAGCATAAGAGTACAATATGGAAGTCTTCACTATTTGGTTGATTGCATAAAGTTTTTCCTAAAGTACACTACAGTAGAATTTTGTTAAGAATTTTCTATTTAAACTCTTTAGTTATCAAAGTTCGGGCTTTTTAACTTAGAGTGTGATTTCTGTTATTTAAAACTTCTTGATTTATAGCCACATTCTATAGTGAAGCTGTACCAAATTAAGTGATACCAGATTCTCTCATAATCGGTGACTATTTCACCCTCTCACACAGATGACCTGAGATAACACAAAACACAGTGAGAACATTTCACTGCACTGTGGAAAATGTCATGATACTGTTCTGTTTCCATTGTCAACAAATCCCATCAATTGCTATTGTTTCTTCTTATAATGCTTTGTTATTTCAGGGAGATGACAATCAAAGCATTATTCCTAAGCATATATCTTATGTCAGTAAAGATGTGTTTAAAGTTCCTCCTACAGTTTTGACATGTTTTACATTTTGCCCAATAAATTCTTGTTTATTTAAGAATCTACCATTGGTCGTGACTTTTACATTGAAAACATATTATTAAAGTTGCTGATTCTTTCCCCCTTTTTACATGCTTTCTGGTATCCTTTATTTACAGTCCAAGAGGAAAGATTCCATGATTCAACCCTAGAAAATACCTAAAACCTTTGTTAATTGAACCATACTACTGGAAATCATCAAACTGTTGAAAATGAATAAGGATATCTGTAGTTAATATAAAATATTTCATTTCAAAATGTTCCATTACAGTGTATGAGCTACAAAAGCATAAAAGTAAAATTGGCATGAATAAAGATAAAGGTGGAATCCTCTGTTAAATGCAGGTGCAAAAATGTACCTCCATTCTAGCCCAGTAGGAGGGATTATAAATCTCAACTTCTGCAGTGGTTTGCCTAAACTTGTGCAAATGAAAATAATGCAATCTAGCTGTTCCATGTAAAATGGAATTATGGTCAGCTGACACTGGTGGTTTATTATAAGAAATGTGATTCGCTTAGTGGTGGGCTAGTAGTATCTGGCTTTTGAGAGAATTACTGAAAACTGAGAGTGATGTGTTAATTTGGTAAGAAGGGTAAGAAGTTTTGTTTCTCTCTCTAATTGAGACGTGGGTCCATGCACCCTGGGGTAGAGGTTTGTACATTGATTACTTACAGTAATGGTTGGTAACAAGCATGTAGAGCTTTGGCAAGGAGAGTGTATCTGTGATCCCTATTACAATGGGAGTTTGGAGTGGGGAATTGAGTGGTATTAAATGAGGGGAAGAAAGGGGACTCTAGGTCTGAAATGTGGATAAAGTGTGATCTCATCTTTAGCTTGGTCTTTTATCCAGTTTCTAGTTGCGGGGGGGGGGGGGGGGGAGTTTTAGCAAAAGACTCCTGAAATCTCTGCCAGGTGTGTCAGTGAAGCTTCTAACCCACACTTAGTGCAGCATTTCACAGGGAAACATAAGAAGTTACTTTGCAAAGTTGAGCTCATCAGAGCTTCCTCTGATGGCAGTGCTACAGAACCCACCCTTTGCTATGGAATTGTGCTCTGGAATAAATCTAAGCTCTTGTTTGTTTCTAGCTCTAGTGGTTGTGAGGATAAAGTTGAAAATATGATGTGCTTATAACCACTGTGGTGTTGTCTGCCTATCAGCAGGCAGCCTGAAATGATAGTTCTGAAAGAGATGAGAGGTAGCTCTGTACTATACTAGGAAGGAAAAATTAAATGCACAACTATAAAATGAGGAATAAGTGTTTAGGCAGGAGTTCTACAGTAAATGATCTGGGAGTTATAGAGGATCACAGATTGAATATAAACCAGTAGTGTGCTGCTGTTGCAAAAGAGGCAAATATCATTCTGGAATGCGTTAATAGATGTGTCACATTATAAAACACAGGAGATAATTGTTCCTCTCTACTCAGCACTGGTGAGGCCTCAGCTGGAGTACTGTGTCAAGTTTTAGTGCCACACTTTAAGAAAGATATGGACAAATTGGAGATAGCCCAGAGGAGAGCAACAACAATTATGAAAGTTTAGAAACCCTGGAATATAAAGAAAAGTTTTTTAAAAAATGGACATGTTTAGTTTTGAGAAAAGACAACTGAGGAGGGAGCTGACAACAAGTCTTCAAATGTGATAAGGGCTATTATAAAGAAGACAGGGATCAATTCTTCATGTCCACTGAAGATTAGACAAAACATAATCAACTTAATCTGCAAGGGAAATTCAGGTTAGATATTACAGAAACTAATTATAAAGATAGTGGAATAGGTTCCCCAGCAAATTTGTGGAATCCTCATGATTGGAGGTTTTTAAGAACAGGTTAGAAACATACATGTCAGGGAAGGTCTAGGTATACTTGGTCCTGCGTCAGTGCAGGGAGCTGGACTAGATGATTTCTCAGGGTCTCTTCCAACCCTATGTTTCTATGAATCGCTTCTGTAAGTGCAAAATTCAACTTATCGCCATAGTATGATGATAATAAACATGACTGCCTCAACATTTGAAATCCTTGCTCTGTCAAATGTCCTAATTCCAGTCTTCCTAATTTCTCCCTTCCCCCTTGAGATTTTTTCCAGCATGTTTGTAACAACCAGAACTCAGATCTTACTTAAAACTAGGTGAGTTCTCAGGGTTTTTTTTTTTTATTTTAGATTTCAGTTAAATGGTAATTTGTTAGAGAAGGAACCAGTAAACGTGGTTGTGATATAATTGTGAGTGTACATTTTGGTTTAAGTCTACATTTTTCTCACCATGAATATATTTGAACCACACCATTTAAAACAACTTGGTTGTGTCTATTGTGTTTCACTTGATACCGGGCTGGCTATGCTGTTCATTAAAATAATTTCTTTTTAAAGAAATTTAAATATGAAAAATAAATTGGCATAATCTAAAAGCTGTGAAACAAATGAAAAAAGCTAGGAGACTGAAAGCTAAGATGCATGTTCCAAGTTTCTTGGTGCCTCACCTAATCTAGAATGTATGTGTTTGTTGCTTTTGTTGGTTTTCTTCATATCCTTAAAATATATATTCAACACAATATTCAGTTTTCTGTACAAAATAAATATACTATTCAAGACTTACTACACAAAAATAATAGCTTTAAAAATATGAAATGTTTGACAAAATTAGAGGAAAGGATAAATTTTTATATCAGCAGTAATGCGTATACTGAGATTCTACATTTGCTTGCTTGGATTCAGAAGAAAAGCAGGAACTTTATTATGGCCTCAGTAGTGACCTATAATTAAGGCCACACTGAGTTTTGAACATAGAGCTTTTAATCCTGTTTTATTTAACAGTTCGAGCACTACATTTAGTCACAAGTTTTTCACAGTTAATTTTCAGTGCATTGAGAGAGCATCTTAAAACCAGCTTTATCCCCCATACCTCCAGAGTTGTACTGCAGGTTTTTTGTCCACACTACAGCTAAGTATCAGAACTTCATCTTCAGTTATGCTAACTTTAGTAAAAATAATTGCTCATACTTCAGTGTCTGTATTCTGTGGTATATTATTATACATAGGCTTGGCAGATTTCAATTTTTATTTTTTTATAATTTTGAAGGCTAATATCAATGTTTATTTTAAAGCTTTTTTCTATTTTTAGTGTTTAATTTTTAACAGTTGTGTAACATTATGGATTTCAAGCACTTTTACTTTATTTATTTAAATGTTCACAGTTGATCAGGACATTATGATGAGGTCAGATAATTATTTAATGACACTACACAAGAGTCATCCCTAGGGGATGGTGAATCGGGGTGACCTCCCTCTGCCCTGCACTTTGGGGGTCCCTACAGTCCAGTGTGATTGGCCAGCGCCACATGGGAGGTGGGCGAACAACTGGCTCAGGGAGGGAAACCCCTAGGGCTTCCCCTTCCACCTGAGGGAGAGTATGCACCAAGGAGCTCCATGAGGGAGAGCACATGGCAGCGCCGCAGTCTCTCCAGCACCGGGAAGATGGGCGGTGTAATCCCAGCCCCCGGAGCCCAGCGGCACTGCTAAAGGAGGGCCCTGGTGGGGCAGAATGTGGGTGGGGCCACACCTGGCTGTTTGGGGAGGCATCGCCTCCCCTGCATGCCCCTGGTGTGGTCAGTCCCAGAAATGACATCATTTCCACCCCAGGCCTGCACCCCCTAGGGATAGCTCTGACAATACATCTGAGACTCAAAAGTTTGTATTATAACAGTTAAAACACAAATTGTCAACATCATAGGTCAAAATATACAAACTAAAATGCCCTTAAATAAAACTCTAATACATTCTCAAGCAGCATTTTTCTTATTTTGCCTATCATTACATTTTGATTATAGATGAGAATATTTGTCAGTTTGTGTGTACATGGTGAAATAAAAGTTTACCAGTGTTAACTAAAAAATCTAATCCTTATAAGCTTAGTTTTACAGCTGGCCAAACACATGATTTCTTGCCTGCCTATGAAAGATCATTTGTGAGCTAGACAGACCATTTGGTCTGGTATTACAATCCTTATGTTCATAGAAACATACTGTGACAGGATCAGTCCAGATGGCTACAAGAGAGTGGGGGAAGGAAGATACATTAGTTCCAGGTTAAGCAGGTCCCTTTTCCCTGGGTAAGATAACAGGGACTATTCCAGAACACTCAGGAACTTTCTAGAACTAATTAAGGCAGGCAGGCTAATTGGGACACCTGTAGCTAATTGGGAAGCTGCTAGAATTAATTAAGGCTAATCAGGACACCTGGTTAAAAAAAGGCTGTCACTTCAGTTAGTGAGGTGTTCGCATAAGGAGCTGGGAGTGAGAGGATGTGCTGCTGGAGGACTGAGGAGTACAAGTGTTAACAGACATCAGGAAGAAGGTCCTGTGGTGAGAACAAAGAAGGTGTTGGGAGGAGGTCATGGGGAAGTAGCCCAGGGAGTTGTAGCTGTCGCGCAGCTGTTCTAGGAGGCACTCTAGACAGCTGCATTCCACAGGGCCCTGGGCTGGAACCCAGGATAGAGGGAGGACCTGGGTTACCCCCCCAAACCTCCCAACTCTGGACCCAACACAGGAGGTTCCACTAGAGGGGAAGGTCTCTGAGCTGTTCCCCGACTCACATGGTGGATCAGCAGAAACTGCGGGGATTGTTCTTACTTTTTTGTCCCCATGCTGGCCAGTGATGAGGTTATTTGAGTGAATGGCAGATTTGAGCCACAAAAGTGGCCAAACCGAGGGCTACTGTGAATCTCTGAGGCGAGCAAAATCCGCCAATAAGCACAGGACCCATCAAGGTAAAGGAGGAATTTTATCACAATATGTAAACAGAGGTACATCTCAGAAGAGAATATAATTGAATTTTGTCTGTTGCAACTTCAGAAATAACTATTATTTTCACTATTTTTCTTAAAAAATAAAAAATGTGTAACTATTAAAATATTAAAACATTGCTAATTTAAAATCTGGCATTTAGGTGACTTTCTGTTGTCTAATCATCTTTTAACTAGATTTCATATTCCTTTTTTCATCAAAACCTGATTCTTTCTAGCTATTAACTGCTTATGTTTGTAATTGTAAAAATCAATTAACTCCATTGTGACAGTTCAAGGTAGTCTATGAGAACAGGTCCTGGGGGATTGCTAACTCCCATTACTGTTATTGGGAATTATCCACGTAATTCCCTTCACAGTGATTTGCAAATCTACCCCTCGTTTAATGCTTTGAATATGATTTTTGGTCAGTGATAAAACTGGAAAAGATCCTGGTAAAAAGCCATGTTTTATCTGCTCATTTCATTTGCATTGCTTCAGGAACTGAATAGTTTCAAATGACAAGCCATTGATTCCAAAGGTATAGAATTAGGAATAACTCATTGTTCAGTTGAAATACCAATTGGTATGTTTAAGTGCTCTCAGACAGTCATCAAAACTAAGTAAACTTCTTCCCTGAGATATTGGATTATTACTATGTTTACTTCAATGTTTATTTGATCATATTTCTTGATAAACATAAATTAATTTGCAGTGCACTTCAAAATCATTAAGAAAATATGTTAAGTGGTGTCAGTGCAGGCACACGTCATAACTATGTCAAAACTGAGATATAATTGGCCCGATTGTCATCTAGTGTAAATTGGCAGAGTTGGCATAAACTAAAGTCAATGGAGCTATGATGATTTACACTAAATGAGGATTTGACCCTATGTTTCAAAGAAGAGGTGACTCATTGTTTATCATTAATTCAAGATTAGAAAAAATGTGGATACGGATAAAAGGAAGACTGATATGTTTTGTGGTGATAGTCCTTCATTTTCAGGACATCAGTGATGCATACCAAGATTTAAAAATTTCAAAACCTCAGGAGCCAAAGTCTCATTGAAAGGCAATGGGACTTCAGCTCCTGTCATTTAGTTGCTTTTGAAATTTTAACCCTAAATACATATCTGTAACAAAACCCAATCCCAACCCACCCCTTGTCAAGCAAATGATATATGATACAATATGATTACCTTTCATATATCAAGCAGCTGGATGTTTGAGAGGGACATTTTGTGAAATGTTGTAAGTTTGAATTGTCAAAACAATTTCCACAGCCCTAGAGTTCAACTAGAATTACTTTTGAGAGAGATCTTCATGCATTCTTCATCAATGATATCTTCAGTGCCTCCTTAGTCCACCTCTTCATTGAAAGTGAAAAATTAGTCACAATTTTGTAATATGGAAGTGTAATATTCCTTATTGTCAAAGTGTTGGGAAAATCATCTTTGCAGCTGCATTCTGAATGGATATGAGTGGAAAACATCATTTGTCAAGGCCAGAAAAAAGGATGTGTTGTAATCAAAGCCTGAAGTTTAGCTCTGTGACTTGATCCCAAGCTACCTTAAACTTAATAGCACATCAAACATCTGGCAGAACAGACCTAATATTGCTTTCTGTACTGTACAGTATTGCGGACATGTTGTATTAGCAATTTAAATGAACTTTAAATTGTTATTCTTGTGGTGGGGAGACAGCTAATTGCACAAAAGTTATGGGCATTTTGTCTTATTTAGTGAACATTTTTCTATTGGAGAATATATTGACATAAATACAAACATGTTATCAAAACAGTAATATGTGGTTGCAGTAATAACTCATTTTCTGCTATGGTTATATTATGTCGAAATGATCTTGATGATTTTTTTTTCTATAAAGATATATGAGTGACTAAAGTCAATGTTATGATTACAATCTGGTCTA
Source organism: Dermochelys coriacea (assembly GCF_009764565.3). Classification (NCBI taxonomy): domain Eukaryota; kingdom Metazoa; phylum Chordata; order Testudines; family Dermochelyidae; genus Dermochelys; species Dermochelys coriacea. Next base: position 73,960,652 of record NC_050076.1, read on the forward strand.
GTGAAATTATTTAGACAAATTAAAATAAGTACCCCCATTTCTAAATTACAGGATCGGATTACAGTAAAATAGCTTATCAATTCTTGGTCTCTCCTTCATTATCTTATACAATATAAAAACTAACAATTTATTCAATTTGTAAAGGGATTTCACATCTAACTAAAAGTGCCAGATTGATACTACTGTGATTGAGGTCTGAATCCCATGATTATCCATACAAAGATATAGCAATGGGATTGCAAACTTCATCACTCCTTTGATATTCCTCAAATCTGACCCTAAGGGACGACTTCTGTTGCTGTAAGAAAATTCAGTCTTTATACCATCAGGTTATGGCCCTTGTAGTAAGAATGCCATTATGCTTTTTTATTATTATGTAAATAGCTGTCCAGCAGAAACAGATCAAAGTTCCTCATCTTGTTTCATGTAGACCCATGAACAGTTATCAAATTCTAATATGTTTGTCACTGCCAACATAGGTTAGATTTCAGTCAGTGACCATTTATAAAGTTATCTAACTATATATGGATTTGGAGGTAACTGTATATAATCTGATGGATTATTATTGTTTTCTTAATGTAGGTAGTGTTCTTTAAAGGCCTATTAGAACCAAATCCAAACCTGTTTCATTAATAAGTTCAATTTAGTTTATACGTTTTAAATTATTAGAATTTTAATGAGACCTCACTCTGACTGACAGCAAAATCTGGGAGGGATTTGTCTCATGTATTATTGGTAAAAATGGAGATCCGGCCATGCAACTCATTCTATAGCTATATTTTATATTCGGTTCCATATCGGCACGCATATCCCCAACTGCCCCCAACCTACTTTAAAACATATATATTACTTCAACAGCTTAGTTCATGACCCCCTCTCTATATAAACCCTCTTCCTCCTGCCATTCATTGGCTTAGGAGACCACTGGAACTCCAAAGGTTATCCTGCTGCTATCCAGGAGGTAGAATTGGAACCCTGCTGGTGTCGTATATAAAATGTCAAAGTCCACTGCTAATCTTCGCTGTATTGGTCTCCCTGACCCCCATGTGTTCTGTCAAGTCCATTCAAAATGCAGTCACTAAGACAATCTTCCTTTCCTGTTGATCTGATCACATCACTCACTCACTCTGGGGCCCTCCAGTGGCTCCCACATTTGCACTACATCAATTTCAAATTTATCATCTTCAAGGCTCTACATAGCTATGGCCCTTCTCTCTTATTGGGTCACCTTCTCTCTGTTGGTGATGTCAGCCTTGATGCCCCATTTATATGCTTCACCCATGACCATCTAGAACTGTTTTGCACATCACACCATGTATGGGAGATGCCTTTGTGGGCTAGTCTCCTAAGCCAATACCCTCTCTTCATTTAAGTCACCTCCTGAAGAACCATTTTTGCTGCTACCCCTACAGAAAATTAGGGCCCTATTCAGCAACCTCTTTATGACACCTGTCTAACTTAAAGCACCTGAATAGTTCCAGTACCTTGCTGAACTGAGGCCTAGTTGACTAAGTCATCTACTTATCCAATTTCAATTATTCAGCTCATATATGCCATGTTCATCTGTATTATGGATGAAGGAAATGTATAGAGAGGGACATGAAAATACTGGAATTTAATACAGGATACAAAATGGACATCAGGAATGGTAACATACAAAAACCAGTGGGAGAACACTTCAGTCTTCCTGGACATTCTATAACAGATTTAAAAGTAGCCATACTTGAACAAAAAACCTTTAGAAACACTTCAAAGAGAAACGGCAGAACTAAAATTCGTTTGCAAATTTAACACCATTAATTTGAGCTTGAATAGGGACTGGGACTGGCTCACTACAAAAGCAACTTTCCCTCACCTGGAATTGACACCTCCTCACCAATTATTGGGAGTGGACTACATCCACCCTGATTGAATTGGCCCGTCAACACTGGTTGTCCACTTGTGAGGTAACTCCCTTCTCATCATGTGTCAGTAGAATAATGCCTGCATCTGTAATTTTCACTCCATGCATCTGAACAGGTGAGTTTTTTACCTACAAAAGCTTATGCCCACATAAATCTGTTGTCTTTAAGGTGCCACCGGACTCCTTGTTGTTTTTGTGGAATTTAAGGTGGACCCTGGTGTGGGGGAAAAAGACTTGACAGTTGAATTGTGAAGAGAGGGTGGGTGTGGAGGAATTTAACATCTAAAACTTAAAAAACAAACAAATAGTATGTCTATAATCACCCTGATAATTTTGCTTGTGTATGTTTCTTCCTATCCCACTTTTTCTGTGCTCTTCAGCATAGAGACTGTGGTGTCACCTAAGTTTGGAAACCAGCTGTAACACTGAGGATGCCACTGCCATCTCAACAATAGAAAATAATATGTAGTATAATAGCTATTTAATCAAGCAATTAGATACCTATCAAAGAGATAATAAAACCACAGGGCAGCAATCAGTGATTTTTATTTCATTTTAACCCTTTGAAATTCTTTTTGAAACAAAAAAAGGAAAAATGATTTCCCTTTAAATCTTGGCTATTGGAAGAGCCATTTGGCTATTTCACTGTATGAGCGAGTGTTTTCCTATTTTGTAAAAATAACTGAATGTTGCTCAATAGTTACATTATCAGCTAATAAAATAATTTTCAAAGCACAGAAGCTAAACCTTAATGCACATATATATTTTCTTAGTCAATCACTTCTTAATTAACATAGTCGACCTTCCTGTCCTGTTACTTCTACATGAAATGTTTGATTAAGCAGAAGTACTTAGGATTCAAACACATTCTAAAAGTCCTCAAACTTACAGTTGTAAATCTCACACAAATAATAATTAGGGCAGAATGTGCCCACCCCTACTCAGGTACACAAAGGAAGAGAGAAGCAAGTTTCAAAAAGCATCTTCTTCTTACACTCCCGTACAGAGGTTCGGTACAGTCTTACTGGAAAGCACCCACATCTGCCACTAACATCATCAAAAGAATGCTTCCCACCTGAATGGAGCATGAAGCTGCCATTACAGTTTTTCCTCCATGCAAGTAGACCCCTAGATTTTGGCTGAATCAGTCAGAGTTCTTGTGGCAGCACAGTCTCTCTGCTCCCTGCAACAGACTTTTACCTGCCAAAATTATAATTTTAACTTCAGAACTCTTTATCCCTCTACCATAATAGTCCTTGACTAAGTGCATGGTAGCACAAATAATGTGCTATATTTTGCCACTTTACCTCAAACAAAAAAGTCTATAAAATGCTGTAAAATCAACGGTTTTAATGCTGATAAGATTCTCGATTTTCTTGATATGATTTTGTTTTTCCTATGGGTTGTCCAAACATCTTCAATAATCAACATCCTAGTGATGTGTCAAAATAGCAATAAAATTAATGTTTTGTCCTACCTCTGAATTTGGCATGGAAGCAGAAAATATCAAGTGATAGCACAATGCTGCAAAAAGTCTTGAGTTGTGGTGCAATTTAAAATAATAAGTGTTTTCTCACTGTTTAGTGAGATATGATTTCAAAGAACTCTGTAACCCACTTCCTATTTCTTTTGCCCTCAGTCTGCTGACTAATATTTGCATTTTTCCTAAAACAACATATCTTCCTCCCTGGATGGAAATTCATGATAAATGCTTTCCGTTGAACTTCCTTCAGCATTTACATTAAACAACACTGATGCCAGGGATCATTTCCTGAGGCCTTTGCTTTCTACTTTCTGAACAACATGCAGTATCCTCAAGAGTCCATCATGAATGCCTGCTACCAGTATTTTTGTTGTTCAGTTTTAGGAAGATTTCCAGACTTAATTATAATTATTTCAGGAATTGCTCCAGAAATGGTCTCCTGATTATTCTTTTGGGAACTTCTGACTATGAGTTAAAGGAAAATAAAATGATTAAATCTGAATAAGCTACTTCTCTTAATCAGTGATTCATGCATTAAGCCAATTCTAGGGATAACTTTAAGAATCATTCTACCTTGGTTAGGAGTATAGTTCTGAAATATTTGCAGAAACATTTTGAAAATCAAATTAAACTTATTGTTTTGGGGTTTCATTTAAAAGCTTGTATCTGAGACAATAGTCATGGAAGGTTTTGCTTAGGTTTCAAGTTTTGAGAGATGTTTTTTAAACAATCTAAGTCAGACTGAGTATTTATAACTGAGTTTTGTTTTGTGTTTCAGGTTCAGATGAACCCAAAATACAAAGTGAAACTGGAGTGGTACCAACCAAAACAAACTGAAATCAAAGGAAGTGTTCATAAAATCCCAGATCATGTGAGTTCAAAGTGTCACACAGGACTATTACTGTAAATTTAGCAGTTATCATATACATTTTGTTCTCTCAAATAATAGCTCCCAGAAAAACAACCATAAAAGGTAAAACTCCAGAAAATAGTAAAGCTGCAAATAAATTGGACTGAAATTTGTTAGAAGGAAGGGGTTGAGCATGATTCCACCTAAAACACAAAGGGTTTGGGGCTCCATCAGTAGGACATGGTGTGGCTGCTGTGAAAGGCAGGGAGATGAAAGGGATAGCAGCTCTACATAGCATGATTTCTCTTCAGACCTGTTGGAAAGAATCTGTGCAAGTTAATGCTGACCCCTTTAGCATTATCTTTCATGCAATCCCTATGTGCAATGTCAAAAAAGGTAGGGGATGAGATGAAAATATTTGCATTCCAGTAGCACCTTTGGCAGTGGTCTCCAACCTTGTTATGCACAAGATCAATTTTGAATTTAAGACCAACCCAGGATCTGCCCCGCCCCACTCACTCCATTCCTTCCTCCCTCTATCACTCACTCTCCCACACCCTCACTCACTTTCACCGGGCTGGGACAGGAGGTGGGGGTGCGAGGTGCAGGCTCTGTCCATTTATAATAGTAAAGCTGCAAATAAATTGGACTGAAATTTGTTAGAGGGAAGGGGTTGAGCATGATTCCTAACACAAAGATGGTTTGGAGCATAAGCTTTCGTGAGCTACAGCTTGCTTTCATGAGCTACAGCTCACATCATCGGATGCATCCGATGAAGTGAGCTGTAGCTCATGAAAGCTTACGCTGAAATAAATTTGTTAGTCTCTAAAGGTGCCACAAATACTCCTTTTCTTTTATCAAACTGAAGGAATAGACATCTCTTATTGTTTAGTTAAGATTGTTTAGACTTTATAAAAAGAAAAGGAGTACTTGTGGCACCTTAGAGACTAACAAATTTATTAGAGCATAAGCTTCCGTGAGCTACAGCTCACTTCATCGGATGCATTTGGTGGAAAAAACAGAGGAGAGATTTATAGACACACACACAGAGAACATGAAACAATGGGTTTATCATACACACTGTAAGGAGAGTGATCACTTAAGATAAGCCATCACCAACAGCAGGGGGGGGAAAAGGAGGAAAACCTTTCATGGTGACAAGCAGGTAGGGCTAATTCCAGCAGTTAACAAGAATATCAGAGGAACAGTGGGGGGTGGGGTGGGGTGGGAGGGAGAAATACCATGGGGAAATAGTTTTACTTTGTGTAATGACTCATCCATTCCCAGTCTCTATTCAAGCCTAAGTTAATTGTATCCAGTTTGCAAATTAATTCCAATTCAGCAGTCTCTCGTTGGAGTCTGTTTTTGAAGCTTTTTTGTTGAAGGATAGCCACTCTTAGGTCTGTGATCGAGTGACCAGAGAGATTGAAGTGTTCTCCAACTGGTTTTTGAATATTATAATTCTTGACGTGTTTAGTCAACAAAGTCACAAAGTTCAGCCACCAGATTAGCCGTGACAGTATCGGGGATACTGTTCCTGACGGCTTGTAGTCCATCTTTGTGTGGAATGTTGGTGTAGAGGGCTTCTACATCCATAGTGGCTAGGATGGTGTTTTTAGGAAGATCACCAATGGACTGTAGTTTCCTCAGGAAATCGGTGGTGTCTCGAAGATAGCTGGGAGTGCTGGTAACGAAGGGCCTGAGGAGGGAGTCTACATAGCCAGACAATCCTGCTGTCAGGGTGCCAATGCCTGAGATGATGGGGCGTCCAGGATTTCCAGGTTTATGGATCTTGGGTAGCAGATAGAATACCCCAGGTCGGGGCTCCAGGGGTGTGTCTGTGCGGATTTGTTCTTGTGCTTTTTCAGGGAGTTTCTTGAGCAAATGCTGTAGTTTCTTTTGGTAACTCTCAGTGGGATCAGAGGGTAATGGCTTGTAGAAAGTGGTGTTGGAGAGCTGCCTAGTAGCCTCTTGTTCATACGTATTCTATCTGCTACCCAAGATCCATAAACCTGGAAATCCTGGACGCCCCATCATCTCAGGCATTTGCACCCTGACAGCAGGATTGTCTGGCTATGTAGACTCCCTCCTCAGGCCCTTCGTTACCAGCACTCCCAGCTATCTTCGAGACACCACCGATTTCCTGAGGAAAAAAAGCTTCAAAAACAGACTCCAACGAGAGACTGCTGAATTGGAATTAATTTGCAAACTGGATACAATTAATTTAGGCTTGAATAGAGACTGGGAATGGATGAGTCATTACACAAAGTAAAACTATTTCCCCATAGTATTTCTCCCTCCCACCCCACCCCCCACTGTTCCTCTGATATTCTTGTTAACTGCTGGAATTAGCCCTACCTTCTTGTCACCATGAAAGGTTTTCCTCCTTCCCCCCCTGCTGTTGGTGATGGCTTATCTTAAGTGATCACTCTCCTTACAGTGTGTATGATAAACCCATTGTTCATGTTCTCTGTGTGTGTGTATATAAATCTCTCCTCTGTTTTTTCCACCAAATGCATCCGATGAAGTGAGCTGTAGCTCACGAAAGCTTATGCTCTAATAAATTTGTTAGTCTCTAAGGTGCCACAAGTACTCCTTTTCTTTTTGCGAATACAGACTAACACGGCTGCTACTCTGAAACTTTAGACTTTATAGAATTGCTTTAGTTTGCTTGCAGTATATAAGGAATAAGATAAAACATAGGACTATATTAAGTACAGTATTGTATGTATAATTTCAGGCAGTGGTTCATTTTGGAAACCAGATAGAAGAATTAAGATACAATTTAGTCACTCATAACAACTATAATTTATCTTATTAATACAAATGATATGAGTGTTCATGGATTTCATACACTTTGAGTGTATGTATACTGATTTTACCACCTTATGTTGCATTTGTTCCAAGGAGTACCCAACTCTACTGTGGGTGTGTAGAGTAGTGCATTGTGTTGCTCAGCCTTCACTACGCTGTTGTCTTTGTTAAAGCATTTTAATATTGTAGTGGGGTAGCTACCCTGCTCCTAAAATAGAAGGGGTTAAAAGCAGCTCTGGAGAGGGCTGGGGCTGAGGATGGCTGATTGGGGAAGCAATGGTACCTGGGCCACGCCCCAATCAGGCCCCAGCTGGCCTGTTTTAAAAGGCTGTGAGCCAGAGGCTGAAGGAGTCTCTCTCCAGGCTGGGAGAGTAGGGCCTGCCTGACAGGGTATTGAGGGTAGTAGAGTGCTGAGTGGGGGCGCTCCAGGCTGGCAACTCCCTAGGCTGTAGGGCCTGGTCCAAGGGCCAAAGAGGTACTGGGAGGCAGAGGAAGGCAACAGGTCTGAGCCCCCTTGCCTATGATGAGTGGCCTTTACACTGCAATCTGCCCCAGGGAGGGAGGGGCTTGGTGATGACTGGCAGTAGCCCAGACTGAGGTAAGGTGGGGATAGTGGGTTGGGGGTTCCTCAGAGGCAGAGTGTGGGGGTACTGCCAGGGGGCCGAACCCTAGAGAAAGGGGCACTGAGCTCTGTGAGGGACATGGGGGCCAGAGCTGTGTGGATCACTGACCTGCAGGGGGCGCTCCAGCCTGGAAAAGAGCTAATTCCCAATGACCAGCAGGAGGTGCTGCCGGATGAGTCCGGCTCCTTTATTTTTTTTTATTTTTATTTTTATATATATATATATATATATATATATATATATATATATATATATATATATATATACTTTAAACATTAAGAATAAAAATGTGCATAAGTGTTACCTGTTCAAATGTCATGCCTCACTACAAGGTTAAAGCTAGATGAATAATCCCTTTATTCAATGAATAGAAAACAGCTTTTAATACATTTTTTTTAATATTTGCATCACTTTCTCAGCTTATAGTGTTGTTTTTGCAATGTATTCACTCCATTATTTGACAATTTTCTTGATTTAAAAAAAATAATAAAATATTCAATAACATTTTCCCATTGTTTGGCCTGCTCTACTGTACCCTGCTTTAGGCTCAATGACTTCAGTAAAGTACACATTTGGATGTACACCCATCCTAATGATATTTAAGTGCCTGTTAGGCTTGACAATTTGCAGTTTAATTATGAAAGCAAGTTAGTATGTGAGTCACCTGCATGCTCCAAACTAGAGTAAGCTTTATATTAAAACAAAAGCTATTAAGGTAATCCTTGCAACATAGTATGTAAAAATAATTTGTTACTCTAAATGTTATAGAAGAGCTGGGAAAAAATATAGCAAAAGATATTGCATCTAAAGAGAGATTTTTTTAAGAAATAAAGCTTACTATATTTAACCCCATTACAGTAAACCTTGAAGTGTGTGTGTCAAAATACTCACCTGGGGCTACCTTTAAAAATTCTTAAATTATTTTTTGGGACAAACACATTTTTTCCTAGCACACCTCTGTCCTACTGATGATGATGTTTGACACGGTTCTGCAATTTCAGACATCAGTTCTGTTAAATGTGATGGCTTTTGAGATGAAAGTGGAGGTATGCTGTGAATACAGTAGGTATGTAAAATTACTATTTATGTAGCTTGTCATGACGCTTCTATTACTTCCCCTACAGAAAGATTCTGAAATATATTCCCCTTTAAATGTGGCCCACGTACGTTTTGTATTGAAGGAGTTACAATAATAGAATTGCCAAATGTCTCGGGTTACGTAGCATGGCTATTTTAGTTCATGTACTGAAGCACATTTACGCTAAAGCTGCTGTGACAATCGATACAGAATTGCAGCACTAGAACACCAAGAATTATTTTTAAATCTTAGCAATTTATCCTAAAGAACTGCTTAGTCAATATTAAATAGCAATATAGGACTGCTGCTTTACACCCTTATTTTATCATAATGTAGGAAGATAAAGTATTGATTTGTATTTGTTTTTATATCCTCCAGTATAATTCAAGAATGTCAGTTTTAAACACTAAAATTGTATGCCTATTTTCTTATTGGCTATAAATTAAATTATAGGTATGTAAGGTAATTGTTGAAAATTAGTTTGAGGCAAAATAAGTGCTGCCAAAAATAAAATATTTTTCTCAACCAAAGTAGTAATATTTTAAGAAAATCTACAGTTAGTGTATCCATCAGACTGAGCGTTTACCATTTGTATTTGTAGTATTGCTGTCTTTAATGTACAATGCACAGGCTTTGATTTATGGATGAGTGCACACAGTTACTTCTAGAAAAGTTGTAAAATATTCCATGATGTCAGTTTTTTGGGAGTTCAATTAATTATAGTCACCCTTGGCTTGAATATGTTTGTACCCTGAGTTTCACTTTGAGTTCTGGGTTTGAATGAAATCAAAGACATACAGCCATCTGGGGATAGTTTTGCTTTATCTGGGAAAAAAAAAAACACCAAGCTTCCACCTGAAATAAACCAGATCTGGCTTAGTAACAGTTCAGCTCAGGTTCTCTGCAAGTTTTGTTAAATTTGGCAAAACATTCTGGGAAAACAGGACATGTCTAATTGTTTTTTATCTTCTGTGCTGTCAAGTAGTCAGTATTTTGTCACCATCTTCAGAGCATAATCCCCTTCTCCCCCAATGTTTTATTTCTCTCCTACCAAGATATAACATTATTTGATCCCATTCCTTAGTGAACAGTCAGAATATATGCAGGTCTGCTGAACAAAATTATGGATAATGAGAGAAAATAGTTGTTTCTTTGGAAATCCAGGAAAGAGTGAAAAGGAAATGGGGAATACAGGAGACTGAACAAGAGGGAAGGTGCAAGCTGAAGCTCTGTACAGTAGTGTTGGTGAGCACTGCTGTTTCTTTACTTCATGTTTTGCAATTTAAAATAAAATTCCTAGCAACCACCAGTGCTGCAGTCCCAATCAATAAAGGACTTAATATGCACAGACAAGAGTCTGTATCTATTATGGGCTTGTAATTGGATTGTAATGGAAAGAAAGAGCTCAAATCAACACACACACAAAAAAAGAGCGAGAGAAAGAAACCACCGCCACAATACCCCATCCATGTATGGCTGACAAAATGACTATACCTCTTGTTGGATTTTGACATAGTTGCAGGGATGTACATATTTGCAATCTCCAGGTTTGCATGTAGCTGTTCTTTATCTCCCAGAGTACTATTTCCCTATTTTCTTCATGGATAACTTATTTCTAAAAAGCATTTATAAATTTGCAGTTTTAAGATCTGTACTACTTAGTGCAACTGAAATAAATAACCACAAGTGTTACATTCAGTGAACGTACATTAGCACTTGGCACCACATTTGCTTGAATTCAATATTCTTCCTTCCAATTGTGTGTACTTCTGAATTCTTAACCCTCTGGGGATGCACTGAGGATTCCATTAGTCACAAAATGTGAGAGTGTATTGGACATCTATATGCTCATCTTGATAACGTTTAGAAATGCTTATTTATCAGCGAAAGATTCCTTACCAAAAAATCTCCCCTTCAGTATATTGATAGGCTCAAACCAAAACCCTAGAGCATCCCCAAACTTGTAGGTGTAAGAGGGAGTTGGGAATCTGTATTTTGCAGCTAGCCTTAACTCTGTAAGATTGCAAGTACTTATCAGTGTTTTGAGTAAACATGACCTGTTTTCTAAGGGTGAGAATTTATTGCAAATTTTTTTTATTTTTTTTTTTTTACATTTCAGCCTAAAGAGCCTATTCTATGTTCAGTTAGACATCTTTAATTAAGAGTATTCAATTAAGAGAGTGATGTTGACATTTGATGTGACAGTTGATCCACAAATAAAATCAATCTCCTGTTCAGAACTGTCTGGCCCAAAAGGTTATTTAAATTTTTCTGTTAGGAAATGCCAGCGTGAGACTTTAGACATGCTTTACATGTAAATGAGTGGAGGAATGACACTGCAATCTTTCTGTCTAGATGCGTGATTAGCCACATATTTTATATATGCAAATGTTGGTTTTAGACTGGCTTTAGTAATGTAAGACACTTTTAAAAATATATGTAATTGTATTTAATTTGTTAATTAAGAATACACAATGCTTCTGAATGTGTAGATATGTCTATCTATCTAGATACGTATGCCCTTAATTACCATATTAATTATTGTGAGGCACTGGCATAGTACTGTGATGAAAGCCATATGTCTGAGCAAGGTACAGTCATAACTGCAGCAAGGAGGGCCACATAAGTACCTGGTACTATGCAGGATCAAGATCTTAAACTATGAACTTTTGAAAAAGCAGCAAATCTCTGCTTAGAGATTGAAAGTGCCTGTGTGCACATTGACAATATATACACTTTTTTTTATTTTTCAGGTGTATGCAGAAAGCAAATCTACACTGAAGTGCATTTTTGAAGTACATTTATTACAGCTATTCTGGAGGAAGCCCACTTTGTATTGTAGCCTTTACAAACCACGGTTTTTATTTTGGGATCATCATTTAGAGTAATGCAACACAGGTCTTCCCTCAACCCCACTCTGCTCCAGGGATGAGATTTCGCATTTGTTGCCTATGGGGCAACCTCACGTGTTCAAAAATCAGCCTCTCCCTCCTCCCCCCCCACCCCATAAGATTCGCTTAAAATAATTAGATTTTTTTTAAATAATACATTTGGGTTACTTTTAATTCGCCTTCTGGTTTTTAAACCTGTGGAGTTTGTTTCATGCTTTTCTCCATAACCATGAGGTCTAGAAACTTACTACTTTAAATGAAAGCTGAGAGATTTCTATAATTCCATGACTCCAGAAGCTAGGGCTTTAAGAAAAACTACAAATATAATAATGCAAGAGTTGCCAGTATTATTTGAGTGTGCCCTGGCTTTTTGAAGTGCAATTTTAATTCTGACTTTCTGGACATCTAATATATTTGTGTTTAGCAGATAAAATTTTTGAAAAGTAATCCAAGTACAAAAGATTCACCATCCCAGAAGAGGGAGTCCGGATGTTGCGCACCATTTAATCTCTGTAGAAATTCTAACTTCTCATATTTGGGATCCTTGCATGCAGATCATAGGCTAGGCAGTGTGGCCAAGTATGGCTTTCCTGTCAACTTCCTAAAAGAGCTGTTTTTATAAAACTCTGAATTTCTCTATAGCAAATAAAATTCAGTGATTGATCCTGAAATAGACTCTTGAAAAATATTTCTTATAAATTATTTTAAAGCATTTTTGTAGTTGATCATCTACTGAAAATATTATAATACCTGCCATCGGTGTCTTCACTACGCTATCATGAACTGCCATTTGTCATTTCTTTGAGATTTACCTGTCTATTCCCTTATCAGAATATAAGCTGCACTAGATGTTAGTGTTTGTGAGGCTACTTTTCATTTTCTTCTGTCAAGGCTCTGGGAAAGGACAATCCTGGAGGTAAGAGGACTATGAGAATTAGAGTGTGTCAGCAGAGAGATGCATTTTATCTTAAATGAGGTCACATGTTGAAAAACAAAATAAAATTACCCCTAAAGTAAAATAATGTTTTAAGAATTCTTCTCTGCACTATTATTTTCCTACTATTTCCCTGTGTTACCACACTACTAGATTTGTAAACTTCGCAATCAACTGGAAAGAGTTACATAAAAAATCCTTTTCCTCACCTTAGACTCAGAATAATTTTTATTTGTTCACCAGAACTGATCAAAAAATAAAAAGAGCACCAACTATTTCCTTATGTAGACTCAGTTCAGCTAAGCGCTTCTGCAGATGATTGTCTATAACCTAATCATCAAAATAGTTAAGAATGGGTTTAAATTTAAAATGCTTTATTGAAACAGGATCATATTGGATAAGTGGATAACCTGATATATGAAACGCTGGCAGTGGCCACAAAACAAAACTTTTTCCCCCCAAGCAGTTTTGTTGCCTCTATCCATCTTTGACTTTATCAGTACATGTTATAGAAACAAGATAATGCTGCTCTCATTTATGTTAAGTGAAAATTAGTTTAATCCTTAGAGCTTTGATGTAATATTCTAACACTATTGAGGATAAATGTCATAAGGTACAGCACTGTACATAGTACACCTCCTAAAATATCCTGGAGTATTGAATAACTAGCATGGTTACAAGTTATTTAGATTTTTGTGTCTGATATTCTCCTACTACTGTGTTAGGGAAATTTCATTGCTTATAAACGTGCTGAAGTAAGTTTTCCTTGAAGCACAGGTTGCTCCAGATATTGCAGCCTACATAAATATTGGTCACAGTTTTGCTGCACATGAGTACATAAAAATGATAACTGAAAGCTAAAAACTAGTTGGAAATCCACAGTGTATTCAGGCTGAGAATAAGAAATTTGAGCACCTGAAATGTGAGATTTATTTTAACCCTTCCCCCCCCCCCAAAAAAAACTGTTTGAGATGCCATAGCAACTGTTACAAAAGAGATCTTCCCAATAAAAAGACAGCCCAAATGATTATAATTGAGTGCTCATACCAAAACATATTTAATGATCTAGATTTCAGAAGTATAAGTCAACAAACAGCTTTCTTTAATTATTATCTGTTTCCCAGCCAGAGCACAGCACTACAAAACAAAGTTTTAAGGCTGAATTCTGTATTCAAATATCTCTCTTGCTTCTCCTATAACTTCAGCAGGAGTGTCCTGACATATGAGGGTAAAATCTGTCCCATATGCTTACATTTAGACTGCTATTCTACATGTTTTTAACTGAAGAAAACGTTTGTTTGAGGTGTAGAGAGGGTGTTTCCTACTTCTGACAACACAGTATGATGAGTTAGGAGTTCTGGCCTTTCTGTTACTGATTCTGTCATTGTTTGACCTTGGGCAACTCACATAAAGCTCTCTACTTCAATTTTCTTATCTGTAAAATCTGTAATATTAGTGTTCAGCATTGCAAAGGTATGTAAAGCTTTAATATTATTTGTGAAATGCTTTTGGGTTGAAAGGTATTTGAAATGGGGCACGTGCCCCACACTGGCAAATAAAGGGTTAAGGAAAGTCCCAGGGCCTAAATTAGCCTAAAAGGATACACCTGGGGTTGGGAACTAAGGGAGGGAGTCAGGACTAATTTAGTATCAAGCCCAGCTGAGGAGGTGGAGATGGCTCCATGAAGACAGGCCTGAAGTAAAGTAGGGCAAAGACTCTGGAGGAGGCTCACAGAGAGGCTTAGAGCGCCTTCAGGAAGCTCTTCCATAACATGCTGGGGAAGAAACCATTGGAGGAGACAGAACTCCAGAGAGGAGGTCTCAGCCCTGCGAAAAAGACTGATAAACTGGCAAGAGGTAGGAGCAGCCCAGCAAGGCTGTGAGGGATAGCAAGGAACAGTCCTTAGCTGCCTAGCACAGGATCCCTGTGCTGGAATCAAGAATAGATACGGTGGTATGGGCCTGGGTTCCCCTCCCCCCAACAAGAGGAAAAAGTACAAGCCTTGGGACTAAAAGGGGTCAAGAATGGTGAGTCCCTGATGGGGACTGAAAGTCTGGCATAAAGGCCAGTAGACTTTGGGTCATTTCTGTCTTGTCTTTTCTGTCACCCCAAAAGGGGACTGAACTGAAAGGTGACCTGACTGGAGGGCCAAGCCACAGAAGCTTCAAATGGCTATAACACCAGAATGACAGACAAGGGGGGCTACTAGAACAGAAGCATTCCATAACCCCAGAACCCGTCACAAAGGGGCATTCTGGTGGGCATGCCATGGCAGTGTTATAGTGCAAAGCAGCATTATTAGTTAAATATTTATTTATTTATAAGTGGAATATATAAGAAAACAAAAGAAGATTTAACAATCACCACTTACGTCTTTGTTTCATGTGTCAGACTTAGGAACAACCTTTATTCATAGATGATCTGTTCTTACAAAGAGCCGAAGGTTCTGTACTGAAATGAAGTCCCTTCTGACCTTTCAAGCAAGGAATGCAGTTTTATTCCAGATATCAGAGTAGCAGCCGTGTTAGTCTGTATTCGCAAAAAGAAAAGGAGTACTTGTGGCACCTTAGAGACTAACAAATTTATTAGAGCATAAGCTTTCGTGAGCTACAGCTCACTTCATCGGATGCATTTGGTGGAAAAAACAGAGGGGAGATTTATATACACACACACAGAGAACATGAAACAATGGGTTTATCATACACACTGTAAGGAGAGTGATCACTTAAGATAAGCCATCACCAACAGCAGGGGGGGGAAGGAGGAAAACCTTTCATGGTGACAAGCAGGTAGGCTAATTCCAGCAGTTAACAAGAATATCAGAGGAACAGTGGCGGGTGGGGTGGGAGGGAGAAATACCATGGGGCCCACCATCAACCTCAGCATGGACCAGTCCACACAAGAGATCCACTTCCTGGACACTACGGTGCTAATAAGCGATGGTCACATAAACACCACCCTATATCGGAAACCTACTGACCGCTATTCCTACCTACATGCCTCTAGCTTTCATCCAGATCATACCACTCGATCCATTGTCTACAGCCAAGCGCTACGATATAACCGCATTTGCTCCAACCCCTCAGACAGAGACAAACACCTACAAGATCTCTATCATGCATTCCTACAACTACAGTACCCACCTGCTGAAGTGAAGAAACAGATTGACAGAGCCAGAAGAGTACCCAGAAGTCACCTACTACAGGACAGGCCCAACAAAGAAAACAACAGAACGCCACTAGCCATCACCTTCAGCCCCCAACTAAAACCCCTCCAACGCATCATCAAGGATCTACAACCTATCCTGAAGGACGAGCCATCGCTCTCTCAGATCTTGGGAGACAGACCAGTCCTTGCCTACAGACAGCCCCCCAATCTGAAGCAAATACTCACCAGCAACCACACACCACACAACAGAACCACTAACCCAGGAACCTATCCTTGCAACAAAGCCCATTGCCAACTCTGTCCACATATCTATTCAGGGGATACCATCATAGGGCCTAATCACATCAGCCACACTATCAGAGGCTCGTTCACCTGCGCATCTACCAATGTGATATATGCCATCATGTACCAGCAGTGCCCCTCTGCCATGTACATTGGCCAAACTGGACAGTCTCTACGTAAAAGAATGAATGGACACAAATCAGACGTCAAGAATTATAACATTCAAAAACCAGTTGGAGAACACTTCAATCTCTCTGGTCACTCGATCACAGACCTAAGAGTGGCTATACTTCAACAAAAAAGCTTCAAAAACAGACTCCAACGAGAGACTGCGGAATTGGAATTAATTTGCAAACTGGATACAATTAACTTAGGCTTGAATAGAGACTGGGAATGGATGAGTCATTACACAAAGTAAAACTATTTCCCCATGGTATTTCTCCCTCCCACCCCACCCGCCACTGTTCCTCTGATATTCTTGTTAACTGCTGGAATTAGCCTACCTGCTTGTCACCATGAAAGGTTTTCCTCCTTCCCCCCCCTGCTGTTGGTGATGGCTTATCTTAAGTGATCACTCTCCTTACAGTGTGTATGATAAACCCATTGTTTCATGTTCTCTGTGTGTGTGTATATAAATCTCCCCTCTGTTTTTTCCACCAAATGCATCCGATGAAGTGAGCTGTAGCTCACGAAAGCTTTTGCTCTAATAAATTTGTTAGTCTCTAAGGTGCCACAAGTACTCCTTTTCTTATTCCAGATAGTAACTCCTGATATTCAATCATTTACTGTTTTTAATTTTTAACTCAAGGTGTCCCTCTGCTGGCTTACTTGATAACTGATGAGACAAAACAGTGCTTGAGGGTTTTTTGTTTTTGTTTTTAAATAGCTTTTCCTGTGACAGAAATATAACACTGAAGAAAATAAGTAGTTTACACAGTTGCCTTCAGGTTGCTGTAGCTATTGAGGACACGAAGGCACATGCAAGGATATAATACTGATTTCTTTTTCCCTAATACTACAATATTTCTTGTTAAAATTTAAATATAACATCTTCCATGACCAATACTATGCTCTTTATCATTCATGCCAATCTTCTCTCTAAGTTTCTATCCTCTTGTTCTGTTTCTGCACTGGAAAAAGGACAATTGAGAATCAAGGGTTTTCCTAGCAAGAAAATTTATCCTTGATTTCATTTTTCAGGAACTAAATTGCCAGTGAAACTTTGGGGGGGGGGGCGCGAAATGCAGTTTTGGCCAGCTAACCAAAAGGGATGCATATATTTCTACCTTTATCTTAGCTTTTATATTTTCTATGTGAAAACAATAGTATTGCTGCCCCCTCCCCAAAAAAGTTTTTTTTCTAAACAAAAATTAATTCCTTTGTATTGCTCTCTTGCTCAGAAACAATGTGTGGGGAGAGTGTTAATATTGTAATGATATTTCTTTTGAGACAAATTGTTCTGTTGATAAATATTGAGTCTTGGATTTCAGAGTTCTGAGTTAATAGTGTAAGTTGATTCAGGGGGAAGGATGGTCTTGTGACTAAAGCAATGGGCTGGACGTTCAGTTCCTGACTTACATAAGCTTGTTCTATGGCAGATGTTCTCAAACTGTGGTCTGTGAGCTCCAAACAGGTGGTCTGTGGATGGTTCCCCCTAAGGTGCACGCCTGGATGCCCGCACACGAGAGAATGAAGGGCCACTCACCTAATTAGTGGAGCCGCACAGGCTTGGCTCCACTAATTAGGTACCTGACCTCTGAGAAGATGCACATGTAAGGTGAGGTGGTGGCCTGGTGGGGAATAGGGGGTATGTGGGAGGGGGCAGTGGGATGAAAAAAGTGGGTGGGATTTGGGATGTGCAGGGCTGTGATGGCCAGAGAAAAGTGGCTGCTGGGAAGAGACTCCCCTCCTTCCCAGCCCCAGCTCAGGGGCTGCCAGAGCAGGGGAGAGAGGGCACATCCATCGCATTAGAAAGGTAAGGCTGTGATATTAAAATATGAGTTGTGTGCTTTTATTTGTAGAACAAAAAACATTTATTATTATTAAAGGTTTTTTTATATAGTGCTTTTATCCAAAAGCGTTTTATAATAGTTAGCTAACCATACAAACAACATTTGGAAAGATCATTAAGTGGTCCGCCAAAAAAAACCACTATTCTAGGAACTTGGTCAAATCACTTATTGTATCTCCTTTCCCCATCTGAAACTTAGGGATGACAATATCATACTGGGGTGTTGTGAGGATTACTCTTGGGGGGCACTCTGCATCAAAAAATTTAAAAATTCTGCACACAATATTTTTAACATCAGCAAAATTCTGCAAATGTTTGTCAAAATAACACTAATAATCATATCAGTTTCAGTTATTTTGCTAATTTATTTCAAAATACCTGTCAGCAAGTATGTCTGTAACAATAGATGCACAAAAAATGACCCCTCAGTAGAGTTAAAGAAACCCTTACAACAACCCAGTTCCTGTTTCTCTGCCCCATCCCCCACAGAGCCCAGCCCGGGGGGGAGGGGACGCTCACCCCCAGAGGCCAGCTGTGGGGCCCGTCTGGCCCAGAAACTCACACCCTTCCTTCCCCAGAGCCCAACCATGACCACCCCCAGCCCAGACACTCACACCCATTCTCTCCTTCTCCCCACCCCCCGAGGCCAGCTGCAGGGACTCCCTGGCCCAGACACTCACATCCTGAACACCCCCTCCCCACCAGCTAAGCTGTGCTCCCTGGCACAGAGACTCATGTTCCCTTCCCCCAGAGCCCAGTTGCAGGGCATTTCTTCCCTGCCCCCAGCCCAGACACTCTCAGACCCTATTCTCCCCCCCTGCACCCCCACCAAGCCAGGGATCCAGAGGGAGAAACAGCCTGATGCTGAGTCCTGGGCTCGCACGGAGTTTCCTGCCTGCCACCTCATTTCTTCAGGGCATGCTGGGAACTGCAACGGCTGGGAACCCTCTGTTTCCCTCTCCCTCCCCCTCCTCCCAGCCTTATGTTCTATTTGTGAGCTGGGCTCTACTAGGTCCAGCAACCCCATAGTAGTGGCCAACATCTCTGCAACCCATTTCTGTGGGCGGAAAGAGGAAATTCTGCGCACCCAACGTTAATTTCTGCAAAATTCTGCATTGCACAGTGGTGCAGAATTCCCCCAGGAGTAGAGGATGCATTAACTATATTGTTGGAGAGATGCTCTGATACTATGGTTATGAGTAAGAGCCAAGATATACAAGTGTTGATGTAAAGACTTCAAAAGGGGTATTTTAAAATTTGATCAATTGCATTATATAACTGAGGTTGCTATTCAGATAACTTCAGTGTAAAGAGTATTCAAGATAGAACTGGCTGAAATTTGGAATTTCTGATTTTCAGGAAATTTCTACAGTTAACAATTTGGTTTCAATCTTATTCAGATGGAAATCAAATTTTTCTAAATGGATTTTGAACCAGGATGCCATAAGCTTTCATTTTGGAAATTATGTCCGCAGCGGCTGGGAATGATGAATCATGTCACCAGTTGCCGAAGATCCCAGTGTCTGTGACTCAGAGGCAGCCCCACCAGGCAGACTGCTTGGCGAGGACAGGGACCACAGGGCTTCCAAACCCCTGAGCCAGCTCACTCCCAAGGCTGCCTGACTGTTACAGCTTGGGAAGCCAGCCTGAGGAGGCAGATGGCCCAGGAGTCTAGGTCAGTGGTATGGGTCTCTCAGGGCTTCCAACTCCTTGTGCAGTGCCATGAGCATACACCCTCATAGCCCCAGCTTG
This sequence comes from Dermochelys coriacea, assembly GCF_009764565.3. Taxonomy (NCBI): domain Eukaryota; kingdom Metazoa; phylum Chordata; order Testudines; family Dermochelyidae; genus Dermochelys; species Dermochelys coriacea. The sequence continues at coordinate 73,980,441 of NC_050076.1, forward strand.
AGCTGGAGTTTTCAAGGTTTCCAGACTCCCAGCTATGGTGCTGGAGCTCCCAGGACTCCAGAATCTCTGCAGCTCTGGGTCCCTGGCCCCTGGTTGGTCCATATGACAGGAAAGCTTTCTTGGAGCCCAGTAGTTGGTAGGCAGGTTTCCACCAGAACCCTGCCTGTGATTCAGCGAAAGATTGTCAAACCCGACTCATTTTCAAAAGAAACTTCAGGCTCTGTGAACCAGCATTTTTCATTGAAATTCTGTTTCATTGGAAAGTTTCCAACCAGCTTTAATGTAGGATATTCTGTATAGTAAGTACAGGGAAATACAAGGCAAGATTGTAGATGCTGAAGTAATTATCTATTTTATCTGAGGTAGAACTGACCAATATTGGTACCACCAATTTAGTATTGTGCACATCCAGTGGGGCTGCAGGTCTACTTAGAATTAAATTCTAATCCCCAATTCAAATGATGTGCTGAGCGCTCTAAAAACCAAATTAAGTCATCAGTTTGCAAAACATTCTCCATAACAGCTGGAAGCACAGTGCAGCATGCAGTGGGTCTTATGTCAAACCTTTGAGTGTTTTTTTTTCCAAGTAATGGTCACTATTTTGATTATTTTAAGTACAGGTAAGGAATAGAGAGGGATCTTTCAAGAACATAATAAGGAGCTGAATATGAAGATTGCCTGGGTCTGCACAATCTATATTTCAATTTAACCTGACAAGAGCAAAGGAGCTCTCACCCTAGTGACCCACCCCAATCTGAAATGCTTTTTCTCAATTTATGTTGCTAATTCAGGAAAACTCCAGATGTAGTTTGACTCCAATAAAACAAAAATAAGTATTCCACCCCATATAACCATGGGGATGGAGAATCCTTGCTTGCACTTTGTCATATGTTATGTATAGTTTGGTGCTATCTTCTCTATCCCTTCATTGGGATGAGTTTGGAAAGAATCCTTGAAAAATTCCAGCATAAGTGTGGTAGTCAAGAAGGGTATAGGAAAAGTCTTTCCTGAAGTACTTGATAAACAAACAAATTAGAAGCAGAAGTCATACTGGATCTAGATGTCTCAATCTCTTACAATATTGTATCCAAAGAGATCTTGTTACAATAATTGGTAAGCAAGCTGTGAAGGAAGATACAAATGCACTACTTGAAGAGATACAAAACCCACCTATCAATAGTGGGCCAGATCCCTAGTTGTAGCTCCACTGACCACAATGGATCTATGCTAGTTTACACTAGCTGAGTATCTGGCCCAGTGATGATACTTAGTATTTATGTACAGTAGCACTTTATTATCTTTAACCTTCTGGATGAACATGAACACACTTAAAGATAAAGGCCCTGCTCCACAAAAGTATTTAGATGCCTAAGCCCCCGATTTAGGCACCTAACTATTAGATTTAGGCATCTAAGTCCCAATTTTAGTCTGCACTGCAATCCATAAAACTCCTGCTGAACCCTGCAGGTGCCTAAACTCACTCAGAGCCTACATTTTAAGTGTAAAAGTTTCCTAAGCATCCAAGTTTCTGCCTTTGGGTATGTGCACTGCTGCCTCATTCTAGGAATCTGGATGCTTCTCTCCTGCTTAAACCCAGACTGATTCACTGAGTGGGGGAAGACAGGTGTTGGTCCATCTAACTTGTGCGCAGGACCTGATCTGGTAAGCCTGCTTAGAGCTCACCTATCCGATCAGGTCCCATTCAAAATTGAGAGGGTCAGCAGCGTATTAACGCCTAGGCCGAGAAGACCTAGGCCTAGGGTGGCAAATTTGCAGGGGCGGCAAATTTATAATAGCAGCCAGAGGCTCCGCCCCCTCCCTGCCCCTATTGGTGGTCTTCCCCAAATCCTGGCCCCGCCTCCTCTCCCGAGCATGCCACGTTCCTCCCCTTTTTTCCCCCATGCTCGTTCACAAACCTGTTTTGCACACAAGCACTGGCGGGGAGAAGCAGGACCTGGACCCGGCAGCGCGCTCAGGAGAAGAGGTGGAGTCGGAGTGGAGGTGAGTTGGGGTGGGGAGGCACGGGGAGCTGCTGGGGGGGGCAATTATTTCAGGGCCTAGGGGCGGCAAAATCATTAATTCTCCAGTGGAGAGGGTGGAGGGGGTGATGGTGATGCCAGCACCACGCACTTTATAAATTTTACCCCAGTGGTTAAAGTACTGATCTGAGATGTGGAAGACCCAGTTTCAGTACTCATCCCTCCCCCCACGACCCCTACCAAACTGATGTGCAGAAAGATGTGAACAGGGCTATCCCAACTTTCAGAAGAGCATTCTAACCACTGAGCTATGGGATATTCTGATGTGAAACTGCACCATGGTCTCCAGTTAAACCTGTTCCACTTTGGATAAAAAAACTATTTTAAATGACTAAGTATTTTTCCACAGTGTAACATCTTAAATAGCAGAGATTGAGGGAACTCCCCATCAGAATATAACACCGTGGTAAGAACATTCTCCTGAGAGGTGGGAGCTACCTTTTCAAATCCTTTCTACCCCTCTGGTAGGGGGCAGAATTGAACCTGCTCTAGCCACTGGGCTAAAAGTTATAAGATGGACAACACCACCTCTATCTCTTCCTCCTTCAGTGTCCATTTTGTGGGGAATGAGGCAGGTACCTAACTCATTCCTGCAAGAAACAACTTAGGCTCCTGGTGAAGGGTTCCCATTCGTGGAGCACTAAGAAGAGATAGGTGCCTCCCTACAGCCTGAACTTAGGTGCCTGTTTGTGAAGGGGGGTCTTGAGGACTTCCCCTTTTGTTGGCATCTCCCACTGGCTAGCTTAGGTGGCTCCCCACCTCATGTGCTGGCTTTTTGTGGATTGCATTCCATGGCATTTGTTTATCCCCATTCATTATATATAGCACCCTAAGCACCAAACTCAGGCTTTGTGTATTGTGGTGGTGGTCCTGTGATTTTTCTGGGCACCTAAAAGTTAGGCATTACAACTCTGAGTGTTGCAATGCTTAAGTCCCTTAGTGGATCTAGTACAAAGTACTTCTGTAGTAAAAGATACCTGAGTTCATAGAGCTTTCAAAAATCATTGTATTTAGACAACTTTTTATGTTCCATGTATCTAAATGCACTGGAATGTGTGTTCTAGTGAAAGTAATATTTCTTTTTAAACAAAAAAAGGTGTTGGGTGGGGAGTAAGGAAGTAGAAAGCACAAGCAGTCAGATTTGGCAAATCAAAAATAAGAGTCAGGAATTCTCATCTGCATAACAAAGATCAGGAGAGAGACCAAGAGATGACTGTAATGTCATGAGTTGATTTAAAACCGTGAGAGCAAGGAACTAAATGTCAACATTGTCTGGGTATACCACAAGGATAGGAGACTTGTTATGGGTTTTAATGAGACCGCAACTTTATTATATAGATAGCATGGATTTGCCTGCACTGTACACTTATTCAAATCAATTCTCTGTGGCTTCCACCAGCCCCCCTTTGTTTCCATTCAGGTCCCCCAGCCAACCCATGGCTTGGAACTTACCATCCACCAGCCTCACAAGAGGCTTAAGGAGGGCTATGGCAACGGGTGCGGGGAGGAATTGGCTCCCTGTTGTACCGGTCATGGGAGTCCCCGAATCTCATCGGACACTGAGCAATCATGCTAGCTGACTTCCCCCTCACTGTGAGCAGCTTCTCTGAATGAGCCTGTCCCTCTCTGAGGAAGTGGGGAGCTTCCCTCCACTTTCCCCTGCTCTCACCCTCCTGCGACCTGTGGTACCATGCTGCCCAGCATGCCTGGATACTCTGCTGCCTTGCTGGCCTTGCTGGCTTCCTTGCTGCTTTCACATAGAGACTTGCCCCACCCATGTTTCGTACCTTCATGCACATTCCTGGGGAGTGGCATGGGGTGAGTCATTGCTGCAACGTTGACCACCGAGCACCTTTTGCAGCAATTTCTGACCACCTTCCTCTCTCTCTTCTCCCCCCACCCCCCCCCCAAAAAAACAGTCGCCAGTGCCGCACAGGAAAGAGGACTGATGGGGGCACTCCCCCACTAAGGCAGCAGGGCAGGCAGGCACCAGTGGGGTGAGTCCCATGTCAGGATACCCAGCCTCGGGTCTACCTAGACCAGCATGGTCAACTCTGGCCCCTTGAGGAAGTCTAACAAATCTGGCCCCAGTGAACTCCCCAGTGTGGGAGGATTTGGAGGAGGACTTGGATGCTCCCTCCATGCCAGACATGTTTGAGGCGGCCAGGAACCTGATTGCCATGATGGTACTGTCCCCTGCTCCACCGGCCCAGGCACCAGCAGTGGTGCAGGCAGCATCATAGGGACAAGCCTACCATGATGCAGCACCCACCGTCTTTGCTATGGCACCGCTCCCCTGGCATCCTCTCGATCTGCACCACCCTGGTCACACTGGGACCTCTTGGCAGAGGCAGAGTCCTGTGCATCCAGGCGGAGCCGGTACTGCTTCAGCACTGCTCCTGGCACCACCCAAGACAGGATAAAGGGCAGCCAATACCTGTCATGTCCTGGCCCCCTTAGTAGCAGGGACTTACACAGTGGCCCTTTTGGACACCATGGGCCTACCACCAAGTCCAGGGGCCAGGTTCCAGGTCCCTGCCGGTGGTGTCAGAGGTACGAATCCCTCCATCAGCTACTTCAGTAGCCCGGGAACCTACCCTGGGTAGGAATGCAGAAGCCCAGGCCAACAAAGATACAAGGCCGGCATTGGCACTGAAGCAGCTGCAGCATCAGGCACTACTGTCATTCCCTGCACCTCTCAAGTGATGCAAGAGAATCCCTATGAGCTGAAGGGGCAAGTGGACCTGGTGCGACCAAGGGCATTGTCCTCATCCTCCCCAGATGTTGTGGTGGTGGGGACCACGCTGCCTGCTATGAATACTAGGGCCCATCAGGACCTGCTCAGGAGGGTGGCCCAGAACCTGAACTTGCAGGCTGAGGTGGTCTCTGAGGACACTGATCCCACGGTGGATATTCTGGTAAAGGGTCCTCGAGAGTGGCTCTGCCCCTCATTAAAACTATACATAATACTACCAAGGTGCTGTGGCACACACCTGCCTCTATCCTCCCAACAGCCAAGGGGATGGAGCGCAAATACTTTGTGCCATTTAAGGGGTTACGAGCACCTCTTTACTACCCTAAGCCTGGAGCCCTGGTGGTGTAGGCGGTGAACCACAAGGAGCAGCAGGGGCAACCTGGGCCTATACCCAAATCCAAGGACATTAAGAAGCTGGACCTTTTCAGTCAAAAAATGTACTCCATCGGGGGACGGGCTCCAGATTCACATAACGAACCAGCAAGCAATCCTGAGACGCTATGCTTATAACTCCTGGAGTTCTCTGGTCAAATTCCAGGAATTGCTCCCAACAGACTCTTGTTCTGAATTTGGAGTGGTCCTGGAGGAGGGCAAGGTTGTTGCCAAGACCTCTATTCAGTCTGCCCTGGAGTCAGCAGACTCAGACACCCACACTATGGCCACAAACATAGTCATGAGGTGCAGTTCATGGCTTCAGGTGCCAGGGCTAACGCATGAGGTCCAGAAAACAATCCAGGACCTTCCCTTCGACTACTCTGGCCTCTTTGCAGAATGGACTGACTCAAGGCTTCATCGCCTTAAGGACTCACAGACAACCCTCAAGTCTTTGGAGCTGAACACACCAGCCTCTCAAAGAAAGACATTTAAGCCCCAGGCCACCCCACACTTCTACTCTGCCACTACTAGACAGGACTACAGCAGAAAGCAGAGCAGGTCTAACAGGAGGCGCCCATCTCAGTCCTCCTCCGGACAGGGACAGAGCTCAGCTAAGCAGCCTTTCAGCTCAAAGCTCCAAACTTTTGAAGGTGTGCCCAAGGACAGAGCACCACTTCAATGCCCAAATCCTTCCCCTCCCTTTGAGAACTGTCCCCTCCAGGTGTGGCTGGCCCAAGTGTACAGGCCGAACAAGGACCACTTAGACAGGCTGGTCACACTCTCTCCTCAGGTTCTTGAGTCCCTCCGGTGGTGGCTCAATTCACAAGGGTTCCATTCTCCAAACCTCAGCCATTGCTGTCACTAGTCACAGGTGCATCGCACTGGGGTGGGGAGCACATCTGGGTGACATCAGAACTCAAGGTCTATGGTCAGGGAGCTGTGCACAGTGCATCTAGCTTGCCAGATGTTTCAGACACATTTTCAGGGCAAATGTGTATAAGTGTTAACAGACAACATCACAGCAATGTTCTATATAAAAAACAGGGTGGTGCTCACTTCTCTCTCCTGTGCTAGGAAGCCCACAGGTTGTGGGACTTTTGTATTGCCCACTCGATACAGTTGGAGGCATCATATTTGCCGGGCACACACAACGAACTGGCTGATCGCCTCAGCAGATCCTTCCACGGCCACAAATGGGCTCTCTGAATGGATGTCATGAGCAATATCTTCCTGAAGTGGGAATCTCCCCAAGTAGACTTGTTCATGACACAGTTCAACAGAAAGTGCCAGCAGTTCTGCTCCTTCCTGAACCACAGCCCCAGCTTGATCACAGAGGCCTTTCTCCTCTCATGGACAGGGAGCCTACTGTAAGCATTCCCACCTCTCCCTCTCATCCACAAGGTCCTTCTCAAGGTCCAGCAGGACAAGGCATCAGATTCTCATAGTGCCGGCGTGGCCCTGCCAACACTTGTTAGATCTCCATGCTGTTAGACCTCTCAGTGGACACGCCCATGGCCTTGCCCATGATTCCAGACCTTTTCATGGAGGACCACTGCCACCTTCAGCATCCCAACCTGGAGTCTCTCCACCTCACAGGGTGGAAACTCCGTGGCTAAATTCATTAGATCTCCAGTGCTTCGATTTGGTTAGGCAGGTTCTCCTTGGCAGTAGAAAGCCCTCCACTCTTGCCACTTATCTGGTCAAGTGGAAAAGGTTCTCTATTTGGTCCCCACAGAAGGGCATTCCTCCACTGCAGTCTTCAGTCCCCTTTTATACTGGACTATTTACTCTACTTAAAGCAGCAAGGACTGGCAGTCTCATCAATTAAGGTGCACCTGTCTAGTATTTCCACTTTCCACCTGGGTGCAGCGGGGTGGTCAGTATTTGCTAACCCCATGTTTGGACACTTCCTTAAGGGACTAGGTAGGCTGTACCTCCAGGTGTGGCAACCAGTCCCTCCATGAGATCTTAACCTGGTTCTCTCAAGGCTTATGGGGTGGGGGGGCCTTCAAACCTCTAGCAACTTGTTCTTTGCTTTACCCCTTTTGGAAGGTGGTGTTCCTCATGGCTGTAACTTCAGCCAGAAGAGTTTCTGAGCTCCAAAACTTTAACATCTGAGCCCCCTTATACAGTATTTTATAAGGATAAGGTATAGTTGCAGCTGCACCCGGCCTTTCTTCCTAAAGTAGTTTCACAGTTTCATGAGAATCAGGACATCTCTATACCAGTGTTCTTCCCAAAGCTGCATGCTAATGATAGAGAGCACATGCTCCATTTCCTAGATGTTAGTCAGGCCCTGGCTTTTTACATTGAGCAGACAAAGCCATTTAGGAAGCAACTCTTCATTGCCATTGGTGAAAGGACGAGAGGACTTCCAATCCCATCCCAACAAATCTCTTCTTGGATCACAGCCTGCATCAGGACATGCTATGACTGGTCAAAGATACCAGCCCCAGGGTTGGTGGCGCACTCCATGAGAGAGCAAGCTTCATGTGCAGCATTCCTAGCGCAGGTCCCCATTCAGGATATCTGCAGGGCGGCGACATGGTCATCTATGCAAACCTTTACATCACACTATGCCATCACAGAGCAGACTAGAGGCAATTCTACATTTTGTAGAGCAGAGCTTCAGTCTGCAACTCGGTGAACTCTGACCCCTCTTCTGGAGGACTGCTTAGGAGTCACCAACTTGGAATTGACATGAGCAATCACTTGAAGAAGAAAAAATGGTTACCTACCATTCGTAACTGTTGTTCTTCGAGATGTGTTGCTCATGTCTATTCCAAGATCCACCCACCTCCACTCTGTCGGAGTTTCCGGCAAAAAAGGAACTGAAGAGGCAGTGGTTTGGCAGGAACCGATATACACCGCCATGAAGGTGCCACTCCAGGGGGCTCCAAAGCTGACCTAATGGGTACTGCTAGGGGAAAACCTTCTGACGATTGTGCATGTGGCATGTGCAAACCTACTTAGAATGGACATGAGCAACACATCTCAAAGAACAACAGTTATGAAAGTTAGGTAACCATTTTTTCTGGATTATTTGCAATTATCTTGAGGCCTAATCAATGTCTACTGTGTCTCAGCAACATACAGAACAATTCTCAGAGAGCAGATGATCAGAATTTTTTAGCAATTTTCCCTTTGGAAATGGGAACAATTTCACTTTCAAAAATTACTTTGTAAAAATAGCTGTTTGGAGTTCTGGTTTGTTTTCAATTATTCTATGTTACATATGTTCAGCCTACTGGTAAAAAGAGGATTTTTTTTTCCTTCTGGCAGCCCTACAACTCATCCTGGGCTTGCTCTTTCCTGGCTATCTTTCCCAGTAATAAAGACATAGCAGGCTAAAGTATGCCGTCAGTGATACCTCCATAACCCCATTATCTTTAATGGCTTTGCACGTTTCGCAAAAACTGAGTAAATAATGCTGTTGGTAGTGCACAAGAAGGAAAAACATCAAATGCTCTTAACTCTTTTTCAGCTTTGCAGAGCTAATGGGAGTAAAAAGGCAATGTAAATTTACATTAGTTACTACCAACTTAATTTTGTATTGGGTGAAAACTGTACACACTCAGGTCTGAGACACACTGGTTTATTAATTCAACCTTTAGTTTAACCCAAAGTATTCCTTGTAATTACAATTACTATTAAAGTAAAAAACAGACACATAGTAAAAATCAAGGGCTTCTCCTGGGACATAGACAGGTCACTGTGGATTTATCCTATGGTGCTCCGACTGTCCTTATAATCTTTCACATATGTATACACATCCAAATTAATTTTCTTTCATTCATCATGAAGTATCATATTGTGTCATTCCCCATGGTACAATCTGGACCATTGAGCCGCTGTGTCCCCTTAAATTCTCTTGTCTGGAGTGCCTTTTACACTGCTTTGCTGTCAAGACAGCCATTGCTGGCCAGCTCATCCAGCCTTCAGCATGCAAATTCACTCCAAGCTAAAAACATTAGTGCTATGACCGGTCATTCATGAATTATGTACAGGGAAACACCCAAAGGCTCTCTAGTCCCAATCTTGTTTCCCCAGAAATGTGGGTCTTGTACTGTCCAGCACACTATTGAACAATGCGAGCTCAAAGAAAGTCTGTCCTTTCATCAAAGGAAAATGATATATGCACCAGCTTTGTTATCGCAAATGGAGGTTCACACACACTTTTATCTTAAACAGTAAGATAAGTTTAATAACCACAGAGCTAGATTTTAAGTTATTACAAGTGATGCATAAAAGTCAGGAGTAGTACAAAAGAAAATAAGAATACACAAGCTAATATCTAATTTAACAAGCTAAGTGAACTTAAAGACAAAGATTTTGTCTCATCATACGCTGTTGTAAATTTCACAGGCTGGGTCTCCTTTCAGCCTGGGACCACTCCCCCTTTGTTCAGTTCTTTGAGAGTCCTTGATGTCATGAACAGAGATGGCAGGAGGAGAGGTGAAATGGAGTTCACTGTGTCTCTCTCTTTTATGCCACCCTCCCCTCTTTGAGGATTACCCCTAACTGGGGTGCAGGCAAAAGGTAGTCTCTTGTGGACATGGGGGTTGAACCATCCCTGTGATGAAATGTAAGTTTCTCATTTACACCTTCCCATTGCTGGAGAACGACTACTTTAAGTAAGGGATAGTACACTTGATTTTCTCGATACCTGTCTGGGGGTGCCAATGTTACAAGAGGTGTGTCTCCTGCCAGGGTATTAGTGCCTTTTCTGCCTCAGAGAGACCAACATGATGTTCAATGTATGGTTTTGCTGTGCCTTCGCTCAGGACACCACAAGGGAAAGACACTTGAGGCTCTGCATCTGGTTTCTCAATGCCTACACCCTGATACCCTGACAGGGGTACTGAGATCACATCCTGTGCTGAGGTCCTCTTACACAGGATCTAAGATGCATTCTACCACTCCAACCTCGGTGCGCTCTTCTGTCTTGGGCTCCAGATTGGAATTTTCTGAGCCCTGTACTGGGAGTACATCTCTCACCTGGTGTCAGTTAAATCCGAAACAGTATCAGTAATGAAGATCAAACTGGTCATCTCTTATGGTCTCAATAGTGTTGGTGCTGATGTAGAAAGCATTTATCTCAGCACCTACTCCTCACCCAACACTTTCCTAAGCACTGACTCTGGATCTGTCCTTGGGCACAGACACACCTGCCTCAACATCTCTTGTCCAAGCAGATGCTTCTTGGAGAAGAAGAAAAGAGGAGAAAGCACATTTACCAATGGAGGAATGTAAACAGAAGACATAGAAGATATGCATTTTCCTCCTTCTCCGGACCCACAAGTGCTTTGAAGACCCTCAAACAGCACTGCTGTCTCTTCTCCACAATTCTCCGGCGTTGGACATCCCAGCACCAAAAAAGTTGGACTTATTAGGATTTGAACTGGTGAGAACACCTCTGATCTCCCAGAATTGAAGTGGGGATCCCCCCATCAAGGCTATTATCCACTCCTCTGAATGCTTTTCTGCTACCTGATTGTACCAGTACCTATTCTTCTGGTTCCAATCCACAGTTGCCTCGGAGTACATTCAACCCCATTGGAGATTTAACTTGGAGATCCCCTAGATTTGATCTTGGGACAGCAGACTTCTTCCCTTCCATCAAATCCAAATATCATGGAAAGGTATCATGCAGGTTCAGCTGTTCATGTGACCCTATATGCAGGATTCCATGAAGGCCCTTTTGGAAGCTGTGAGACCAGCTCTTGCAGCAACCACAATGTCAATACCAATATGCTTGCCTCTTAGCTCTGACCTTCTTGACTTAACCAAACATATTTGGCTATCTCTTCTTTCAACCATATCTGTCTCTAAATGAACAGATAGGACATATTCTATACAAGCCGATGGACAGCAGTTTCTGCTATGTTATCCTCCACCCAACTCTGTTATGGTTTCTACAGCACAGGAGTGAATTAGGGGAACAAAACATCTCATTTTACCCATTCTGACAGACAGGGACACAACATGGATGCCTTTGTGGGAAAGCCAACTTCTCTGGGACATCAGTGTTAGAGCAAAGGCCACAGGAGTGGTTCTCAGGACTTAGATTCTCCTGGTCTCTCACCAGAGCATTAGAACATCAAAAGTCTCTCCCATTTGAGGGTAGTGATCTTTGTAAGTGACATGACCAAGTGGGCCCTAGAGAAGATCAAGGTAGCTAAGGCCACTTCCCAGTTTCTGGGACAAACTCAGTCTTCTTCCTCTGCTGAGAGGAGGTTCTCCTACCCAGCATTACTCTTCAGAGGCAGATTCTGTCGCAACAGCAAGGGACGCAGTCCCAGAGGCACTATGGAGTATCTCTGAAACCAACTGCTGGCAAATGACCTCAGCGATACAGGAACAAGATTCCTCATTGCACATCCTCGCACTTCTGAGGATAAAAGAGATAAAGTGGGGGCCTAACCTATGCCATCCCAGCACACCTGAGACTTAACTTTAGGGGAGGCCATCATTCTGGGGGCACTTGAATCAATTTAATGTCTTTCCTCCTTCCTCCACCTATGTGGCTTTGGGGAAAGAAACTATAGAGGTGCCAGCCAGTAAGAGCAGTTGCAGAGGCAGCTAGAGCAGAGATTTCTGCACTGGGAGAGGTGGGGGAAGGTTAAAATGGGGTTGAGCCAGCACCTTTTGAACCCAGAACTTTGCAGGGGAGACTGCTATCTGGGGGCACTTGCATCCTCCCCTCACTCATATTATTCTGGGTAAAGAAACTGCAGGGAGAAGTGTTGTGTCCTTCCTTGCTTCAGAAAACCTGTAAATAAGATTGTAAGTAGTTTATCTTTTAGCTTCGTTCAGTTAATTTCTACTATAGTTAGTGTAGTTTGTTTCCCCAGCTCTGGGACTTCCTCCATGTCGTCAGAGACTATGCCCAGAGTTGTGAACTTCAAAAACTGAATCTCCTGCCTGAAATCCTTCATCATCGGTGACAAATACCAACACTGTCTGGGTGAGACACACCTTTCAGCAAAGTGCAGCCTTTGTCTCATTTTCATCAAAAACTCATGAAGCCCATGAGCTTCACCTTAGAAAACACTTAATGGAGAAAGCTATGAGGTCCCTCTCTGATCTGAGCCAGGGAGACCCCCTGTACATCAGCCCACCAAATGAGCAGTGCCCTTCCGAGCACTGGTTAGGAGCAGAGCCCTTGGTTTCTAAGCCCAAAAAGTTTTCCTCCAGGGCTTCCCATGAGAGCATGACACTGGGGGTATCTTCCTCCCTTATCCAGTCTCCCCTCTTCTCTGGCCCAGCCCTCCTGAGGACATTACTACAACGGAAAATTATAGTACTTTGATGTCCCTGGAACTATCTCACTTACAACCCTCAGGCACTATTACCACAGTATTGACAGCCCTGCCATTCTAGCAGGATCAATTTTCAGATTTGGATGAATCTGATGAGCTGGTCCCTCCTTTGTTCCCCACGACAAAGCCAAGCCTAGACAGGTGATCCAGGAATTAGGAGTAGTACCCTTATGAACTCAACCTCCAATGGTTCACTTTAAAGTGTTGACCCCTCTTTCTGGCCCTATTGGGTACTGTGGGATCCATATAGCAGACATCCAGAACCCACCCAGTAGTCTTTCTGCTCCTCTCTCTTATGTTAACAATCAGTTCCACTGGTGTATGAGGATGAACCAGAACTGCAAGTACTGACAGTTCCAACAGGAATCTCCTTCTCTTCTCTCCCCAGATAAGGCGATCTCTCCTTCCCTATCCCCATCAAATGACCATAGGCAATACCAGGACTTACTACAAATAGTGGGTAATAATGGTGCTCTGTCTATACCCACCCAACTATGACATGGTTCATGAAGAAGGGTTTCAGCAAGACTTCCTATCTGTTGTTAAACCAACACTGTCCTGGGATCTTAACCTCATGTTGTAAAAACTTACTCCTTTTGAACCCTTAGCAACATGTTCCATGTCCCACTATCCATGAAGGTGGCATTTCTAATGGCCATCACTTCAGCCAGGAATGTCAGCAAACTGGGAGTCCTCATAGTGCGCACACACCTGTTTACGATATTTCAGAAGGACAAAGTATCCTTTTGCCATCAGAAAGTCTTCAAAATGTTTCATCGTGATAGCCGAGAGATCCCATGGTCAAGCTATATCTTCTCAGAGGATTTCCAAGTGGGTTTCTTGCTGCATTATCAAATGCTATAAACTAGCTCGCTTCCCGCCACCCAGCGATATAACAGTCCACTCCATGAGAGCACAGGCTGCCACAGTAGCATCCCTGCAGGAGGTCCTAACACAGGACACATGCAGAGCAGCCACCTGGAGCTCCATACACGTTTGCTAGGCATTATGCACTAGTCCAGATCTCTGCTGCAGGTGAAGCAGTTGGATCTGCATGTATCTTTTGTTGCCAGCTTCCTTGCACCTGCCTCCAGTCTGAGTATTGCTTGTCAGTCATTCATATGTGGAGTACACATAGGGACCAGCACTTGAAAAAATCGAGGTTACTTACTGTAACTGGAAGTTCTTCAAGATTTGTGGTCTCTGTCTGTCTGTGTTCTTCTACCTGTCCTCCATCCCCTCTGCTTTGGATCTGGTTGGATTCACAGTAAGAAGATTAACTGAGGGGGCATCGGCTCATGCTGCCTCTTATACACTTGATCAGGAGCATGATTAGATCTACTGCATGTGTGCAGTCCAACAGACACTGCTCATTAAAATCTCCAGACTCGGGTGCATTGTGTGCATGTATACCCCATGTGTGGAATATAGATAGGGACCACGTGTCTCAAAGAACTTCATTATAATAAGTAACCTCCATTTCTGTATTCCAGTCCAAAGTCACTCCACACATGGAGAATAACCTGCTGACTGAATGTGGGTCATTTCTGTTCCGAGTGTTCAATCTTTCTATAGTCTAGGAAGGCTTACCCCTGAAATTGTTCATTGTATTTAATAGCATAATTATAAAGGGATCAGGGCAGAACATAATTACTACCAACTATTAAGCAAAATTAAGACCAGGAATGAGAGAGCACTTTTTTTCCCCCCTGAAATCTATTTTTATAATACTAAGCTTCTGAAAAAATAGTCGCTTAGGGAAAAAACCACTAGTTACTGTATAGCTTATGATTCTTTTTCTTGGTATAAAGAGACTGATTTTGGAAATATACTGAAATGAATACACACTTTGTCTCTGATATTTCCCTAGGAAAGTGCTGATCTTTCTTTGTTAATTTCTTTGTAAATATTCAGCTCCTGCTGTTTGAGATGTGAGTATGCTAACTATCAGCATCACGCAAAAAGAAAAGGAGTACTTGTGGCACCTTACAGACTAACAAATTTATTAGAGCATAAGCTTTCGTGAGCTACACCTCACTTCATCGGATGCATTTGGTGGAAAAAACAGAGGGGAGATTTATATACACACAGAGAGAACATGAAACAATGGGTTTATCATACACACTGTAAGGAGAGTGATCACTTAAGATAAGCCATCAGCAGCAGCGGGGGGGAGGGGAGGAGGAAAATCTTTCATGGTGACAAGCAAGGTAGGCTAATTCCAACAGTTAACAAGAATATCTGAGGAACAGTGGGGGGTGGGGTGGGAGGGAGAAATAACATGGGGAAATAGTTTTACTTTGTGTAATGACTCATCCATTCCCAAGTCTCTATTCAAGCCTAAGTTAATTGTATCCAGTTTGCAAATTAATTCCAATTCAGCAGTCTCTCGTTGGAGTCTGTTTTTGAAGCTTTTTTGTTGAAGGATAGCCACTCTTAGGTCTGTAATCTCTGTAATCGAGAGATTGAAGTGTTCTCCAACTGGTTTTTGAATGTTATAATTCTTGACGTCTGATTTGTGTCCATTCATTCTTTTACGTAGAGACTGTCCAGTTTGGCCAATGTACATGGCAGAGGGACATTACTGGCACATGATGGCATATATCACATTGGTAGATGCGCAGGTGAAGGAGCCTCTGATAGTGTGGCTGATGTGATTAGGCCCTATGATGGTATCCCCTGAATAGATATGTGGACAGAGTTGGCAAGGGGCTTTGTTGCAAGGATACGTTCCTGGGTTAGTGGTTCTGTTGTGTGGTGTGTGGTTGCTGGTGAGTATTTGCTTCAGATTGGGGGGCTGTCTGTAAGCAAGGACTGGCCTGTCTCCCAAGATCTGTGAGAGTGATGGGTCGTCCTTTAGGATAGGTTGTAGATCCTTGATGATGCGTCTCAGACTCAAGGAATATTTCCAACACACCTCTGACCAACATATTAACCCACAAAGACCTTCCTACCAACACTACAAAAAGAAGAATTCTGGGTGGACTCCTCCTGAAGGTCGAAACAGCAGCCTGGATTTCTACATAGAGTGCTTCCGCCGACGTGCACGAGCTGAAATTGTGGAAAAGCAGCATCGCTTACCCCATAACCTCAGCCATGCAGAACACAGTGCCATCCACAGCCTCAGAAACAACTCTGACATCATAATCAAAAAGGCTGACAAAGGAGGTGCTGTCGTCATCATGAATAGGTAGGAGTATGAACAAGAGGCTACTAGGCAGCTCTCCAACACCACTTTCTACAAGCCATTACCCTCAGATCCCACTGAGAGTTACCAAAAGAAACTACAGCATTTGCTCAAGAAACTCCCTGAAAAAGCACAAGAACAAATCCGCACAGATACACCCCTAGAACCCCAACCTGGGGTATTCTATCTGCTACCCAAGATCCATAAACCTGGAAATCCTGGACGCCCTATCATCTCAGGCATTGGCACCCTGACAGCAGGATTGTCTGGCTATGTAGACTCCCTCCTCAGGCCCTTCATTACCAGCACTCCCAGCTATCTTCGAGACACCACTGACTTCCTGAGGAAACCACAGTCCATTGGTGATCTTCCTAAAAACACCATCCTAGCCACTATGGATGTAGAAGCCCTCTACACCAACATTCCACACAAAGATGGACTACAAGCCGTCAGGAACAGTATCCCCGATACTGTCACGGCTAATCTGGTGGCTGAACTTTGTGACTTTGTCCTCACCCATAACTATTTCACATTTGGGGACAATGTATACCTTCAAATCAGCGGCACTGCGATGGGTATCCGCATGGCCCCACAGTATGCCAACATTTTTATGGCTGACTTAGAACAACGCTTCCTCAGCTCTTGTCCCCTAATGCCCCTACTCTACTTGCGCTACATTGATGACATCTTCATCATCTGGACCCATGGAAAAGAAGCCCTTGAGGAATTCCACCATGATTTCAACAATTTCCATCCCACCATCAACCTCAGCCTGGACCAGTCCACACAAGAGATCCACTTCCTGGACACTACGGTGCTAATAAGCGATGGTCACATAAACACCACCCTATATCGGAAACCTACTGACCGCTATTCCTACCTACATGCCTCTAGCTTTCATCCAGATCATACCACTTGATCCATTGTCTACAGCCAAGCTCTACGATATAACCGCATTTGCTCCAACCCCTCAGACAGAGACAAACACCTACAAGATCTCTATCATGCATTCCTACAACTACAATACCCACCTGCTGAAGTGAAGAAACAGATTGACAGAGCCAGAAGAGTACCCAGAAGTCACCTACTACAGGACAGGCCCAACAAAGAAAATAACAGAACGCCACTAGCCATCACCTTCAGCCCCCAACTAAAACCTCTCCAACGCATCATCAAGGATCTACAACCTATCCTGAAGGACGACCCATCACTCTCACAGATCTTGGGAGACAGGCTTACAGACAACCTCCCAATCTGAAGCAAATACTCACCAGCAACCATACACCACACAACAGAACCACTAACCCAGGAACCTATCCTTGCAACAAAGCCCGTTGCCAACTCTGTCCACATATCTATTCAGGGGATACCATCATAGGGCCTGATCCCATCAGCCACACTATCAGAGGCTCGTTCACCTGCGCATCTACCAATGTGATATATGCCATCATGTGCCAGCAATGCCCCTCTGCCATGTACATTGGCCAAACTGGACAGTCTCTACATAAAAGAATGAATGGACACAAATCAGACGTCAAGAATTATAGGTTTCAGAGTAGCAGCCGTGTTAGTCTGTATTCGCAAAAAGAAAAGGAGTACCCGTGGCACCTTAGAGACTAACAAATTTATTAGAGCATAAGCTTTCGTGAGCTACAGCTCACTTGAGCTGTAGCTCACGAAAGCTTATGCTCTAATAAATTTGTTAGTCTCTAAGGTGCCACGGGTACTCCTTTTCTTTTTGTCAAGAATTATAACATTCAAAAACCAGTTGGAGAACACTTCAATCTCTCTGGTCACTCGATTACAGACCTAAGAGTGGCTATCCTTCAACAAAAAAGCTTCAAAAACAGACTCCAACTAGAGACTGCTGAATTGGAATTAATTTGCAAACTGGATACAATTAACTTAGGCTTGAATAGAGACTGGGAATGGATGAGTCATTACACAAAGTAAAACTATTTCCCCATGTTATTTCTCCCCACCCCCCCCCCCCCCCCCACTGTTCCTCAGATATTCTTGTTAACTGCTGGAATTAGCCTACCTTGGTTGTCACCATGAAAGATTTTCCTCCCCCCCCCCCCCCCCCCGCTGTTGGTGATGGTTTATCTTAAGTGATCACTCTCCTTACAGTGTGTATGATAAACCCATTGTTTCATGTTCTCTGTGTGTGTATATAAATCTCCCCTCTGTTTTTTCCACCAAATACATCCGATGAAGTGAGCTGTAGCTCACGAAAGCTTATGCTCTAATAAATTTGTTAGTCTCTAAGGTGCCACAAGTACTCCTTTTCTTTTTGCGAATACAGACTAACACGGCTGCTACTCTGAAACCTATCAGCATCACCTTTTGTTTATACCTGACTTTGCTAGGGAAGCAGGAGCATATTGGGTGGAAGCTGCAATTAATTGCACAGCAGAAGCTGATTTGACATTCTGGTAAATCTCCTGTGAGTTTACATACTGAGTTGGATCATGGATACTACCTTAGACTGTATGAATTGTTCCTCTGAGACATTTTGCAAGACTGCTTATTTAGACAGATTCTACAACACTGCTCAGTTATGCTAAGTAGTGCTGCCCTTTTGGGGAAAGGAGTGGATAACCTGAAAATATTAGTAGATCTACATAGGTTGGATTCACAACATAACTTTTGCTGCACACCATCCTTTCTCATATGTAGATTTTTTTATTATTATTTTTACTCTCTATGTAGCATATCTAGCTATGAGAGGACTGAAGGATAGTTTTCATATTCCCACTTACAAGCAATATGGTCAGGTTTTAAACAATAGGTAGCTACATATCTGAGGCTATATGTAATGGGAAAATAAAATATTCCAATACAGTACACATAATTAGAGACCTAGATAGTCCACTTTATTAGCTGCCCAGAATGAGGAATAGTACATAGCTACACTGCTCCAGGAGCAGCTCACAATGCAGAATGTAATTCAGTCATGTTTTGTGTTCTCGTCCATGTTCTGCTCCAAGTAGAAAGTAAACTATTCTAAGCTTCGACCTGGTACAGCTTGTGCTATCCAGCTTGCTGGAGCAAGTACACTGGCTGGTATACTTGCGGTGCGGCAAGAATCCACCTGGTCCCTTCTCTCTCCTGTGTACCTTTCCTGCTTCAATGTCTGCTTCTCCTTCCATGCTGCAATCCATGGTATAGATAGCCTGCCTTAAGGGGTTGCTTTATTCAATCCCTCGGTTGAGCATGTAGGACTAGTAGCAATCTAGCCCAATGTAGAGTAAATCCCTAAAAGAAATTGAGTCTTTAAATCAATTTAAAAAAAATCAAATTGACATCTTTAATTTTATGGTTCAGATTAGACCATGGAAAATACAGCACACCATTGTGTATGGAAAATATAGATTTTCCTAACTGTTATAAGAAAAATTTGATCACTTTTGCATTCAAATATTGTTTTTCTTAAAAAAAACTAATGTTGAAAAGTAAAACTCTTAGAAATTATTAGCAGTTACAGTTGCCCACATAACCTTATCTTTACTCCGTTGTCCTGTGGAACAAATAGTCTACAGTTATGTTTATACACAAGAGGAAGAGTTAAAGTTGTGTGTGGACAAGATTAACTTTGACATTCCTAGGCTTTGAGTGCTTCGTGTTCTTGTAACATGTCACTCCATATATGGAATTCCTAGGCTTTTAAAAAGACATCTAAATTATATCATGTGAATCT
Source organism: Dermochelys coriacea (assembly GCF_009764565.3). NCBI lineage: Eukaryota > Metazoa > Chordata > Testudines > Dermochelyidae > Dermochelys > Dermochelys coriacea. The sequence goes on from NC_050076.1 coordinate 73,999,819, forward strand.
GTTTATATAGCAATAATGCTACCACTATGGAATGAGGGAGGGCTGATTTAGCTCTAATTCAACAAAGCACTTAAACATGTTGTAACAAAGTAGCCTTTTGCGGGACAATACTGAGAGTATCAATTCAGGACAAATTGCTTAGAGCAGTGCAGTGACAGCCCAAAGCTGGGGATTCTTTGCTACTAAGGCACACCAAACCAGCCAAACAGCGAGGACTTCGGGTTTTATCCCAGTGGCTAACCAGAAGTCATACAAGCAATTCCCTCAGATACTTCAGATCCCTTGTATCACCACAAGCATCGCTCCTTATGGGGATGAATGGTTATGAAAACCAATACCTCAGGGGAAAAAAAAGGTTCTCCCGATCCCAAAGGACCAAGCCCCAGACCCAGGTCAATATACCAGTAACATCTTACCCACAAAACACGCTGTTGCCAATCCTTTAGAATCTAAAATCTAAAGGTTTATTCATAAAAAAGAAAAAAAATATAGATGAGAGTTAAAATTGGTTAAATTGAATTAATTACATACAGTAATGGCAAAGTTCTTGGTTCAGGTTTGTAGAAGTGATGGAATAAACTGCTGGCTTAAGTTAAGTCTCTAGAGTACATCCACAGCTTGGATGGATGGGTTATTCAGAGCTTCAGTATGTAGCAAAGTTCTTCCAGAGGTAAGAAGCAGGATTGAAAACAACATGGAGAAGATGCAGCTGCCTTTTATAGTCTCTTGCCATGCGGCCTGTGCTTCCTTTGTTTCAAACACAAGCTGCCCAGCACATGGCTTGAATGCCTTGGAGTTCTCTCCATAGGCATGTCCCTGCATGCTTTGCTGAGTCGTAAGGTGTAGCTGCCTTCTCTCAATGGGTCAGTTGTATAGCTGATGGTCTTCAATGGGCCATCAAGCAGGCTAGGCACTCAGAAGCAAGCACAAGTTTGAAATACAGACAGTATAGAGCAAATACTTATAACTTTAAATACAAAAATGTTACATGCATATAGATAGCATAATCATAACCAGCAAATCATAACTTTTTCATAGACTTCCTTTGTAAAAGATTTGATGCACCTATAGGACCTTGGTCCCAACAATGATCTATACGGTCATAGTTCATGTCAATAACATAACACGTACTTAACTGTAAGCATATGCATAGGCCCCATTGACTTGAAGATAAGTATGTGCTAAACTGCTTTTCTCAACTATCACTTCAAAGCCTGTCTCATTGCATAGTCCCCTACACAGATTGTATGGTAGGAGAACTGAAGAGGAATGTTCTAGAGGATATTGATGCACGGACTCTTGATCTGTCCCTGTTACCCGGGGTTCTTTCAACCCAAAGCTCTTTGGTAACTTTTACTCTGTGCGAGGTGGTATCAGGAAATAAATCGGGGGAGCCACGGCCGTCCGACCAATAGATGGCTGGCACAAACAGGACAACACAAGAGTGCTTTCAATTAAAGCTAAACTTTACTTAGTCTCAAGCACTAACACATGTCCACAAAAGGTTAGTAAAACACCCCCAACCCTTGATAATTACCAAAGCTGAGTGTGGCTCTCAAGTGGCACAGCGGCAGGCTTCCCGTCTGCCGGTGGGGACTGCAAGATGTATCCAGAGGGAGAGTCCAAAAACCTCAAATTTCCCCCCCTTATTTATACATTAGTAATAGAATGACATGTCCCTTAAAGAAAACTTGTTAAGTAAGCAGTTTCAAAAGTCAAGCAAGAGGTTCCTTCTGATTATCGATTAACCAGGTATGGATTTTTCCAGAGTTTGCAGCCTTGAGGCCCCAATAGACATTCCTGGGGCACATCCTGCTCTTCGAAAATGCATGTATCAGCCACTTCAACACAATTCTTATCAGGAAGGACGCGGGGTCAAGCTGCCCTTTCTGTGGCACCCAAAAACCCCCCTGCCCTCCTGCCTTGGTTAAGCTAAGCCTGCTGACTTGGCTTCTTTTAGCAATAAGCTATAGTGGTTTTAGGCACTTTACTGGTTTGCCGAAGTCTCCCCATACATCCCAAGGTGCTCCTTTCTGTGTCTCACAGGGAAAGAAGTTCAGAACTAGGGTAGCTCTTGCCAGTTTCATACGTGAAGCACAAGATCCTACAAAAGGGATTAATCAAGAAATTTTCTAGAAAAATAAATTACAAGTAAACTCTTATCCCTGTTTCACAGATGGGAAAATTGGTCAAGCTCAAGAGGGTCTGCTGTTTTCCCCAAGGTTACACAAGAAGTTCAAGTGTGTGTCAGAATCAGAATTAGAAACTGCATCTCTTGAAGCTACTGGGACACAGTGCCCCTTATGCAAGTCACTTACCTTCTCTGAATTTCAGTTTCCTCATCTGTGAAATCAGGCTAACACTACTTATCCCAGTGCTAGTCTCAAAATTAAGTAATGAATGTTTGTAAAGTGCCTCTCACCTAGGGCACTATAATAGTGCAACATGTTGGCTTTTTTTACTTTTTTAAGATTAATTCCATCAAGACACTGTCATCCCTCAGTATATATATGTATACCTTCAATGTATACCTTCAAATCAGCGGCACTGCGATGGGTACCCGCATGGCCCCACAGTATGCCAACATTTTTATGGCTGACTTAGAACAACGTTTCCTCAGCTCTCGTCCCCTAATGCCCCTACTCTACTTGCGCTACATTGATGACATCTTCATCATCTGGACCCATGGAAAAGAAGCTCTTGAGGAATTCCACCATGATTTCAACAATTTCCATCCCACCATCAACCTCAGCCTGGACCAGTCCACACAAGAGATCCACTTCCTGGACACTACGGTGCTAATAAGTGATGGTCACATAAACACCACCCTATATCGGAAACCTACTGACCGCTATTCCTACCTACATGCCTCTAGCTTTCATCCAGATCATACCACTCGATCCATTGTCTACAGCCAAGCGCTACGATATAACCGCATTTGCTCCAACCCCTCAGACAGAGACAAACACCTACAAGATCTCTATCATGCATTCCTACAACTACAGTACCCACCTGCTGAAGTGAAGAAACAGATTGACAGAGCCAGAAGAGTACCCAGAAGTCACCTACTACAGGACAGGCCCAACAAAGAAAACAACAGAACGCCACTAGCCATCACCTTCAGCCCCCAACTAAAACCCCTCCAACGCATCATCAAGGATCTACAACCTATCCTGAAGGACGAGCCATCGCTCTCTCAGATCTTGGGAGACAGACCAGTCCTTGCTTACAGACAGCCCCCCAATCTGAAGCAAATACTCACCAGCAACCACACACCACACAACAGAACCACTAACCCAGGAACCTATCCTTGCAACAAAGCCCGTTGCCAACTCTGTCCACATATCTATTCAGGGGATACCATCATAGGGCCTAATCACATCAGCCACACCATCAGAGGCTCGTTCACCTGTGCATCTACCAATGTGATATATGCCATCATGTGCCAGCAATGCCCCTCTGCCATGTACATTGGCCAAACTGGACAGTCTCTACGTAAAAGAATGAATGGACACAAATCAGACGTCAAGAATTATAACATTCAAAAACCAGTTGGAGAACACTTCAATCTCTCTGGTCACTCGATCACAGACCTAAGAGTGGCTATACTTCAACAAAAAAGCTTCAAAACAGACTCCAACTGCTGAATTGGAATTAATTTGCAAACTGGATACAATTAACTTAGGCTTGAATAGAGACTTGGGAATGGATGAGTCATTACACAAAGTAAAACTATTTCCCCATGGTATTTCTCCCTCCCACCCCACCCCCCACTGTTCCTCTGATATTCTTGTTAACTGCTGGAATTAGCCTACCTGCTTGTCACCATGAAAGGTTTTCCTCCTTCCCCCCCCTGCTGTTGGTGATGGCTTATCTTAAGTGATCACTCTCCTTACAGTGTGTATGATAAACCCATTGTTTCATGTTCTCTGTGTGTGTGTATATAAATCTCTCCTCTGTTTTTTCCACCAAATGCATCCGATGAAGTGAGCTGTAGCTCACGAAAGCTTATGCTCTAATAAATTTGTTAGTCTCTAAGGTGCCACAAGTAGTCCTTTTCTTTATCCCTCAGTAGTGCCAGACACTCTGAGTAAACTCCCACATGTGATCCTTGGACCCCGTTTTGCCATTAGCAGATTATGCTGGCTGGCATACTGGGAGTAGGAGGAGTAGGTGACCAGATGTCAATGCAGATACAGATAAGCAACCGTTTTCGTGTTCTCTCCACAGGTACTAATGTGGACAGTGGACTAGATGATACATCTGAGGGAAGGGAACAGAAGAAGACTCCTCCAATTGGAAGGCATGAGATGCACTATCCTAGGCATGGGGGTTTCACGACCACCGCTCCCAAGAGAAGGAGGTGGGTGGTAGTGGTCGGGGACTCTCTCCTTAGGGGGACTGAGTCATCTATCTGGTGTTTCAAGAAGGAGGAGTGCTAGGCCAAGATGGGCTCCACCTAATGAAGAGAGGGAAGAGCATCTTCACAAGCAGGCTGGCTAACCTAGTGAGGAGGGCTTTAAACTAGGTTCACCGGGGAAAAGAGACCAAAGCCTTGAGATAAGTGGGGATGTGGGATACTGGAAGGAAGCATGAGCAGGAGAGCGTGAGAGGGGAGCGTTCCTGCCTCATACTGAGAAAGAAGGATGATCAGCAAGTTATCTCAAATGCCTATACACAAATGCAAGAAGCCTGGGAACAAGCAGGGAGAACTGGAAGTCCTGGCACAGTCAAGGAATTATGATGTGATTGGAATAACAGAGACTTGGTGGGATAACTCACATGACTGGAGTACTGTCATGGATGGATATAAACTGTTCAGGAAGGACAGGCAGGGCAGAAAAGGTGGGGGAGTTGCATTGTATGTAAGAGAGCAGTATGAGTGCTCAGAGCTCCAGTATGAAACTGCAGAAAAACCTGAGAGTCTCTGAATTAAGTTTAGAAGTGTGAGCAACAAGGGTGATGTCATGGTGGGAGTCTGCTATAGACCATCAGACTAGGGGGCTGAGGCGGACGAGGCTTTCTTCCAGCAACTAACGGAAATTACTAGATCGCAGGTCCTGGTTCTCCTGGGAGACTTCAATCACCCTGACATCTGCTGGGAGAGCAATACAGTGGTGCACAGACAATCCAGGAAGTTTTTGAAAAGGGGACAATTTCCTGGTTCAAGTGCTGGAGGAACCAATTAGGGGCAGAGCTCTTCTTGACCTGCTCCTCACAAACCGGGAAGAATTAGTAGGGGAAGCAAAAGTGAATGGGAACCTAGGAGGCAGTGACCTTGAGATGATCGAGTTCAGGATCCTGACACAAAGAAGAAAGGAGAGCAGCAGAATACAGACTCTGGTCTTCAGAAAAGCAGACTTTGACTCCCCCAGGGAACTGATGGGCAGGATCCCCTGGAGAATAACATGAGGGGGAAAGGAGTCCAGGAGAGCTGGCTGTATTTTAAAGAATCCTTATTGAAGTTACAGGGACAAACCATCCCGATGTGTAGAAAGAATATGGCAAGTAAATATGGCAGGCGACCAGCTTGGCTTAACAGTGAAATCCTTGCTGATCTTAAACACAAAAAAGAAGCTTACAAGAAGTGAAAGATTGGGCAAATGACCAGGGAAGAGTATAAAAATATTGCTCGGACATGCAGGAGTGAAATCAGGAAGGCCAAATCACACCTTGAGTTGCAGCTAGCAAGAGATGTTAAGAGTAACAAGAAGGGTTTCTTCAGGTATATTAGCAACAAGAAGTCATGGAAAGTGTGGGACCCTTACTGAATGAGGGAGGCAACCTAGTGACAGAGGATGTGGAAAAAGCTAATGTATTCAATGCTTTTTTTGCCTCTCTCCTCATAAACAAGGTCAGCTCCCAGACTACTGCACTGGGCAGCACAGCATGGGGAGGAGGTGACCTGCCCTCTGTGGAGAAAGAAGTGATTTGGGACTATTTAGAAAAGCTGGATGATCAAAAGTCCATGGGACTGGATGCGCTGAATCCGAGAGTGCTAAAGGAGTTGCCGGATGTGATTGCAGAGCCATTGGCCGTTATCTTTGAAAACTCATGCCGATCGGGGGAGGTCCCGAGCGACTGGAAAAAGGCTAATGTAGTGCCCATCTTTTTAAAAAAGGAAGAAGGAGGATCCAGGGAACTACAGGCCAGTCAGCCTCACCTCAGTGCCTGGAAAAATCATGGAGCAGTTCCTCAAAGAATCAATTCTGAAGCACTTAGAGGAGAGGAAAGTGATCAGGAACAGTCAGCATGGATTCACCAAGGGCAAGTCATGCCTGACTAATCTAATTGCCTTCTATGACGAGATAACTGGCTCTGTGGATGAGGGGAAAGCCGTGGACGTGTTGTTCCTTGACTTTAGCAAAGCTTTTGACACAGTCTCCCACAGTATTCTTGCCAGCATGTTAAAGAAATATAGGCTGGATGAATGGACTATAAAGTGGATAGAAAGAAGGCTAGAGTGTTGGTCTCAATGGGTAGTGATCAATGGATCCATGTTTAGTTGGCAGCCGGTTTCGAGTGGAGTGCCCCAAGAGTCAGTCCTCGGGCCGGTTTTGTTCAATCTCTTCATTAATGATCTGGAGAATGGCGTGGATTGCCCCCTCAACAAGTTTGCAGATGACACTAAACTGGGAGGAGAAATAGATACGCTGGAGGGTAGGGATAAGATACAGAGGAACCTAGACAAATTAGAGGATTGAGCCAAAAGAAATCTGATGAGGTTCAACAAGGACAAGTGCAGAGTCCTGCACTTAGGACGGAAGAATCCCATGCACCGCTACAGACTAGGGACCGTATGGCTAGACAGCAGTTCTGCAGAAAAGGACCTAGGGGTTACAGTGGACGAGAAGCTGGATATGATTCAACAGTGTGCCCTTGTTGCCAAGAAGGCCAATGGCATTTTGGGATGCATAAGTAGGGGCATTGCCAGCAGATCGAGGGACGTGATCATTCCCCTCTATTCGACATTGGTGAGGCCTCATCTGGAGTACTGTGTCCAGTTTTGGGGCCCACACTACAAGAAGGATGTGAAAAAATTGGAAAACGTCCAGCAGAGGGCAACAAAAATGATTAGGGGACTGGAACACATGACTTATGAGGAGAGGCTGAGGGAACTGGGATTGTTTAGTCTGCGGAAGAGAAGAATGAGGGGGGATTTGATAGCTGCTTTCAACTTCCTGAAAGGGGGTTGCAGAGAGGATGGATCTAGACTGTTCTCGGTGGTAGCAGATGACAGAATGAGGAGTAATGGTCTCAAGTTGCAGTGGGGGCGGTTTAGGTTGGATATTAGGAGAGGGGTGTAGCACTGGAATGCATTACCTAGGGAGGTGGTGGAATCTCCTCCCTTACAAGTTTTTCATGTCAGGCGTGACAAAGCCCTGGCTGGGATGATTTAGTTGGGGATTGGTCCTGCTCTGAGCAGGGGGTTGGACTAGATGACCTCCTGAGGTCCCTTCCAACTCTGATATTCTATGTCCCGGTTTTAGAGGGACTGTCCCGATATTTGGGGCTTATTTTTTTTAATATGGGCTCCTATTACCCTCCCCCCAACCCCTGTCCCGATTTTTCCCACTTGCTATCTGGTCACCCTTAGGAGGAGAGAGGGCAGTGAAAGGGTCCACCTGGTCCCTTCTCTCTCCTGCCTACTCACACAGGTTTGATAGGATGAAATACCACTCCTGTGGTGTCTGCTTCCCCTCCCATGCTGCAATCTATGGTATAGTAGTATGCACAAGACATTAAGGGGTTGCCTTATTCAGTCCCTTAGTAAGTGGGTAGGGTAATATCTCTTTTATTGGACCATTTTCTCTTGGCGCGAAAGAGAATCTTTTGAGCCACACAGGTCATCTTCTACCACTCAAGGTAGAGAGGCTCATTAACACTAAACATCATGGACCAAACAAAGACTAGATTTATGGATTATTACAGGGGTGACTAAATTTACTGGCCCTCCGAGCTGCATAAAACAATCTTCAGAAGTTTGAGAGCCGGAGCACACCAGCTAAGGCTGGGCCTCAGGGCTTCAGCTCCATGGCAGGCACCTTAAAGGGCTCGGGCTTCAGCCCTGCTCTTGCTGAAGCCCCAAGCCCCAGCAAGTGTGCCCCACAGGGCTGAAGCCCCGAGTCCACTCCACAGCTGGACAGAAGCCCTGAGACCCTACCTCACTACCCCACTGCAAGGCATAGGTCCCAAGCTCCCCTACTAGTCTGGTAGATGGAGAATGAGGGTGGGGGGGACTCCACGAGCCACACTTTAACAGTAAAAAAGCCACATGTGACTCGTGAGCCACAGTTTGGCTGCCCCTGGATTATTACAACAATCTGTAGCCCACTAAAGGACCCATTTTGTCCTGTGACTGCAGAGGTGTTAACGGGCCATTCTACCTTGAATAGTCCCTTACAATATATGCTAATCACTTATGCTAAACAATCTGTTCCACCTTGCATCTTGCTCAGAGATGAAGAAGAGCTCTGTGTAGCTTGAAAGATTGTGTCTCTCACCAACAAATTTGGTCCAATAAAATATATTACCTGACCCACCTTGTCTTTCTAAATATAATATTGGCATTTAGATTTAGAGAGTATTTCATAGCAAATTTAGACCTGAACTTTAAACAATCTATAATGACCTGAAAGTTTATCTTTTGCTATTGTAATTGAAGGTAGTGACATTTTAGTTTTCAACAAACATTGATGTTAACCATGAAATTAATAGTTGTCACTTTCACAAAGGCAAATTGATGAAGTAGATAAATTTGTGATAAAGCTATAATTGTCATAAAGACTCTAGATATTTTAGAAAATATAAACAGACATCAAATTTAATTCTGTGTAGATAACTAAGCACCCAATATAATATGACAGATGAAGAAGTTCTAAGTTAAAGGGGAAATAACACTTCTTTCTTCAAGTTCTCCACATAGTTCATGATTTTATAGGCCTCTATCCTCCATCAGTCAACTCTTTTCCAAGCTAAGCAGTTGCAGTATTTTTAATCTTTCCTGTAAGCTCTTCCATACCCCTAATCATTTTCATTGTCCTGTGTGTGTGTGTGTGTGTGTATTGTACCCTGTAACTTTTCCTAAAAATCATTATAAATTGTTAATAAAGTACCTTTATAAATTATATTGTAAAGATTTAGTCGTAAATGGTTTATTTCCTGTTGTATAATTCACTTTATGCCACTAGAGGGTACCAAAACATTTTCTTAAAAAACATCCTGTTTTCCAAGATGCTGCTGTGGTAACTGATCTGCAGCGGAGGTTTACAGCTGAGTTAATATTAATAGGTCTCTTAGCAAATAAATATGCATTCATTTGTGGTGAAATTTTAAATTGTTCTTTGGACTGTATCCTCTGTTTTAGGATGTTTGCACTTTTGTAAATATATATTTTTCCTTCTTTTGACTGCATTAGGAGGAGTTTCAGAGTAGCAGCCATGTTAGTCTGTATTCGCAAAAAGAAAAGGAGTACTTGTGGCACCTTAGAGACTAACAAATTTATTAGAGCATAAGCTTTCGTGAGCTACAGCTCACTTCATCGGATGCATTTGGTGGAAAAAACAGAGGAGAGATTTATATACACACACAAAGAGAACATGAAACAATGGGTTTATCATACACACTGTAAGGAGAGTGATCACTTAAGATAAGCCATCACCAGCAGCAGGGGGGGAAAGGAGGAAAACCTTTCATGGTGACAAGCAAGGTAGGCTAATTCCAGCAGTTAACAAGAATATCAGAGGAACAGTGGGGGGGGGGGAGAAATACCATGGGGAAATAGTTTTTCTTTGTGTAATGACTCATCCATTCCCAGTCTCTATTCAAGCCTAAGTTAATTGTATCCAATTTGCAAATTAATTCCAATTCAGCAGTCTCTCGTTGGAGTCTGTTTTTGAAGCTTTTTTGTTGAAGGATAGCCACTCTTAGGTCTGTGATCGAGTGACCAGAGAGATTGAAGTGTTCTTTTCAAAAGTTGCTTTTGAAAATCTTGGATGGGTGCCGAAAGTTAGGCTCCTAAATACATAGTGAGTAATCAAAATATAAGTGGCCTGACTCCCAAGGGAATTCCATTGAAATCAATGAAAACTGCAGGGGCTTTTCACCTTTGAAAGTCAGGCCTTATTTCAGTCACTACATATTTTCTTAAGACTCTAACTTTAGCCAGACATGCTTGAAATTTGGGCCAGTAGTACAGTAGTAGTAGGATTTTGAAACCCCCAAAGGCCCTAATCAGGACTGGAGTGCCACTGTGTTAGGTGCTGTACAAACACACAAGAAGACAGTTCCTGCAGAGTTTACATTCTAATCTGAGACAAGAGAAAGTGAAGGTAACAAACAATAGGAAGGAAGAGGGAGAAATGTGTATGTAAACATATGTAAACCTGCTGTAACTTTATTCATATTTCTTGGATTTTAATTTACTAATATATTGGCAATACCTAAATAAATAATAAATTATTTCACCAGTCTGATGATACTGATACAGGCTACAAAATGTATGAGTCTATATATAACTAATATCCAATCTTTTCAGAATATTGCAGTCTGTACGGTTTACATGTATTTAAAGGTTCCATTTACATTACTTATTTCATTATTTGTATTGTTTTGGGCTAGATCCCTTACTCTCACTGAGTGGTAGTTTACTGAACAAGTAATCCCAGTGGCTTCAGTAAATCTGTTTATGGATTAAGACATTTTCAACCCAAGTAAGGAGATCACAATTCATGGTGATGTGGTCTGTTGACAATATCTTGAATATTTTGCTGTTGCATGTTACAAAAATGTTTTTCCCACATTCTGTAGCTGTCTTTGTTTAAACAAATGCAAGAGCTGCCTTCTCTCTTTCTGCCTTGTTGCCTCTGTTGTTAGGTGTCTGCTTTTCATGATTGCTGTATTAAGCAAAATTCATCCTGTGAAGAGGGCCAAAAAAAGGCTTATCTGTGTACCATTTAAATTCCACTTAAGTCTTATTTTGAGGATTTAAGTGGTTCATATGCATGCGGTATATTTTACCTCAGTGAATAGCTTGTTTTAATTATCCTTGAAAGCTGATAAGCACAACGCTCGTACCATGTCAATCACTTTATCATATCCTTCCTCTGGTTCTTCATGCTTTTGATTTAAACAGTATCTTAGGGCCTGGTCCTGTGAAGTGTTGCACCCCCCTTTCTTCCATTAGCATCAATAGGAGATGAAGATCTTCATCTCTAGAGCTGGCAAAATTTTTCAGATAGATAATGTACTTGTCTAACAGTTTAATTTGTGTTTAAATTCACATAACCTTGCTCAAACTTTTGGTGATTTAAACATCGTTTACAAAACAGTTGGAGGAGGAGCAAGGATTTGAAGAAAACATTTCATTCAAGCTGAATTATCACTTTTGTTGTCTTTTTTTATATTGTTCAGAGTTTTCTAATTTGGCTCAGGTCAAACTGGCTTTTTATTTTTCAGAAATGCCAGTGAACGGCAAAATCTGATTCATCCATCTCTATTCGAGGCACACTGTTTTACGAAATTAGACCTTTTATTTTGTATATTTGGCATCATGGCATGAAATGATCCCAGTTTGGATTTCTAATCTTGAAAATAACTAACATAATTTGAAGGTTTAATTTACACTTTTTTGTTCTATCTCCACTCTACATAATAGTTTGTCACTAATGATGCATAAAAGGTTAATTGTCAACTACTGCCAATGAGCCCACTAGTTTTTTCAGTTATGCTGGTGTGACTCCATTGAAGTCAATAGGGAACTTGGTTGAATCTGAGTACGTTTCTCCTGACTTATGCTTCCATCAATTTTATAGTTAATTGGGAGCTTTAGAAAGAAATAATGTTCTTTGGATATTCAAGGTGCAAATAAAATTACAGCAACTGATTATCTTTGTGTCATGTTATGTCATGCCCTTCTTGCCATCTTGTGTTTGTTTTATGTAGCATATTTGTTTCAATTGTGTTTAAGCTGATTGAGACCTTTACTTCTAAATAAGTGCTCAGCTAGTACAATGATGGAGGCCATATACATACCTAGATAAGTAGTCTGTATGCTACCAAGTACACCTACAGCTCCATAAGAATAATGGTAGTATCAGCGATGAAAAGAAGAAAAAGAAAGGGAAAAAACAGAGTGTTCTGAAATATTAGGCTGTGTGAGAAATCTCATTTAACATTGTACACATGAAATTCAGTGAAGGAAAATCAAGCGTATTAAATGTTTACTGTATTTCTAACTTTTAGTAAAGATGGTAATAGCAGCATTCCATTCTGGTAGTCATTTTGTAGACAGCTACTTCAGTCTTTTATTTAATACATTTTTGATAATTCAGGAAGTAAAATATAATATAATTAGAAGTATAGATTCAAAATATTGTGAAACAACCAATACTCCACTTACTCTCCCACTGAAAAATTCCTCTAGAAATATGGGATATAAGCCAATTTTAGTTCAGGTAATTGCAAGCTCTGAGGTACAATTAACATCATTCTTTTATTTTTTCATTCTTCTTAAGTCTTTTCTATCTATTTGCGGTTAGTACCAGTTACTCTAATTCTAAATATGTGAAATTTCTTAAATTGTGCATAGGTTATATGCTGTTATAAAATATTTTGCATATTGTAATATGCTTACACTAAAACAGTTTCAGCTATGAGAATGTTAAATGTGAGAAAGGGCATGTCTCATACATAATGAAAAAAATTCTTAAAAACAGTTACAGTTAGACTATAGAAGAAAATATTTGATTATTTGATATGGGTCTCAGTTGCTATGTGTCTTTGATTAAATAAGAACAGAAATCAAATGTGATACAATTGTTAAAGAATTTACCTTATTTAACCTTCACCTCTCAAATTCAGTTATTTGGTTTGCTCCTTTGTTTGGTGTTTGAGCAAATTCTCATTTAAGTCATAGACTGTTTGATTCTTTTGAATTATTTTGCAAAGCTTTTTTGACTGCTTTATCTCCCATTTCATTTCCTTTAATACCTACACAAGCTGGGATCCATACAAAAATGACATTGTTGCTGTGACATATTACCATATTATAGACATCAATAATTTCCAAAGCCATACCTCCTCTGGTGATTGAAATTTCTAGGGTGATATCAATGGCACTTAAAAGATCTGGAAAAGTGACAGATTGTAAAGGTTGTACTTCAGCAATCTAATTCAGTGCCATCAGGACATCAAATAACTCAACAGTATAACCAGATAGGTAATCTAACTGACTTCTTCAACCCAAATTCACACATGCTAGGTTGATGAATCCTTCCTTTTCCTCCCTCCACCCCAAAGAAAAACAAAAAAACCCAAACAACAACAACCCAGGAAGACTAATTTGAGAATATTAAAATAGAGAAATAAAGGTCTAAAATGAAGTCACATTTACAATTTGATTATTTTAATTGATTTGCCATCCAATTAAAGACCTTGCACAATGCAAAAAAACATTGAAGGAAGATTTCTAACTAGTGCAAGGCTACACTCAAAGATTTAGAGGAGTGGTTCAGCTTCAGTTGATTCTTTATCTCAAACATCTTAGCCTAGAGAGAGTTCAGAAACTGGACTGCATGAGATTTTTCAATACTGTTGGTTTTATCTGGGTAAAAAATACTGCAAGAATAATCTGCTTTACATTATCTGTTCCAGTTCTGTTCCTGGACTAAAGCAGAAAGTGCAGCTTTGAGTGCAATGAAACGATTCACCAAATTTTATTGAACTTTACAAAAGAGTCATTCAATAAAGGACAAAGGTTCAAGCAATTAATTTTATTCAAACATGGTGCAAATTATCTTTGACTCATTCATGTTTTCTCTTTTGTTCTATACCGTTGGGCTGATTTCTTACTTCTTCTTCCCCCATAACAATTCTAAATCAAATTTCCTTTTTCTTACATACTGGTCAAATTGTCATTCAGTTCATAATTGCCCATGTTGTTAACTGCAACATCTTCATTTTTGGCCTCCCCAATAATGAAACATTTCCTTCTGATGCACACAAAATGCAGCTGCTAAGATCATGTTCTATGCCCAACACTCTGACAATAGTATCCATCTCCTTGAATCTTTTCACTGGCTACCCATCTTCAACTGTATAAAGTTAAAGCTTCTCCTCCTCCGCTTTAAGATTGTTCATAATTTGGCCTCTCCTTCTGTACCACACTGTCTTTTATCTATCAATCCAGCTTCCTCCTGTCTGTCAATGATGCTAGCTTTGCCTGCTTCTCCCACAAATGTCTTTACACCTCCAGTCTCCCCTTTTGGGAAGGTCCTCTCTGAAATTGCCAACACCTACTCTTCTCCAAATGTTAATGAGGATAATAACATATGCCCTTTTTGTTATCTGTTTGTAACTTTTCATGATGATACTGTTTTGTCTCCATGATTCCTTCCAATTATATTTATATAAATTAATACTTTAATTATAATAGCTCTTCTTAGTATTGACATGCAGTGAAGAAATTATCATATAACTACATGGTCAAAATTAAATGTAGCTTTTAAAATCAGCTTGCAGAATTAAATTTTTGACACTTATAATCACATAATTTTAATCTGAATTTTAGGTAATAAAAGAGAATGTCTTATCCATTTCCTATATCACTGTGTCTCATTGTTCAATTACAAAACTGAATTTGATGACCCCAGGATAAGTAATTATTCAGTCATACTTCTAAATATTTAAATTCTGCAGTAAATGTCATTCTTTCCTTATTATTGGAGATATGGAGGTAATGAATTATCGGTGGCTTGAAAGAATTCATAGATAATTTAAATTGCCCACCTTTGACTACCTGACCTGCAAATTACCTACCCCATTCTTATGCTGAACTTAGACTGGGTATTGTAGGAAAGATGACAATATGCATGTTCTTCAATTTTGACATTTCATTATGTTGTCACATTGTGATGTATTCTTGGAAGAGTAAGCAGTTTTAAAGCAAACTTACCAGTATAGATATAGAATATTTTACCATTTTAACCCTTTACCATACCATTTTAACCCTTCTCTATTTGTTCTTTAAAAGTAGTAATATCTTTCTTATATAACTCATAGGTTTGTGGTACAGTCTCAAAAGTATATAAACATATCCACAGGAGAACCTTTTTCTATCAAATTTTAACACCAGCATATTCTTAGTCTACTATAGAAGTGTTCATTGCTAAATAAATCAATTAAGGTAATTTACACGACTATTACATTATCCATACAGTTTGCACCTTCAGTTAACAACCATTAGCCTTACTAGATCCTCTAGTTTCTTGAAGTACCATCTCCTAACAAACTGTAGGTCCTCTCTCATACCCTAAATGCCATTTTAAGTTATACCAATGTAAGCCCTTTAAACTTTATTTTCAAAGAATATCACAGGTAAAACATCCTTTCTTAAACAGCCTATTATAGTTTTTCACTGTCTATAAATACAACACATAAAACTGCTTATTACAGAATGCTTTATTAAGATCAGAAGACAGTCTTATGACCTGATCTATGGTTGATGATTTGCCTGAAAGACACTTTAATACTGAAGAAGAAGATTATTCATCTCCAGAAAGAATGACAGCCAACAATAAATCATTTCCTCCATCATCTTACATAGAGATGAAGGTAAGGCTATCCGATAAGAACCTAAATCAGAACATGATCCTTTTTTTAAAAAAAAAAATAGGAAATGTAAAAGATTGCTTTCCCATTTTTGCGCTTTCCAAAAGTACAACATAATCAGTATAAATACGATGAGCTATATGAAAATAATTTAAACATGGCTGACAGTAAGTCATTCCATTGCTTTTTATTTGAGTCTATTTCAGATTTTGATGATGATTCCATTTGACTTTTAAAGTATTCCTAAACGAGGAAAAAAATTTGTTGTTACACTAGTGTATACTGTATCTCATCAAGTAATAAACAAATTAATGCCCGAGAAATGATTCTTTTATGGTTTATTTGTCATTGCATTTAAGTGACATGCATGTTTCAGTAAGTCCATATACAAATAATACTTATTTCATGTGTATCTAAATTCCTTCTGAAGTTTCAATTTGATAAGGTATTCTTCACTTTCTACACTAAAAAACTGAGTAGTTTATTGAAGACTTGTTGTCTCTCACTGAAGTGCTAAGCCATCTGAGCAATATTAGCCAGGTGTTTTCTATAAGCATCACAGCTTGGAAAAATCAGCAAAGTTCGGGATTTTCCTACATCTAAGTGTCCTCAGGAACTCCCTAGAAAAAGGGAGTGTTGTCTGCTGCTTGTCACAGATCTGAGTGCACAAACGTGAGCTTGTCGTCATGTATGCCACATCAATGCAAACTTTGTGCCAATTTTTTGTGGGATGAACTGCCAGAGAACCACCTAGAACCCTTAATTCATTTGATTTTTTTTCCATGCCATATTGACTTTAACTTTCAGGGTCATATTTTTTAGGGGAATTCTCATCATAAAATTTAGTTTCTGGTGCAATCATAAATTCAAGTAAATTCTATTCTAAAAATGGCTATCTTCCAACTCGGTAAGTGTAATCCTTCCTTTTATCAGACTCCTGTCTATGAATGTAAGTGGCTGTCTTTAATTGTTTTTTGCTCCTGTAAATACTACATAGCTGCCAAGAAAGATGTTGAGTTCCAATTGGCTACTCCTGAGTAACCCTATTAAAACAATGGGATTGTATAAGTTTCATTGGAAGCATAATTTAAAGACAAGGGGCTTCAGAAGTGTAACTGGACTTTTATTTCTGTGATTCGTAACAGTCAGGCTAGTTTGTAGCACTGGCAATTAGGGGGCAAACATCTTTATCTGTTAACTGAGAACATTTTTAATGGAAATTTTGTGAGACAATAAACCTGGAACCCAAAGAATGTCACTTTTTTTTATAAAGTCTCTTTGCAGTGGAAGTGCATTTTTATATCGCTCATTCAAAATTAGATTGTTACGTTGAAGAAACCTAAACATTCAATAGGATGGAAATGACAAATTAAGATAATGGAATATGCATGTAAATTACCATGACAGTTAATATATTTGGTATGCAAAATAGAGAAAATGAGACTCATAGAAGTTAAGGCCCAGATTTGAAAAGAGCTCAGCCCTCTAAGCTGACTTTAAGCACATAAATAAGTGACTGGGATTTCACAAAGGATTTAATTCCCATTTAGGGTAACTACACAAAGTAACCGATTTTAAAACATTCTCAAAAGGAACTGCTGGTTTGGACCTTTCTAAAAAAATCTGGCTAGAACTAACTATCCAAGTCCACACAGAAAGACGGTCTCAGACTGAGCTTCAGATCCAAGCTTTCTTAATGCTAGGTGATGTCTAATACACTAGTTTAGTCACTAGATCAAAAGGGTTCCCTAGGGAGGTCACTAAAGTTGTTTTGTTATTTCATTTTGTAATGCTGTGCACCTATAACATACACACTCATCTTTATTTATCAAAATACATGATAAAGGTTTCCTATTACCAACTCCCTTTCTTAGAACAACTGAGATACAGATGCCTGAGGGATATAGTAGTCTAGTTGCTTGCATATAGGCATAGGAGGTTGTAGATCTGAGTTTTTTGAACTTGCTTCTGACGCTGACTTGCTGTGTGACTTTGTACAAATAGTTTTACCTCTCAGTGCATTTCTGATTATTGAATGCTTTATCTGTGCATCCCTAACATTAAACTAATAGTGTTTGCATATAATTATGAGGTTATTGAAAGAACAAGAGTTTTTAAAACATTAGAAATGGAGCCGAACAGGCAACTGTTGGATGAGACAAACTGCTGCGTATTACCTTCATTAACCAACAGGAAACCTGTAGACTTAATATGCACCAGACAGCCAAAGGACAATTAATGTCAGTTATGAATAACTAGCATACATTTGTGTAACAGTACATGAATGCACAGTATTTCACAGGAGGAGGAGGATAGGTTTATGTTTAAGCCACTAAACAAGGACTCAAGACACGTCTTATCTTCTTGGCTCTCCCACCAACTTCCTATATAACCTGAGCAAATTTCTTAATCACTGCTAGTGTTCTAAATTTACCCATCTAAAATGGCAATGATAATTCTCCACCCCATAGTAGTTTGTGAAGATAATGATTTAATGTAATAATTTTCATAATTTTTAATTTAAAAGCTGCTAAGAGAGCAACATAAAAAATCTAGAAATAATATTAAAAATAGCCAGTGTTTATCCAAACCTCATTTATCTGAAACAGGGAATTACTCTTCTAGGTTTCAAATAAGGATACCACATAAAGAAGGGTGCAGAAGTCTTTACCTGCTGAGAGACCTCACCACCCAGACTCCTTATAGCCATGTATACATTTATGAAAGAAAATAAACCAAAAACAATTTCTCCCAAATAAACAAGGCCTACCAAAGCAAGACACTCCACTGCACATGATTCTCCCCTAGGGGAGGGTGAGAGAACAAAAACCACATGACAGATGTAGTCACATTGTTTAATTCACTACTCAGATACTATTGTGATGAATGCTGTATAAAAATCTATATAGAATAGAATAGTTCTTGTGGGTGAACTGAACCTTGGACTGGGGTAAGGGAGGAGGAGGTGGAGTGATTGGAGAAGGAGGCAGTAGGGGGAACTGGGACTGACTGGGCAAGAACACTCAGTACAAGAAGTGTAATAGATTTCACAGTGTAAGGCCAGAAGGGACCATTAGATCATCCGGTCTGATCTCCTGTATATCACAGTCAATTAAACTTCACCTAAAGTACCTCATATTGATCCCAAATACTTTACTTAGACTAAACCATTTCACTCCCCAGGAGACAAAACTGTTGTATGCCAAATGCAGAAAACAGGAGAGACCAAATACTTCTGGTCATTCGTGTACTGGAGGAAAAAGATTACTTCCTGACCCAAGCAGTCGAAGAGCTGAAGTCCTGAAATATGGGGTTTTGACTATAGTTGTTGTCTTAATGCAGAGATACAAGTGTTATGAGCATGTTGAGGCCAGTGATGGCAATCACTTCTCCTTATGGAGGAAGGGGATGACTAGTGGGATTCATAGATTCACAGATTCCAAGGACAGAAGGGACCACTCTGACCACCCAGCATGACACACTCACACAGGCCACCGATTTTTTTTTGAAGATGGATTAAAGAATATCTTTTAAAGATAATTAATCTTGTTTAGAAGACTCCTAGGGATGGTGAATCCACCACCTCCCCCAGTATTTAAATACCCCCAGTGATTGGATATTGCGTTCTTATTCAAGGCTGAAGCTTGTCTTAACTTCAATCCTGAATTTGTCTAACTTCCAATCATTGGATCTTATGTCTTTGCTAGCAAGGTTGAATGTGTCCATGTGTAAGTATCTACACACAGCAATCATATCACCTCTCAGCCTTCTCTTCAATAAGCTGAATATGTCAAGATACTTAATTCTCATGTCATAAGGCTTGTTTTCCAGCCCATAGATCGCTTTTGTGGTCCTCTTTTGAACTCTCTAGTACTTCCGCATTGTTCTTGAAGTGTGACTATCAGACATGGACAGAGTGTTCTAGTAGAGGTCTTAGAATGCTGTGTATAGATGTAAGATAATTTCCTTATTTTTACTTGATATTCCCCTTTTTATATAGCCAAGGATCACATTTTCCCTTTTTGCCACAGCATTTCAATGAGCGCGCGTGTTGAGGTGATTTATCTACATTGATCTCTAAGGCAGTGGTTCTCAAACGAGGCTTCAGGGAAAGCCCCTGGTGGGCCAGACTGGTTTGTTTACTTGCCGCGTCCGCAGGTTGGGCCGATCGCGGCTTCCACTGGCCGCAGTTCGCCGTTGCAGGCCAATGGGGGCTGCGGGAAGCAGCGCAGGCCGAGGGATGTGCTGGCCGCTCTTCCTGCAGCCCTCATTGTCCTGAAGCAGTGAACCGTGGTCAGTGGGAGCCACAATCAGCTGAACCTGCGGAAGCTGCAGGTAAACAAACCGGCCTGCCCCATCGAGGGCTTTCCCTGAACAGGTGGCAGCCCTAGTTTGAGAACCACTGCTCTAAGGGTATGTTCACACTGCAATTAGACACCCGAAACTGGCCTATGACAGCTGACTTGGCCTCATGAGACTGTTTAATTGCTGTGTATATGTTCAGGTTTGGGCTACAGCGTGGGCTTTGGGACCCTCCCACTTCTCTGGGTCTGAGAGCCTGGGCACCAGCAATTAAACAGCCCATTAGCTCAAGCTCAGGTCAGCTGGCATGGGCCAGTTGCAGGTTTTTAATTGCAGTATAGATAAATGCCCGACATCTTTTCCAGAGTCAAAGTACTCCTTTTCTTTTTGCTAATACAGACTAACACGGCTGCTACTCTGAAACCTGTCACTTTAAGACAGTCTCCCATAGAATCATAGAACTGGAAGGGACCTCGAGAGGTCACCTGCACTCATGGCAGGACTAAGAATTATCTAGACCATCCCTGACAGGTGTTTGTCTTACCCGTTCTTAAAAATCTCCAATGATGGAGATTACACAACCTACCTAGGCAATTTATTCCAGTGCTTAACCACTCTGATAAGAAGTTTTTCCTAATGTCCAACCTAAACCGTCCTTGCTGCAATTTAACCCCATTGCTTCTTGTTCTATCCTCAGAGGTTAAGAACAACAAATTTTCTCCCTCCTCCTTGTAACAACCTTTTATGTACTTGAAAATTATGTCCCCTTTGTCTTCTCTTCTCCAGACTAAACAAACCCAATTTTTTCAATCTTCCCTCATAGGTCATGTTTTTTAGACCTTTAATTGTTTTTGTTGCTCTTTTTTGGACTTTCTCCAATTTGTCCACATCTTTCCTGAAATGCGGCACCCAGAACTGGACACAATACTCCAGCTGAGGTCTAATCAGCGCAGAGTAGAGCAGAAGAGTTAGTTCTTGTGTCTTGCTTACAATACTCCTGCTAATACATCCAAGAATGATGTTTGCTTTTTTTCAACCGTGTTACACTGTTGACTCATACTTAGCTTGTGGTCCACTATGACCCCAGATACCTTTCCACAGTACTCCTTCCTAGGCAGTCATTTCCCATTTTGTATGTGTGCAACTGATTGTTCCTTCCTAAGTGGAGTACTGTGCATTTGACCTTATTGAATTTCATCCTATTTACTTCAGACCATTTCTCCAGTTTGTCCAGATCATTTTGAATTTTAATCCTATCCTCCAAAGCACTTGCAACCCCTCCCAGTTTGGTATCATCCACAAACTTTATAAGTGTACTCTCTATGCCATTATCTAAATCATTGATGAAGAAATTGAACAGAACCAGATCCAGAACCGATCCCTGCGGGACCCCACTTGTTATGCTCTTCCACCATGACTGTGAACCATTGATAACTACTCTCTGGGAATGATTTTGCAACCAGTTATGCACCTATCTTATAGTAGCTCCATCTAGGTCGTATTTCCCTAGTTTGTTTATGAGAAGGTCATGCGAGACGGTATCAAAAGCCTTATTGAAGTCAAGATATACTACATCTACCGCTTCTCTCTCTCCCCTCCCCCCTCCACCCCCCCCCCCCCAGCTACAAGGCTTGTTACCCTGTCAAAGAAAGCTATCAGGTTGGTTTGACACAATTTGTTCTTGACAAATCCATGCTGACTGTTACTTATCACCTTATTATCTTGTAGGCATTTGCAAATTGATTGCTTAATTATTTGCTCCTTTATCTTTCCAGGTACAGAAGTTAAGCTGACTGTCCAGTAATTCACCGGGTTGTCCTTATTTCCCTTTTTTATAGATGGGCACTATATTTTCCCTTTTCCAGTCTTCTGGAATGTCTCCAGTCTTCCATGACTTTTCAGAGATAATTGCTAATAGCTCAGATATCTCCTCAGTCAGCTCCCTTGAGTATTCTAGGATGCATTTAATCAGGCCCTGGTGATTTGAAGATTTTTGACTGTTCTTTCCATATTTCAGACTCTGATCCTACCTCATTTTCACTGGCATTCACTATGTTAGATGTTCAATCATCACCAACCTTCTTGGTGTAAACTGAAACAAAGAAGTCATTAAGCACCTCTGCCATTTCCACATTTTCTGTTTTTGACTTTCCACCTCATTGAGTAATGGGCCTACTCTGTTGTTGGTCTTCCTCTTGCTTCTAATGCATTTCTATGATGTTTTCTTGTTTCCTTTTATGTCCCTAGCTAGTTTGATCTCATTTTGTGCCTAGGCTTTTCTAATATTATCCCTAAATATTTGTGCTATTTGTTTATACTTATTCTTTGTAATTTGACCGAGTTTCCACTTTTTGTAGGATTCTTTTTTGAGTTTTAGATCATTGAAGATCTCCTGGTTAAGCCAGAGTGGTCTCTTGCCATACTTCCTATCTTTCCTATGCAGTGGGATAGTTTGCTCTTGTGCCGTTAATCTCTTTGAAAAACTGCCAACTGTCTTCAGTTGTTTTCCCCTTAGACTTGTCTCCCTCCTGATTTTACCTACCAACTCCCTGAATTTGCTAAAGTCTGCCACCTTGAAATCCATTTTCTTTATTGTGCTGTTCTCCTTCAACCATTCCTTAGAATCATGAACTCTACCGTTTCATGATCACTTTCACCCAAGTTGCCTTCCACTTTCAAATTCTCAACCAGTTCCTCCCTATTTGTCAAAATCAAATCTAGAATAACCTCCTCCCTAGTAGCTTTCTCCACCTTCTGAAAAAAAAATTGTCTTCAATACATTCCAAGAGTGTATTGAATAATCTGTGCCCTGCTGTGTTATTTTTCCCAACAAATGTCTGGGTAGCTGAAGTCCCCTATCATCACCAAGTCCTGTGATTTGGATGATTTTGTTAGTTGTTTAAAAAAAGCCTCATCCACCTCTTCTTTCTGGTTTGGTGGTCTGTAGTAGACCCGCTACCATGATATCATCCTTATTTTTTACCCCTTTTATCCTTACCCAGAAACTTTCAACAAGTCTCTCTTATTTCTATCAACCTCAGTCCAAGTGTATACATTTTAAATATAAAAGGCAACATCTCCTCCCTTTTTTCTGCTGCCTGTCCTTCCTGAAAGAGCTGTATTCTTCTATACCAATATTCCAGTCATATGTATTATCCCACCAAGTCTCTGTGATTCCAACTATGTCCTAGTTATTTATTTACTAGCATTTCGAGTTCTTCCTGCTTTTTCCCCATACTTCTTGCATTAGTATACAGATATCTAAGATACTGATTTGATTTTATCTCCCCGCCCCCCCAGTTCTGTCTTGTCTCTCCTGTATTTCTGCTCTAACAGCCCATGCTCCCCTCAGATTCCGACCCTTCTCCCAGGTCTACTTGTTTTTGACTTACCTGTGGGCTTTGGTCACCTGTCCCCATTGAACCTAGTTTAAAGCCCTCCTCACTAGGTTAGCCAGTCCGTAGCCAAATAAGCTCTTCCGCTTCCTTGATAGGTGGACCCCATCTCTGTTTAGCAGTCCTTCTTCCTGGAACAGCATTCCATGGTCAAGGAAGCTGAAGCCCTCCTGGCTGACACTATCTCACAGCCAGACATTCACCTCCAGGATGCATCTGTCTCTGCCGAGGCTCCCCTACCCTTGACTGGAAGGACTGAAAAGAACACTACCTGCGCTCCCAACTCCCTCACCCTTACTCCAGAGCCCTATAGTCACTTCTGATTTGCTGAGGGTCATACCTTATCATCCTGTAGGTATACTCTGCATTCTTTCTTCCCAGATGTATTACCTTCGCATTTGGCTGCTGTATATGCATTTTGTTGAGGTGTGCTCATTTAACTGGGTGATTCAGCTTAATCTGTAACACTAACCTGTCCTCGTATTTACTATCCATTAAGCTTTGTGTCATCTACAAATGTTACTAGCAACGAATTTTATATAATCATCAGACTTGTTGATAAAAATATTAAATAACACTTGGGCGGAGATGCAGGAATTGAGACTAGCTGAGCAAGAAGAGTAGGACTGAGTATAGAAGTGGGAGTGAACGGAAATTATTGAAAGGCTTTCACTTCAGTAAAGTCAAACATTTCATTTCAGCTTTATTGTTTCAACTTTTTATATTATAAAAGTCAAAAGGGTAAAACTGAGAATATTTCAACCTAAACAAAATGTTTTTATAGTCATTTGTTTTTGAATGAAGTATTTAAGAAATTTTGTGTTTTGGTAATTTTTTACTTTTTGTTCTGGTTTGGAAAAAAGCAAATTTGAAATAGAAATTCCATTTCCAACCGAATCTAAAAGATGTCAAGATGGTGCTGTGTGATGCAATTTTATTTTCAAGATTAGCTGCTTTGTTTTTATAACATAGGGAATCTCTCCCTCTCTCTCTCCTCTCAAACACACACACTAAAAAAACATATAATTTTGCTAAGTCAAGGACTCAAAAGTTAAGAAATGCCAGAAATAAGGTGCTTGTACAACTTTAATTTGGCCATATTTTGCATATTCATTATGATACAGTCTTTACGGAATCACATACTACTCTTCCACAAGACCCCAGCCTCATTCAGTAGTGCACAGGATATACTTATCTGGGGATGCATCAGATTTGTGTGCAAAGTTGTCTAATGCACCCCTACCTCATTGTTGCAGAAGCTGGAAAGTGTGTAGTGAATGAGGCGGGGGGGGGGGGGGATTTGCAGGCAGAGAAAGGATGGTCTCATGCTTCAGGCATTTGAGTGCTGCCCTGGAGAATTGGATTCTGTCCCTGCCTCTGCCACAACATTCCTGTGTGATGCTAAGCAAGCTCCTTAAATCAAAGTTATTACAAATGGTCACTAATTGTGTCTTTCTAATTTTGTGGGTGCTCAAGACCATGGGGCCAGGTTTACAGAAGTGCTGAACACTTGCAACTGCAGCTCAAGGAATAGGAGCGTGCTTGGTTATACAGAGTGCTATATAATGCAAAGTATTCTGCAACATCAAGTCTAATTTTCTCAAATCGGGCACCTAAAACTTGTGTATTTTTTTTTCCTTAATAGCTTTGTATCTCAGCTCCCCAACTGTAAAATGGGGATATACCTCTTTTACTTCAGCAGGGATTTGTGAATATAAAATGATTGTTTGTGAAGCACACAGATACTAAGTGATGCACACCATTGAAAAGTCCCTTGAGGAAATTAATTAATCTTCAGAGTAGGGTTTCAATAATGTGCTCTAATTAAGGGCCACATATTGAACAATAAGGATAAACAAAATATGGAATAAATACTCATTCATAAACACTGTTCATCCAATGCCTGAACAAGGCAGGGCGCCTGTGGAAAAAATAGTATGTGAAGCATAATTAAAGACTCTATCATAATACATATGAACAAGAGGGGCAAATTAGGGTAACCTTATTGCACAGGCAACCTTAATTCTAACATTTCCTAACTTTTGAATGCTTGACTTTACTAAGATTGCAATGTTCTTTTAATGGAGATTTTGGGGGTGTAATTGTAACTGCTTTAAGAAAGTCTAGATATAAATTTATCCTGGTCTTCATCTGCAAATGCAACCTCAGGATCCTTTATATTGAGCTAGGTCCTTAGGTAGTTTTCCAAAAAAAATGCAGGAGGGATGAGGGGAGCAGAGAGTAAATAGACCAAAAGTAATCAAGATATGTAATACAAATATACTAGGCTTCATTATTAGCAAGGCCTTTAGTTTTTTGCCCTTTTATACATCTTGAGGTTTTCATTTCAATTTCTTAAATGTTTTTATAAAAATATAATGGACATCTAGCCTGAATAGTAAATGGCCTCAATAATAGTTAAATACTATGCTGAGAACAGAAATATAATTTCCCAAACCATTTTCTGCATCTCCTTTAATTTCATTTCAAATGTCGCTGAGATTTTCATGATTTTCCTAATGCAGTAGATTTTCCACATCAGGAAAGAAAAGATCACTCAACCTTGTAACATGAAACACATTTGCTTTGGATATGGATGTTGTGACAGAAAAAATTAAACATTCATATTAGATGCCAGATGGTCATTGTCAGAGACTTCAGCTGTCTATTCAGACACAGAGCATGTGTAACGTTGGCACCAGTTGTGCAAATCTCCCCCTATCTCCCAAACCACAATAGATATAACTCAACTCTGATGTGTAAGGACCACCATTAGAATGCTGGCAGCAATTCTCCATATCAAGTTCTAACATTAAACCTTTCTGAGAGTGCCAACAAGGAAACCAATTGGTATCAGCCCTGGTGGTGGTATATGTGAAGAGTACATCTGGCCACTGGGATATGGAGTGAGACCAGCAATATACATTTTGCTTTGATTCTTCCTCATTTTAGAACATTAAAATAACACAAGACATTGTTCTGATGAGAATATTGCCCCTTCACTTTCTATTTCTTTGTCTGAGTCTCTGCTCTTACTTTGAAGTTTAGATAATCAACAAAATCAGGGATTTCTTGGTAGTTTTTTTATGGGTTTTTATCCACACTGAATTTATCACCTTAAAATCTTTATTGAGGTTTTGATTTTTCTTATTTGAATGCAATAAACGAATTTAGCATTGCCTTATCAAGTGCAACTAATTAACATCAAAGATATTGTTATTCATTATCATTCTATGATTGGTTATGTGTACTATAAATGCTGAATTTGCTTTTTTGAATCTCATTCAATACGCTAGCTTTAAGTTCCATATAGATTGCCTTCTTCATTTGCACAGTACTATACAAGTTAATAATGCATATGCATTTAACTGGAAAATTACCTCTTCCTGAAGAACCATCAGAAAGGATCAGGATATTATACAGGAGGATCTGGATGACCTTGTAAACTGGAGTAATAGTAATAGGATAAAATTTAATAGGGAGAAGTGTAAGGTTATGCATTTAGGGATTATAACAAGAATTTTAGTTATAAGTTGGGGACGCATCAATTAGAAGTAACAGAAGAGGAGAAGGACCTTGGAGTATGGTTGGATCATAGGATGACTATGAGCTGCCAATGTGATATGGCTGTGAAAAAGCTAATGCGGTTTTGGGATGCATCAGGAGAGGCATTCCAGTAGGGATAAGGAGGTTTTAGTACCATTATACAAGGCACTGGTGAGACCTCACCTAGAATACTATGTGCAGTTCTGGTCTCCCATGTTTAAAAAGGATGAATTCAAACTGGAGCAGGTACAGAGAAGGGCTACTAGGATGATCCGAGCAATGGAAAACTTGTCTTATGAAAGGAGACTTCAGGAGCTTGGCTTGTTTAGCCTAACTAAAAGAAGGTTGAGGGGAGATATGATTGCTCTCTATAAATATATCAGAGGGATAAATACAGGAGAGGGAGAGGAATTATTTCAGCTCAGCACCAATGTGGACACAAGAACAAATGGGTATAAACTGGCCTCCAGGAAGTTTAGACTTGAAATTAGATGAAGGTTTCTAACCATCAGAGGAGTGAAGTTTTGGAATAGCCTTCCAAGGGAAGCAGTGGGGGCAAAAGATCTATCTGGTTTTAAGATTCTACTCGATAAGTTTATGGAGGAGATGGTATGATGGGATAATGGGATTTTGGTAAGTAATTTATCTTTAAATATTCAGGGTAAATAGGACTAATCCCCTGAGATGGGATATTAGATGGATGGGATCTGAGTTACCCAGGAAAGAATTTTCTGTCGTATCTGGCTGGTGAATCTTGCCCATATGCTCAGGGTATGATCGCCATATTTGGGGTCAGAAAGGAATTTTCCTCTAGGGCAGATTGGAGAGGCCCTGGAGGTTTTTCGCCTTCCTCTGTAGCATGGGGCATGGGTGACTTGAGGGAAGCTTCTCTGCTCCTTGAAGTCTTTAAACCATGATTTAAGGACTTCAATATCTCAGACATAGGTGAGGTTTTTGTAGGAGTGGGTGAGTGAGATTCTGTGGCCTGCGCTGTGCAGGAGGTCGGATTAGATGATCAGAATGGTCCCTTCTGACCTTAGTATCTATGAATCTATGAATCAGACCTTTCATCATTTTATAGAAATTAAAAGTACAACTATTTCTGTGCTAAAGGACAAAACATTCCATCCCCACATATATCTTTGTGATGTTATGGTCCATTCATATGCTATTTGATATTTAATCAATGTATACTAAATAGATTTATATTGTAGGAATATAGAAGTTTAAGACTGATAAGTATTTAGGAGTGATGAGTATATTATGTATACAAGTAAAGCATGGCTGAAACACATGGCCTACAGTGGGTGACCTGTCCATGACTTTTACTAAAATTACCCGTGACTGAATCATAGCCTTAGTTATAACTCTTGCATGGCTTTTTGTAGGATTTCTATATGCATGGGTAATTATACCTTTTATTTATTGCTTTAATAAAACTTGTAATATGGACAAGACTTTGTCCTTGTGATTGTATCTGTGGTCACTATCCTTGGACTTTGTGTGTTCCTAGAGTCTCCAAATTTAAGAAAAGCACCAGAGGCAATTTTCACTCTGAAACTGTATCAACTGGAGCCAAACCCATGGTGGTGTAATGCAACATCACTAAATTCACTTGAAACAAAATTAATGGTTACATGGGGCAGTTAGAATATAACTCTTTAGTGCACGCTGCACTTCATTCCTCTTTCGTCTGTGTTTTGTGGGGCAGTATAGACAAGCCCTTAACTTGCCTTGAAGATGTTCTGGACCTGACAAGTTCGTATTTTGAGAACAGAACTGTTGACACAGTTTACAAATCATCACTCAAATGGTATTTTAATATTTGACTTCAACTGCTCCATGCAGGCAAATTCCTTATCTTTTTGCAGAGCTCCATTAAAGTGAATGTGGCTCCACTTAAGTCTGCCTACATGGAGCAGCTTGGTTTGTAAAACATAGGTGAAGTTGTTTCTTAACTTGCCAGTGACTTTTATATCTTCCCATTGTAGGGTAGAAATCAGCAGTGTGGGTTTTCTATAGACATGTCTTCTGAAATAACAGATAAGAAATTACCTGAGACATATATCTATCCATCTAATGGACATATCAGAAGGATAAATTCACTGAACAGTGTTGTTTCTTTGTTACTTGACATTTTTTGCTTCATTTTTATTAGTGTCTATCAAACTAAGTAGTATGTACCTATATTTCTTGCCGCAGTTATATTTATGCACATTAGAGTTTGGAGAAGTTTGAAAACCCTGGCACTTGTTTAAAAAACTCTGGATTTTGGCAGGGGGGCATTACGTGTTTTTCTCTTAAACCATAATTTTAATGGAAAAATATTTTTTTAAAAATTCTCATCACAACTATTGCTAACTAAATGGAAGCCTAAATACCTTCCCAGCCCCCAAAAGGTGACTAGTGTGATGCCACTGAAATGCCCAAAGACCTGGTCCTACTGTAATCCCAGGATGGTAAGGTGGTATCTGTTGCTCCTGGACACAAAATGGTGCCCCAGCAGAAATCATGTAAGCAGGCTGATTTTCTCCACTACAAATTCTTTTTCTCCTTCAGGTCTTACTAAACAGCTCTATTTCTCAAACTTATTTGAATATCACATCTACAATCCCAGCCACTTTTTTCACTATCTTTGGCTACTCGTCAAATTCTCTCCCACCTTCACTTGTCTCTCTGCGCAAGGTTCCGCAATTTCTTCCAAGAAAAAATGGACAACATGATGTGACCTTCCATTCCCCTTCTAACCCCCAGCTCTCTCCTCCTCCTTCTCTCTTGTCACAGATGCAGGAGTTTTTTCTCTCTTGTCATCCTTACACCCCTTCACTTGCCCCAGTGACCCCAACACATGCCATCTCATCATCTCCCTGACACACACAGAGTCTTATTCTCTCCCTTACTCTTCTCCTTAACCTCACGCTCCTCTGGTTGTTTCCCCTCACAATACAAACATACTTTAGGCTCTTCCATCTTAAAAACCAAACTGACAAAAACAAACAAACAAAAAAATCTTGACCCTCAACCCCTCTTGACTCTCCAATTACCACCATATCTTCCTCCTCTCATACATCTCTGAGCTTATTGAATTAACTGTTTAAAATTGTTGGCTGGAGTCTTTCTCCAATTCAATCCTAGACCCTCTCCAATTCAACTTCACCCTTGCAATCAAATGAAACTGCTCTTGCCAAAGTCTCTTGTTCCTAGCTAAATCTCAGAACCAATATTCCTTCCTCATCCTCCTTAACCAGTCGATCACCTTTGACACAGTCAAGATCTACTTCTTGAAATCTTGTCCTAATTCATTTTCTCTGGGTGTCCTTGAGAGGATCCTCCTCCTCCTCTCTCCAATTTTCTATGGGGGTTCCTTAGGGCTCTGTCCTTGGTCCTCTTTTCTTCTCCGTCTATATTTTATCTCTCCGTTATCTCATCTGCCAACACAAATTCAACTATGTCCATCAGGATGATTCACAAGTCTATCTTTCTCCTCCAGACTTGTTTCCTTTTGTCCAAACTAAAATCTTGGTCTGTGTATCAGATCTCCTCATGGATGTGTAGCAAACAGCTAGATTAAAACAGAGTTCTTAAACTTCCCCCTCCCCCAAAACCATCCCTGCCGGCTCCTTTCTCAATCCCTGTGAACACCACCATCCTCCTGCCTATCATTCAGGCCCCATAAACTGGATGTTATGTTAGACTCTCACCTCTCTTGAGATGCTCACATCCAAGTTATGTTTCAGTCTTGCTGAATCTTTTTGCATAACATGTCTAAGATAGCTTTTTGGATGAATAAAGAAGACTAAAACTTTCATCCAGGCTCTCATAATCTCATGTCTCACTTACTGCAAGATCATTTTTTCTGCCCTTGACAAATGCAACCTTGCCCCACTCATATTTATTAGAATGCTGCTGCAAAGATCATTTGCCTTGCCTGTCACTTTGTCCATGTCACACTCCTTTCCATCTCTTCACTGGGTCCCTGTTCTCTAAACATAAACTATTTGTCCTCATTATCAAGGCCCTTCATGGCCTATCCCCATCCTATCTATCATTCTCTATTGATTATCTCTTGCCTCCAATCAACCGATGATGTCTGTCGTGCTGTCTGGAGCAATTCACAGCTCTGAGGGCAGACTGTCAAAAAGCAGGGCAGACACCCTAAACTTGGGGGTATGTTCTATAATTAGATGTGAACTTCTGAAGCACTAAACAGTTTTACCATGGATTCATAGTCAATCCTCTTGGGCACTCCAGTCTATTTTGCCACTCAGGCAAGCTAGACTTAGTGATTAAATGGTCACTTACACCAAAAATCACAAAATATCCAGGTTGCTCCCAGTCCAAAGAGACCAGTAATTTACCCCAGCTCAATTTGTACCTCAGATCTCACACCAAAGACAACACTTGTAGCTAATCCTATAATAAACTAGCTAAGGATTTATTAACTAGAAAAAGAAATGAGGTTTTTAAAAATTAAAGCAGACAACGTATACTCAAATGAGTTAGTCTGTGATTCCAAAAAGTGACGGAGTATTAGTAATCTATCAGCAATGAACGTCTTTTAGGGCTATCCCAGGTTGACCCTGGGAATCTATGCTTTTGTTTTCTAGTTGCAGCCTTCTGACAGTCCAAACAGCAAAAAGATGGAGAATTTTCATGTTGGCTATCTTTATTTCCTTCTTCCAAAATTCAAGCTGAGGGGACGAGCTTTCTCGCACATAGCATCTTCATGGGTGTAAGAGGACTTAGTCTTTTTTTCATCATGATGTTTCAAGACAGCCCATTTAGTTTTGATAATCCTTGATGGGTGGGGGGTGGGCACCACTCTTCTTGCCTGGGTTCAGAGCAGACATTTTTATGGTTATAAAGCAAAACTTACATATTACCTTTATAGCATGGGATACAGATATTACCAGTAAATTAATGCATGCAGAAACTTAGAACCATTTTAGAGAGTTTAAACACAAAACACCTTCTTACAAGTCTAACACCTATCTTGAATAATACTAACATATAGATGAGCTGGTCTGTTTTCCAGTTATGAATTTGTCAGTGCTCAGATGATGCCTACAGCTTGGCAAGAGCTGGCACCTGGTCTACCAGCCTCACAATCCCAACCTCCATTGCTGACTTGTAAACTTTGTAGCAAGCACCTTTGTGCTTTCTCACACTTGGGAAGAACTCCCCATAAACTTCTGTAAAACTTTATTGCTCTTTTCCTCCTTAAAACTCTCCTTTGCTGTGATGCCTAAAAAAAACTTGACCATGGTTAG
The DNA here is from genome assembly GCF_009764565.3 of Dermochelys coriacea. Taxonomy (NCBI): domain Eukaryota; kingdom Metazoa; phylum Chordata; order Testudines; family Dermochelyidae; genus Dermochelys; species Dermochelys coriacea. The sequence goes on from NC_050076.1 coordinate 74,031,941, forward strand.
GCTGCTGGTGTGCCAAGACCACTCCCTATCATGTAGACCATGTCACGTTGTCTCCTTATACCTGTCAGCCTGTCTGTCTCCATCTATTGTCTCTTGTCTTACACCCTAATTGTAAACTCTTTGGGGTAGGTACTATTTTTGTGTGGTGTTCGTACAGTACTTAGCACAGTGACTGGTCCATGACTAGGACTTCTAGATGCTGGTGATAATACAAATAATAAGTTGTCATTACTATCATTGGTCTGCCCTATCTACATTATGAGCTGGGCTTAAAAAGCCAAACCTGCTGCAGTATTTTCACTGTAATGGAAAGACCTGCAGTGCCTGCAGAAAAGCAACAAAAGGGGATTAAAGGTCTAGAAAACATGATTTATGAGGGAAGATTGGAAAAATTGGGCTTGTTTAGTCTGGAAAAGAGAAGATGGTCGGGGGGGCATGATAACAGTTTTCAAGTATGTAAAAGGTTGTTACAAGGAGAAGGAAGAAGAATTGTTCTTAATCTCTGAGGATAGGACAAGAAGCAATGGTCTTAAATTGCATCAAGGAGGGGTTAGGTTGGACATTAGAAAAAACTTAACTGACATAGTGATTAACCACTGGAATAAACTGCTTAGGGAGGTTGTAGAATCACCATTTTTGAAGATTTTTAAGATCAGGTTACACAAACACCTGTCAGGAATGGTCTGGATAATACTTAGTCCTGACATGAGTACAGGGGACTGGACTAGGTGACCTCTCAAAGTCCCTTCCAGTCCTATGATTCTAAGACATCTCTGAAGATGTAAGAGTAGTGCAAAAACAGATGGTCATTATTTTTTTAAAATTCCTATAGATTTAGAATGGGAAAAATAAACAAGTGCAGTCAGACTAGTAATCTTCACAATATGAAACAGACTACAGAAAAAATAGATTTTTTTACAGATTATTTCAAAAGGTTAGGTGTCTGCTTCGTACACATTTGAATGTCAAGTTTCATGCACAGTTGCTGCAGCTGGAGTCACCAACTGGGTGTATATATGTTCAAGTTACTAGTTTAGATGCATAACTGGCAATTTGGATGTGCAAATACCAGATTGATATGTTTTGGTAATTCTGCAAGCAAATTGGGCTCTCAGACTCTTCTTGGTTGCCCAATTCTAGAGTGAGTGTTTGAGAGTATTAGGTTCTAACTGTTTGCCTGCTCACAAATTATATTTGCTACTCGCACCACTGCTAATTCTCGTCTCCTTGGTTTTGTGGTAAGCTGAAACAGCCTGAGAATGTAGATCTCTCTTCATGCTCCTTGACTGAGACTGAGGGTAGAGGTTATGAGTTCTGTTCTCCTTGGGGAACCTCTACATGCAATTACTTTCACAAAATAAAACTTAGCAATGTTTATTAAAAGCCAAATAAAAAATAATTAAGGGAAAAGAAAGTTTATTCAACACTTCTTGTAAGCTAAACTAAATAAGGCATTTTCAGCTAGTTATGGGTGAAATAAAAGTGATATAATTTGCATCCCTTGAAAACAATCCTCTCTGTCTTGACCCTCTTTGTTCAGCCTGTTAGTATTATGTGCTATCTAGAAACCACACAGCTATGCTGTGTCAAAAATAGTTCCTGTGACTAGGTAAATGTTCAGATGTTTAGCTGATTAAATAATCAAGCAAATATTTTTCCTCTTTGCAATTTTAGGCACATACATTACAGAGAGTACCTATCCAAACATTCTAGGCACTCTTGAAGTATCTTAAAAATACCCACATCCAAAGTAAGACTTATGTCTGATGCACTGGAGGCATCTCCCTTACAAAAGTTCATTCCTTTACCCTGGTATTTGTTGCTCTAGTGTGTAATGTCAAACCAGCAAGTCTGTATATTGTGGGTCTTACTCAGTTTTTAATATCTAACCTGTGACTGATGTAAACCAATGGTGTGTCTAAACAAAACCAAACAGAGGGCATCTCTTATGATAGCATTCAGTGGTCTCTGGGAATGTAGCTTCAGCTAAGTGCAGAGTCCATGCAAGTCATGACTGGTATTGTTAAATTCGTGCTCTAAATTAGTTTACCAGAACTGCCTCTAGAGAGCTTGTGATGTATGAGACCATAGTCACACCAACTCTGAAAGAGCTGATAACTAGAAACTCCCACTTGTGCAATACAGCTCTAGGACACAATAAATTATAGCTACCTCCTACATAGGTGTTCCTCTCCCTACTCCAGCATGCTTATAGGCTGATCTATAATGCCATGTACAGGCCCCAAAAGGGAAGAGGAACAGAAATTTCCATTTTAAAATCAGACTTTTGCGGTTTTAAACAACACAGAGGTTGGATGATTATTTGTTTTTGAATGAGTGAAGTTATTTAAAAGTCCTTTACTTTTGGTCACTTTTTTCTGAGACTATTACATTTTATGGCATCTTTCTAGCTCTTCAAAAAATGCCCAACCATAAGACTAGAGTATCTGAGACATTTTAATGTTTTGCACCAATTCGGGATCATTATATTTTGAAATGTTCCCTCTTCAAGGAACACACATAAGTCAGGATGTAAAATAGATCCAGTTCCCGAAAGAGTACTGAAGGCCAGTCTGGTGTTAGGAAGGCTTTGAGAGAGAGAGAGAGAGCATGAGTTCCCAGTTGAACATTTAGCAGTAGTTACAGTTACACTGAACTCTTTAAAAAGAAAAGGAGTACTTGTGGCACCTTAGAAACTAACAAATTTATTTGAGCATAAGCTTTCATGAGCTACAGCTCACTCATCCTCACTTCATCGGATGAGTGAGCTGTAGCTCACAAAAGCTTATGGTCAAATAAATGTGTTAGTCTCTAAGGTGCCACAATACTCCTTTTCTTTTTGCTAATACAGACTAACATGGCTGCTACTCTGAAAACTGAACTCTTTGTGTCACTTTAGATGATAGAAATGAATGGATTGCATGCTTACTTGACAGTTTGTGGGAAGAGCTAAAAAGATAATGCAGTTTTGCATTCATTGAGGAATCGAATCAAACCTTGCTGCCCAAATCTCAAAATACAGTTACATTAGGCTTTTGGCAGTAAAATACTAGGGATGGATTTTCAAAAGAACTCAGTAGTGAGCAGCTCCCATTTATGCACCTAAATGAAGCAGCCAGGTTTTCAAGAGTGCTCAGCATCCCATAGCTGTCATTGAAAACCTTTGCTTTAGATACAAGACCATCCTTCCTCTTCTAGTAGGCATTCTCTTTTGGTTGAGGGTGTTTTTTAGGGGACAAGTTTAATTTTAAATATATATATATTTCCTATGACTGGAACAAGGCATAATTTGAAAATTACATTTCCTCTAACATAGCAATTTCAGAATGAATTGGAGGAGTAAGGCCTAAGAGGGAATGCATCGATAAGCAATTTATTAGTGTGATGGGAACTGTGTCCTTTTCAGACCTGTCCCATCTTTGCCATATTTCACCCCTTTTGAAAGCTTGAGACTTCTTAACTTCTCAGTGCAAAAGGCTAGCAGTTAAAGGTAAATGGTCAACTTGTAAATTACACTTTTGTCTGATAACTGTTTACCTTCTTTAGATGCAAGTAAATCCTAAGGCTACTGCAACTGAAATGAGTTGGCAAATATAGTTTCTTCAGCTAGTTCACTTTGTGCATTTGACAGCCTTTGGTGTATAGTCATTTTTACTGTTTACCTATACAGTCTGTCTTTTCTGTCCCACAATTATCCTTACAAATAGCAATAGGGAACAGAAAACAAAGAAACAAAAACCTTGTATAAAAGCAATTTTTAAAAATCATTCTGATCACTCTTTAACTAATGTGGTTCATTGGAAATTGGATTTCATTTTTAATCAGTCAATTTACAAATAAAAGGTGACTATCAGCTACTTCTGTATAGTCTCCACTTGCACTTCTGCACCCTAATACACACCACATAAGGACATGCAGGATAAAGACCAAAATGAAAATGTTACCATTAAAATGGCTTTTGTCTCAGTCCCATAGTCTAGTTTTGTCTTTGAATAAATGGAGCTGTGTATTCTACATAGGAATGTGGGCACTCAGAGTGCCGGAGCTAGAGATCTTTGTCTTGCGGGTACCTGTCGGGGTGGCGCTCGTGCCTTCTGACTCTAGCCCCTTTCCTGGACACATAAGGGCACCGCCACCCCAACCCCCGTCAGTTCCTTCTCACCGCTGTGGCTAAATACAGAGTTCAGTGTGATGTTTTCCACTTCATGCTTTTAGTCTGTCTCTGAGAAGTGTGTGTGTGTGTGTGTGTGTGTGTGTGTATGTGTGTGTGTGTGTGTGTGTGTTTGGATTTATAGTACAGTATAGCAGTTAGTGATACTTTAAGTTAAGTTAATGTTAGTATAGTATTAGAATAGTTGGTTGCCCTTTGATGCCTTCACCAGGATTCAAGCACTTTCCGTCATGTGTGGTGGGGCATCCTCAACAGTGATCCCCACACGACATGCTTTTAGCGAAGGACATGTTAAAGAAAAGTACTTCATCTGCAAGTCAGTCACAGAGAGGATTTGGGTGGTGAGAGACTTGCAGCTGAAGCAGCACCTGCTGGAATAGGTCAGGAGGACTGCTTTGATGCTGAAGCTGTCCTAGACTCCCCGCTGGTTCAACAGTTCACTGGTGCCATGGCTTCTACCATCTCATCCCCCTTTGTGCCCTTAGCACCTTCTGGCCACATCACAGAGTTACCAGGCTCATCGGCACCACAGCTCGCACCATCTAGATCTCAGACTGTAGAGTTGAGGCAGACGCTGGGCCCAGAACAAAGGGTTCCTCGACATAGGTGTGTCCTTTGGCACCATCATTGTTTTGGCATTGAGTTCAGTACTGTCCTTTGTACCAGCACCTGTCCTGGTACTAGTTGGGAGTGTCTCTCTTTCGGTACCACTAGTACCCCCATTCCTCTTTGGCACTGATGTTGTCTCTGTATTGGACTTCAGATGAGTGTGACAGATTGTTTGCCCTGTCAGGGCTGGTTCCCACATTGTCATCAGAGAACCTCCAGGATTCCTCAAGTTCCAGGTTGGGGTCTTCCTCTCCCTTGTCAGATAGGTGCCAGAGATCATCCTGGGGTCACCATCAGTACCTTGATCAGAATCTGTCAGGACAGGGCTCCTGGCCTGGTGCGTATTGTTACCAGTAGCTTATCCATAAGTCCAGTTGTTATGTGGAGTTTTCAGACCCCAAAACAGTGGTAACTTAACTGGTTCAGTCCAGGCAGTGTCAGGAATAAATCAATGGGAACACAGAAATTCAGTCTGATAAATGATTAATACAAGTAAGCGTGCTCTTAGCTAAAACTATGATTTATTAGATATTAAGCACACACACAGACATAAGCAATAGGTTTAGGACATCCCAGATATAGTTACCCACAGTCTGAGGTGGTTTTGAGTGGTCACCAACCAGACTTCCAGGGGCACTCTTTCTGTCCAGCTAATGAATTTTAGATGTCAGCCACTTTGCCAAAGAAAAGCTCCCTCAGACTGCTCTGAGGTATTTACTTTTACCTAATCTTTTATAGCTAATCTAACAAACACACAGTCTATAGTGACTCCTAGTGGGTCACCATAATAACCTGTATCAGAGGAGTAGCCATGTTAGTCTGGATCTGTAAAAGTGGCAGAGAGTCTTGTGGCACTTTATAGACTAACAGACTTATTGGAGCATAAGCTTTCATGGGTGAATGCATCCAATGAAGTGGGTATTCACCCACAAAAGCTTATGCTCCAATATGTCTGTTAGTCTATAAGGTGCCACAGGACTCTTTGCCATAATAACCTGTATTTGGTCAATAATTCTCCTAATTTCAACAAGCTACTCGTTGTCTCAAAACATTTCTAGTATTTCTAGCCATAACAACCATATGTCTGGGGCACCTAAAACAAAGTTGTTATTCACTCACTTTCCTCCATAACTTTCTATCCCACCTCCCATTCTGATTAACAAACTGCAATATGCAGCTATCTGACCTTGTCTCACAAAGGCCTAAGATTATTCCTGGGTATGTGATATTTGGTTTTCAGCCGTCAGTGGCTAAACATACAAAATGGCTGACTGTAATACTGTCAAGTTCTGGGGTACACACAGGAATTTCAAATTCTGGGGCAACAAATTCTGGGGCCTCCCTGGAAACCTTGGAACACTACGCAGTCCCGGAGTTCCCACTTCTCAACCCATGACAGAGTGAGATCACTGGTCCTAGTGGTAGCTCCCACTCCCAAAACATCTCAGATGCAATCGAGTGCTGAGCCTGCTCTTCCTAGACCCACAGGGCTATTCTTACTGGATTCCATGGTGCAAGAATAGGAGCTGTCATTGGCACAGCAAACCACTTCTCCAGCTGACTAACTGTGTTGGAATCATCATCTTCCTCGGTCCCCAAAGACTTTTAAAGCATATCATGAACCACCTCGGGAATATGGCAATTACCTTGGGTATCCAGCTGGAATTCCTGCAGAAGAATAAACATAAATGGCTGGATATTCTCCAATCATCAGCTCCTGAGAGAGTATCCCTCCAGATAAATGAGACTCTTTTGGAGACTGCAAAGGCCATCTGGCTTCATTGCCCCCCCAGCATAATGCATTTGGAAAAACAGAACTTCAGTCCCATGTGGGATCTGAGGGTTTCCACTCCCACCCAGCCCCTAACTCTCTAGCGGTAACTGAAGCAAATGACAAGGTAGGGCAGGGAAGGTATAGGTTCTCTCACCCTCCCCCTCCCCCCCCCCATAAGGACAAAGAATCCAAGCAGGTGGATTTAATGGGAATTGAGATTTATAACTCCTCTTTCCTGCAAACCAACAGACATTGCTTTCTAAATATGACTGTTAGTTGGAAAGCCATCTCTAAATTTGCAGACAAGTTGCCAGAACCCTCCAGGAAAAAGGTTATGACATTCATTGTGGAAGGTTGTATAGTGGTCAAGACCTCATTGCAGTCAGCTCTGGATGCGGCAGATGCGATAGCCAGAATTATGTCATTGGCTGTGACCATGAGGAAGGCCTCATGGCTGCAGAATTTGGGCATTTCACCCGATGTTCAGAAGAACATTGAGGACTTACTGTTTGATGGATAGGTTTTGTTTTCAGGAAAAAAAGATGAAATCCTACATTCTTTTAAAGAGTCCCGAGTTCTTTGGGAATATATGCTCTAGTAGTGAAGAGATGCCACTGTAGGGGTCATCAGGAACAACAGCAATACAACCTGCAGCATTTTTTCAGACAGTCTACCCTTCCCTTAAGGCAGTGGAACTATTCCCAGAATGGCCACAAATCCTAGAGGAAAAGGTCCTCTGGTTCTGGGTTTAACCAGCCAGCTCATTCCCACCCCCACCCCCAGTATCCAGCAAGTGCCCATTTTGACTCATGTGTCTAGGACAGTGATCCAGTAGTAACCTCTTTTCTCCATCCCCCCTGTTTAGGGAAAGGATGATAGCTTGTGGTTTGTTTGTTTGGTTTTTGTTTTTGGTTTTTTTTTTTGGCGGTTGGCCAAGTTACCATGGGCAATCAGCTCCTAAGATTTAATCCATAGTGGTTTCCCAGTTTCATTTGAACCAAGCTATTATATTGTTCTTATATTATATATAAGAACAACAGTTAAAGGTAGGTAACTGTTTCTTATCAGCATTTCCATTGTAAATACAGTATTATGAAATACAAATCCATTTGCATAAACCACCAAAATAGATAAAGTCCAATTACTATTACAGCCCTTTACACTGAGGCACCTGCTCCCTGAACATCACCTTTCCATCACCATGTTCATGAGGAATGTTGATTTAGAATACGAATATGCATCTAGTGATCAAATAAATCAGTTTTCTAAAAGATTTTAGGCACTAGGAAATCAGTGTATTAAATATGGTGTCCTGCTGAGTTTTTCATTGTTATTTGCTATAAGTTTGGAGTAAGTCATTGCATTTTGCAATAACTGAAAAATATAATTTGACACTTTTAATATTAAACCATCATGGTATTAAAGATGAACGTGAGCTCTGCTAATTCTATTAAACTGTTGGCTGCCAATGAGTTATAAAATCTAATTAATCATTTTGTCAACTTTGCCTTCTGAAGCGAGTCAATAAAATTTGAATAAATAGAAAGCTGTTGACCCACAAACCTTTGAATATTCTAAATAAAGATGTGCCAGTTGTAAAATACTGTAACTGCTCCCTAGGTTGACTATAGGTAGTAAAAACCCGTACATTTATTGGGTATTAAACAACTCAACCTACAGACACTCCGAATAATCTGCATCTAAATTGTTTAATTGTGGAGGAGAAAGATGGATAAAGTAAGCTAGGGTCTGTAGTAATATATATAATTTTTAAAAACAACATTTTAAAGCATCAGGCTAAAATATAAAGGTTTTGAGGATGACTAAAATATTTTTAAAGTTTGTAGCTGACATTGCAGTGTGACCTGTCATTTCAGGTTTCATCACTAGAGCTGTATTATGTAAAAGTAATGAAATGTGACGGATGGAACCCAAGCTACTGTAACATACTGTAACTTATTGTGTCAGCATTTTTAATAGAGCCTTTCAGGAATGCTTTTTGGTAAGATGCAGTATCTGTTAGATATCTTTTAAAAAAAACAGAGTTAAAGATGGATATATATAAAAATCTGCTACATGTTTCCATCCACACATGCTAACTAAAAAAAGAACAGGCACTTTGTGGCACCTTAGAGACTAACAAATTTATTTGAGCATAAGCTTTCGTGGGCTACAGCCCACTTCATCTGATGCACAGAATGGAACATATAGTAAGAAGATAGATATATATATACACACATACAGAGAACAAGAAAAGGTGGAATAAGAGACTAATTAAGATGAGCAATTATCAGCAGGAGAAAAAAACTTTTGTAGTGATAATCAAGATGGCCCATGTAGACAGTTGACAAGAAGGTGTGAGGATACTTAACATGGGGAAATAGATTCAAATAGCCCACAAAAGCTTATACTCAAATAAATTTGTTAGTCTCTAAGGTGCCGTAAGTACTCCTGTTCTTTTTGCGGGTACAGACTAACACGGCTGCTACTCTGAAACATGCTAACTAATTATCCAATAAGAGGTTTTTTGGTGGGGAGGGGGGTTTACCCACCTCCCACTTATACTGATGTAAATTGTCACAGAATGGTTGAACTAAAATTGTCCCATCATTAATACAATAAGAAACAAACTGAGGTTCTGAATAGGATATTTAAGTGCTGAGCATTGGAAACAAAATTTGACCAGGAGTTGACACAGGGACATTGTAGATTTACCCAGTCTATGACTGAAAAGATGTACCCTGAAAGGAAAAAATTGTTTTAACCTCAAAGACCTTTGTAGACTATGCCCTGTTAGAAGGTGTGGGATTTACTTCTAACATGCTGAAGCGAAATCCTAAATTTTAATTTCCTTAAATGAAATGGGAGAAAGAGAAGGAAAATATAGCTTGTACAAATGCATCTTCAACACAAAATAGCACCTAACATCTGAGTTCTCATTTTAGTTATAACTGAAATAAGTCAATTTCCCATATCAAATGTATATACTTTACACATTAATAAATCACAACTGAAATGAACATATATGCATTATCACAGAAAACTCTGATCATATGTTATGAAGTTAACTCACACCCCCAACAGCTTTATTAGCTTTTATTATGTTAAGTATTCAGTCTATCAAAACTCTTATTTCTATAACATGTTCTAATTAGCTAGCAAGATTCATTTTTCTAAAACATGGGAAACAAAAACATTAATTTTTAGAGCGGTTGAATTCCATCTATTTCTTTAATATCTTACAAAGCTTTTGAATCAGAAAGCAGAATAGCATTGCGTGAAGGATGTGACATATAAAACACCATTGCCACTGACATCCTTCTTCTGAGGATGAAGGACAGTAAACTGTTTGTCTTCAGCAGATTAACAGGGAAGGTTGTTTTTGTTTGTCTGACTGGTCAAGGACAATTTACAGTTCAGTTACTCTGAAGGAAAGACTTGTTGATCTGAGCACACTCCTATTATAGCTCCAGGTAGAGGATGATAGATTTAGCTATCATTGTGATAAACTGCAGCCAAGATGCCTGCAATACACAAAATAAATACAACACTAGTAGATCTGTTTGGTTCAGATACTTAACAACAAGCAGTGGCATGTAGGAGGAGACTTCTTTAGAGAAGTGCCGAAGATTTAAGCCCCTTGGGTCCAAACGTTTCTCCTCCTTTCTGTGAACAGTCAATATTTATTCAAATTAGTTTTTTCTGTTTAAAAATAAATGTATTCTGAATCCTGTTAGATCACAGGAAATGTTGTACATTATATTACATTGTAAACATTGCTACCCTCATTTAAACTTTTTGTTTACTTCTCTTTCTTTCACACCCCGATGGAATTTCAGAATCAAAAAGACCTTGTATATCATCTGGTTCACCCTTGGCCTATGCAAGATAGTTGCCTGTGGAATATTAATCCTGTGTGCTTTTTCTATTTGCTCTATATAACTGCTGAGGATTCTCCTAATTTCCTTGGAGTGCCATAATTTAATTGATAACCAGGGAGTTGGAAATTTTTGTTTCCTGACAGCCAATAGTATTTCATTAGAGCACTCTTCTCCATTTTCAAATCACACAGAACTACTTTTAGGATACTTTTCACATATAGAACCTCTTCTCGATCTCTCTCCCTTATTTATCCTGATGGTATCTGTGAAGGGGTCTCTTGGCCCCACACTGAATCAGGACTAAGAGTAGAGCAGTATTGGGTGAGGGAGGCCCCACCTCTCAGCAGGTGCAGGGCATGTTTCTGGTGGAGGAACAGTTAGTTTAAAAGGATACTGGTAACTCAGGGAAAGGGGCTGCATGTTGCACCTGGAAGCAAAGCTGATGCTGAGGACTGTGTTAGGAGAAGCTGCAGGTTGCTCCAGCAGCAGGAATTTGGATCTCTCCTCTCGTAGTGAAAAGCCCTAAAAGAAATCACTTGAACAGGACAGTAAGAGACTGAGGAGAGTCTTGTAAACCAACAACCAGTCCCGACTCTATATTCCCTAGCTAAATCTTCCCTTTTGTTTCCCTTGCTCTACCAGTCACGTTCCCTCCTTTCCCACAACTCCATGTTTCATTTACTTCTTATATTTATACAGATATGCTTTAATGCTGTTTAATTGTGTTAGTTTCTTTTCATCTTATCTCATGGGTCATCAATAATTTCTTCGTTAGAATCCATATAGCTTTACGTGTTTATTGAAGTTAAGAGAGTACCGTTTGTTTAAAACCTTGCAACAGTTGAACCCAAAAAGTTAGCTGCTATTTGTTTTAGTGGAGACTATCAATTCAGCCTTCTTTCATTAAATAAGGCAGTGAAGGTTTCCTTGAATCCAGAACCCTTTACACTGCACTTTATCATTGCTTCCAGTGCTTGGAATCACTTTTGTCCTCTTTTCATTCACATTGGCCGGAGCAGAGACAGAAATTAAAACCTTTTTCTATGAGAAAGTGTGATTTTTTTTAAGGAGATGATGCCTGTCTCCCCCAATTCAAAAATCAAGACTATTTCCAAATCTGCCAATGGCTTCCTATATAACTTTTGGAAAATTATTGATTGTTTAGGTACCTCAGGAACATGGGCCTGACAACATTTTGTTGGGCTATAGCAAAAGCATGTGTTTTCAGATTCCTGGAGTTTCCTTTCACTTTTAAAAAGTTATTGAAGGTTGATGAGGATAATATTCTCTCAACATGTTTCTTTTCTCAGTCAGCTTCATTGACAGAGAATCATGGTTAGTTCTCAAATGGCAATATTTTAAAAAGTTTCTATTTCTACCTTGAAAACTACTTCATGTAGAACCCAGCTAAAACTGACCTATATTTCATATGTAATGTGATTTTCCACACCATAGCCAGTCACCAGAAGACATGTTCTTGCTCACACATTGCCCAATCTTTTCTTACTGAAATCAATGGTAAACAAACACCCATTGACATTAGTGGGAGCAGGACTGAGCCTCAACCGTCAACTATAGTAACTTTGCTTAATTATAGCCTATTATATTCAAGTATATCTGGGGCATGAATTTTCAAGGAAAATTAATACCATTTGGAGGATAATTAACATCTGTTTTTAGCATAGGGACCCAAAGAAATAGTAAAGCAAAGTCAAACTTCAGATCAGGGAAAATTTTAAATGACCTGTGACTCAAAAATCTGCTGACAAATTTTCTTCAGACATTACAGAACCATTCTCTGTGCCTTCAGAAAATATCTGGCAATAATCAGGCCAAACCAATTTTCTAAACCTGTGTTATGAGGGACAAAACCAGGACTTTATAATGGAATCTAGTTGCTACTTTAGTATGGAGAGATTACCACTTATTTATCAAGCAGTAGAGGCTAATAGATTCAGAGATCCCAGATTCAATCCCTGTACACAACTATATCCCAGATATATAGTTACGTAATGCTCTCCTTCTCCTAATAGTTAGTACACTTTGAATACATAGCATTGCAGAAATGTTTCAAAAACTTGTAGTCAACAACTTAAATATTAGATATGTCTCTCTAAGTGTGCCAACTAGTCCAATGTACCACATTTTTTGTGTACAGCCAAATATTCTGTGATATCTTTGATATTCTTGAGATGCATTTTTTTCATTCAAGTATCATGAAGTCAAGGACAGGGTCATTATATAACTCACTTCTGAATGGTACCTTTTGATCAGAAAGGCATGATTATTTAATAATTTTGCATGAAATTTTTTATGCAGAGAGAATTCAACAAAATTTACCTCTTCACAGTCCAGAAAAAAGTGATGAGAACAGGTAAACATTTCAATTCAGCTTTTTTCATTTTTTGTCTTGATCAGAATTTGAGTAATCAGATAACAATTACCACACCATTATATTGGAAATATCATAGGTTATTCTGTTCTTAGAATAGGGAATTGCTGAGGTATTTCAGATACCATATTGTGGTTAATATTGACCCTTTACTAGCGACCATTATATATCCTTGTGGTCAGCAATTCTCATTCTTACAGAGTGAAAGTCTTTAGAGGCACATGTGTGATCATGAAGGAAAAAATGAAAATGCAATCAGTAGGTTGTTTAAAGTAGGTACCTATCTTTCTACCACTTCCTAGTTCATACTTGTATGCTACAGTGTAGAAAATTAGTTATAAGAACACTTAATGATTTGTGGAAAGGAAGGATCATGGGACATTGGAGAGGTGTATTTTTTGACATTCAGATGCATAACAGGACATTTTAATTTTTTTAAAAGAGAAGACTCGATGAAGGACAAACAAAAAAGAACTAGTGCAGTGGTATTTATAGATTTAATAATCAATACACCGATATAGAAATAATGGCAGGAGAAATAAGATCAGATACAATGGCAACATTATCAACAGTAATATTTCATTCCTCTTATGCATGGAAGGCAGACATTAGAAACTAGGACTTGCTTCTGGGAGGCAGAAGGTGTCAAGTATTAGAAGCTCTACGGATGGTATCGATGACCTAACTATTTAGTAAATAATTTATAGCAAACGAAATGAGGATTTATCTACTATATTCTCCACCAGCTACTTGTTGCCCTGATCTCTTAGCATGGTATTTAAAATCAACAGTATAGGTGCAGTTCACTTAAGTATAGAACTGGTCACAAATTTTCCAACAAAACAGGTTTTCGTCTGAAAATGATGATCTGTTGAAACCAAAATGTGTCATGGAAATATATTGGTTTTGACAAACTTCCATGTAAAACATGGGTAGAGTTCCTGGCTGGCTGCTGGAGACCCCAGGATTTCCAGGATATGGACTCTGAAGTAGCCCTGCCATGCAGACTTCCCTAGGAGACCCCGCTCTAGCTGGGACTTGATTCCTGGCTCTGCATCAGATAGAGAGGAAGCCCTGAGAATCCCAACTCAAACTACAGAGTTTGGAAACGCTGGGGGCTCTCAGGACTTCCAGGTTCCCTAGCACAGACTGAAATTCTTGAAACGAAAGCATTGCAATTATTTCTAAACATTTTTTTCAGACTTCCATGGGAAGTTTTGAAATTCATTCCGTCATTCCAAACTGGAACAATTTTTTTTCCCAGAATTTCCCATGGCATAGAAATTCAAATTTTCAACTAGCTCTACTTTGGAAGCTTTAAAACAGGCAAGTTTCACATGGCTTTGGCTTTTGTTATAAGTGTTCTTCAGAGCTCTATTCTTTACTTTGTATTAGTTGACTTTTCATTTCATAGCTAACCAGCCTAGTTCAAATAGACAGCCAGATACTCAGTGTGCCTTGTAGTCAATAGAGGAAAAAAATTGAAGTCAAAATAAGGATAAATTAGTATAATGAATAAATTGGAGCTAATTGTGCTTACAGACATTCCACAAGTAGAAAAAGATTAAAATTCCTTGAGTAAAATGTTACTTGTGAATTATTCACTCTGCTTTATTTAATGGAGTATTTATCATTTTTAAAAGCGTAGCCTAGATATACAGTTTTCTTATACTTTAGGAAAATATCCAAAAGTGAAAATGAGTAATTTAAGTAATGCATTAGTGTGGTTGGGTGAATAGGTGCTTGAACTAGGTGTGCGGGGGTCCTACCGCACTCCCTAGCTTGAAGTGATTTCCATTATATAAAGGCTCTCAGCACGCCCACTATAAAAATTGTTCCAGCACCCCTGGTTGGGTGGCAGTCTAAGAGGGATCTTCCAAATGTAGTTGAAGTTTCAGAGAGCTGCATTCTAAAAGGGCCTGTCATAAATATAAGGGGAAGGGTAACCACCTTTCTGTATACAGTGCTATAAAATCCCTCCTGGCCAGAGTCAACATCCTTTCACCTATAAAGGGTTAAGAAGCTAAGCTAACCTCACTGGCACCTGACCCAAAATGACTAATGAAGGAACAAGATACTTTCAAATCTGGAAGGGGGATAAGGTTTTTGGCTGTCTGTGTGATACCTTTGCCAGGAAAAGATCAAGGATGCAAGCCTTCCAACTCCTGTAAAATTAGTAAGTAATCTAGCTAGAAAATGCGTTATGTTTTGAATCTGATTACCCTGTAAAGTATTTACCATCCTGATTTTACAGAGGTGATTCTTTTACCTTTTCTTTAAATAAAATTCTTCTTCTAAGAACCTGATTGATTTTTCATTGTTCTTAAGATCCAAGGGTTTGGGTCTGTGTTCACCTGTACCAATTGGTGTGGATATTATTATCAAGCTTTCCCCAGGAAAGGGGGTGTAGGGCTTGGGGGGATATTTTGGGGAAAGACATCTCCAAGTGGTCTCTTTCCCTGTTCTTTGTTTAAATCACTTGGAGGTGGCAGCATACTGTTCAAGGACAAGGCAAAGTTTGTACCTTGGGGAAGTTTTTAACCTAAGCTGGTAAATATAAGCTTAGGGGGCATCTTTCATGCAGGTCCCCACATCTATACCCTAAAGTTCAGAGTGGGGAAGGCACCTTGACAGGGCCCTGAAGCATTTTGGCTTTTACTCCAGAAGCAACTTAAAATAAAAATCTCAGTGAATGATTTGACTTCAAAATAAGGTGATCTGCCAACAATGAGGTTTCTTTAGTAAAGAGTTAACTAAAAATGCAAACAATACCATTTGCAGAAACTTATTGTCAATGTCTCAGTAGCACAGGCGACTGTATAATTATTGCCTTTTTCTCTATGATTAGAGGAAGCAAACAAGTCCATCTCTGCACTCAAGGTAATTAGGAAACCAATTTCATGGAAGGGGCAGTAACAAACAAACAGAAAATCTCTAACCCCAACACATGAACATTCACGTTTATAAAGTTCTGCAGACCAAGCAAAGTTTCTTCTTTTGCACTGTGATTTTTTTCATTCCACAGTACAGACTCTTAGAATTATTAGATGTCTGAATTGTAAAGGGTGATGTCATGAACTATAACCATACATCATGAGCCAAATTTTACCTGTTGATATACAAGTGTCATTCACTTTGATTTCAGTATGTATTTGAGGGCAAGTATTTGGCTCTGTTGTGTTTTAATGTAGAAGATGATACATTAGAATTCTAAATGTTTAGAAAAGAATTGTAGTTAATGTACTGCAGCAAAATGTCTTCAAACTAATCCATATATATTGTTTTATGAAATAGAAGGAAGGAAAGTTTTATTGAAATTTAAATATTTTAAAAAATACCTGATGTAAAATTAGTTGCTAAATTTCAGTAACCCCAGATTATACTATTTAGCTGGATTTTTATATACTTTACTTCACTCACTTGAATCATTTTGAACATGCACATTGTAGTCCTATTTGATTACTCATGCACATACAGCTTCTCACATGCGTAATTATTTGCTACAAGATTGGGACTTAAAACTGCCTTTTTATTTCATGGCATTAGTTTCATAGTAGTGTAATGACAATTTTAGAATTGGGTAACACAGTTCAACACCATGTATTCAACTCCCATTTTCCTGAAATGCCTTCAGATCCACAATTTTGTCAAACATTAATCACTTTCCTAATCTTGCTTTCATTTATCTGAATTCCCATTTATGACATTTTTGATGTCCCTGAAGCACGCAAAACAATCAGGGTTGTACTATCGGGTGCAGTATATTAGATCTTTTTCAGCGTCACAAGATCCTAGACCTTTCATGCAACCAGGTAGTGGACTCCAAACATGAAATGTGGGAAAAGTACATCTTTTTAGTACTAACCTTCTGTTGCTGGCCAACACAGAAACCTAAATGGAAAGACAGTAAAGACTGTAAAAATCATTTTAAAATAAATCAGAACTTATCCTTTTCACAACAGCAAAAACCTTGTTTCTTTCACAGATTGTATTTCAATACCCCCAATGACCCTATTTAAAGCCTAAGTTACCAAACATTGGTGTCTGTTTTTGCAAATAATTATAGACATAAATGTTTCCTGAGAACTTTTGCACCAACAATTTAGATGACAGATTTCCAGATACTGTCTGTGGTTTAGATGTCCAAATGACCTAAACTGTTGGTGCAAATAATTATATATGCATAATTATGGCCATGTATACTTTATGCTTGAAGTTTTGCTCCTTCAAAAATAGAGGGCTAGGTAATTGTGGACTAAATATTTAGCCTTTAATAACTAAGTTTTCAGTATTCACTGGCACAGTTTTACATTTATGAACAACTAGTCTTTTAGCAGAGCTTGTTTGCTTTGTTGCTTTGGGTTCTTTTTCCCTTCCATCTTGAAATTATGCTTTATTTCCATTAGGGGGCAGCAAACAACATAGAAAAAAGAGACATTTTTACCACTTCACTCTCTAATCCATTAGAAAGTAACCACACAAGTTGGTTGGTTTCAGAGTAGCAGCCGTGTTAGCCTGTATCCACAAAAAGAAAAGGAGTACTTGTGGCACCTTAGAGACTAACAAATTTATTTGAGCATAAGCTTTCGTGAGCACAAGATGGGTAAACGTTATTTTAATTAAACTGGCAGGATTTTCTTCCCCCTTCAGTTTCAAAATGTTTTAAAATAGTTATAATTTTACAAATCGTCACAGTAGTCTGTTTTTTTTCTTTTTTTAGCTAAATCATCTTTATTTCTTCCTTATAGACAGTGACATGCAATAGGTTTTCTTTGTTCAAACAGCTGTCCAAAATATCAAGCTATGAGTTAATGAAGAGCTAGGATCTTTGTGGGGACTTTTGACATTACCACTAGCTAGCAGATGTGATGAAAATAACAGAAGAGCCATCTTGCTTATAAAAACATTTAATTTTGGTTAAATACAAACAACCAAATCCTAATTTTCTGGTTATTTCTCATAATCTTATAGGCTTCGGTGCAGAATGGAACAGGGAACATAAAAAAACATGACTGCCAACTCTTTTATCTTTAATCTGTGCAGGTATTTTATAGTTTTCTCCTTTATCCTGCTAATTACTCCCACCTCAACAAAGCCAAAATAAAGATCTAGCAGATATTGGATGACAAATATTGAATACTTGCACATGAAATAGCTGTATGTGCCTGCCCCAGCTAAAAATTAAATATGTATAGATGGTATGTGAAGAGTATAAACACTAACAAGAGAGACCAAGCATTTAGGATGGTACCGGGTACTTTAACCAGGTCTATTGGGATGAAATTAAGAAAATAAACTAGTTTAAAATGCATACCTGATAATGGTGAGAGCAATTAGACTGTGGAATAATCTTTCAATAAAGGGATGGAAGCTTTCCTGCTTGAGTAATTTAAACTGGACTATGTGATCTTGGACTACGTAAAGCTGCAGACAATATATTGAAAGAAAAAAATCTTCCACTAATGGAGAGATGGATGTGAAGTAATGTCAATTTTTTTAGCTAGAGTATGTTAAAAATAGATACATTAATGAGAGAGAGCCAAAGACCTGTCCAGTGTTGCAAGGGGCATAGAGAGCCACTTTTTACACCCAGAGCTTATCTTCACAGCAGCAGGGCAGGATTCCGCACTAGCACTTGCAGGTACTTGGAAGGGAGCCTTGCAGCTGAAGTCGCTAGCATACCACCATGCCAAGGATCTTGTTCAGGCCCCCAGATACGCAGCATAAGCTAATAAGGGGCTCATGGTGCCCTGGAGTAGTAATATCAATTTACCACTTGTTCCTGCACTGAGCTCGGTACCAGCAGGGTCACTGCAGTCGGTGTAGCATCTCCTCTCTCCCTGCCACACAGCTTTCAAGGGCAGAATTTTGCCCAGAGAAGACACAACATTATTTTGAAGCTTTTCAAAAATGTTCCATAACACTTCGATTATAGCAGTACTGATGTGTTCTGGAGACTGCTTGGTCCAAACTGTCAGACAGTTTGAAGTAATGAATTCAAGTGGCAAACATGATCTGAGTATTTGTGAGTATCTTTCAGGTCAGGATACCCAGCAGAACAAGATCTTTTATGGACGTGAATGTATAATATATAGGGCCAAATTCTGCCATTGTTTAGTTCCATATATGTGTATCTCACTCTAATGCAAGGTGTGCACGCACAGTTTCAGGATGGGTGGAGTTTTGATGCATAATTATTAGAAAGTTAACTGGTTGAGCTCTCTTTCTGTACTTGTGGAAAGCTTTCTTACAGCACATGTTTACTGTGCTGTGCCAGCTCATGAATCTGTGGAGTACAGTTAAAGTTACTGGGAAAATTTAAAATAGAGTAGGAAAAGAACAATAGAAAAAGTCTGACAGAAACTAGCAAATGAGAGGAAGTGCAATAGAACAGCAAAGAGACAATCATGTTATTGTGTGATAGCCCTTTTCCCTAACAGAGCCACCTCCCAATTTTAAGTAAAGTAATCATGGTGGGGGTATTCCAAAGCCAAGAATGTCTGGGACACAGGTGTTTGGTTTAATGTCAGTTTCTGAGAAGTTTATGTGAATATTTGGAATCCCTGCAGCAGGTTGTGAATGATATTTAAAATGAAATTTCCAGCCTAATATAGAATTGATATAGACACAGCTATGCTGTCACTACGGTGTTCTTCTTTTTGATACGTTTGTACTGAATGGTGCTGGATCTAATAATGTTAAGATATATCTCTGGAAACAAAAAATGAAACAGCATTAAATTGTATTTTAAATTGTCCTTTGAGAAAAATTGGGTGCCTAAATCCATATAGAGATGCCTAACCTTAGGCACCCAAGTATGAAAATGGCCTAAATCTCTCTCCTCTCTAGCTCATCATGGATATAAAAAGAAAGCATTAACCCCTTTCCTATTGGTTCCTCGTAAAGGCTTTGTGGGCTGGAAAAATATTGTGGTAGGTATGTTTCGAACATCATCATTTCAAAGGTGAAGTACCAGGACCACAAGACAGCTCTGGTGGTATGTTTTGCCCTATGTCCTAGTACGTTAGGCAGCTGAACAGCCCATTAATGTATAGTCTACTTTGCTGTTTACCTCTGCCTCTCCACTTTTAGTGTCTGTCTGTCTGTATATGAGAAATACAAAGCACTTAAATCATTTCTTTCCAAACTCATTCTAAACTTGTCCCATTTCTTCCAACTTCCTCCCAGTTTATATGTTAAACTCATTCTATATCACTTTTTTTAATAATTGTATAATTGTTAAATCCAAGCAAAGGGCCCATCCCATCCATGACATTGCCTTCCCTTAGCAATATAAAACCTTTTAGAATAGTGCTGCTATTGGATCCAATTCCTGCACCCACACAAATCCCTTCTATAGGCAAGGGGTTGCAGGCATTGCATCCCTGCAGTACATGAAGAGCTAAGTGAGGGGTAGCAGGAAGGCATCCATGAAGTTCCTAGACAGCACGCTGCAGAGTGCACCTATTTCTCAGTTCTAAGCACTGGACAATGTGCCCATGCTCAAATTGCAGAGACCAGATTGTCCCAAGGGAACCATTCAAGGGAGCGCATGCTACAGAGGTACTGCTTTCCATATTGGGGTCCATTTTTCTCACCTTCATGCTGCGTAGTAGAAGGAAGCATGTAGAAAGCGACTAGTTAAAAATGTGAGCGTTATTAGCAGAGAAATAAACACAAGGGAAGATGTGTTTAAAATATTTCATCTATTTGTTCCTCTGCCAACATAATCTCTCACACACATTGAATAAAAAATAGTCTTCATGCATTATGCAGGATAATTATTAGGATAATTTCTATTCACACATCTGTTGTTCATGTTTTTCACACTAAATTCAGCGTTTATAAACTATGTTCTGTATCTCAAAGCTATAGCAGAGAGTTTGATAAATGCTCAGGGTGCAACAATTTTTTGGTGCAGGTATAATTGAATAACAGGATAAAGGTATAAAAACACAAAAATTGTTAGCATATACCAATTGACTGTTGACTTTGGGGTGGTGATTTTAGGGAATCTAAACTCTTGAATCACATCAGAATATTTGTATTGCCCTATGTCATAGGATTCATGAATCCTGTTTTATAAGTTGGAAATCTGACTCCAGCTTCAAGCTGCACACAAACTAAAAATAAATTAAATAAGATCATGTGGTTGAGTATAAATATGCTGAAGTCCTTAAGTGTGAAAATTATGACTTCAACTTCTCTGTTGACTCATAGGCTTGAAGATGTTGGAATTTTGCACTGGTTCAGTAGTCCAAATTTTGGCAAATATTTTATGCTTCATTTTCATTGCAAGTCTAAGACATGATCAGCAATAATCTTATGAATTCAGAGAACCTGTTATAGCAGAGTCTAGAGTTTTGACAAATAGGTGTTTTTTTTCCTGGCAGTGCTGCCAGTTCTGAAATGCTTTCGGCAAGATTCTGATCTCATTTACATCAGCATAATCCATAGTAACTGCAATCAGCATAATTAAGAATCTGGCCCAGTTTTTCCAGTATTTAAACATTTTGATTTTGTTTCAGGATTTCCTTACATGTAGGAAATGGCTGGCAGAAAGTTTTGCTGATGCATACAGCTAGCCTTGAGAGTTCAAAAGGATTTATGTTCATCATTCTTAAGTAGTAATCAGTTTTCTTACAACTGTTCTCTGGGTTTTTCAAGATTTAGTGTCAGCAGCCTTCCATTCTCTTGATTTGCTTTCCTTAGTAAAACTTCTAGTAGAAATAAATTACCTTAAAACTAATACAGCTTGCATATTTTATCAGCATTCTTTCTGTCATTTGTTTTCTTTGAATTTATTTTAATCTTTCCTGTTTAGAATCTCATGCAATATAGTGAGTTACCAGTCCATCTATCATAAGGTTTCATTGTTGCCTTGGAAAAGGGAGTTCTACCTCAGTAGGGGAAGCAGGATCAAGCCCCTTTAATGGAGGAGCTCCTTTCTGGAGCATGGTTTAATCTGGAAGTCCCACACTTTATCCAAGGGAATTGTTTTGTTAGAGAATCATTTTAAAACAAAGACAATACTTGCATGTACAAAAGTTCATTTCTTTGTTTACATTGTGATATATGTAATATATAGTATGTGATACAATTTGAAATAGTTTTGTTGTGGTTTTTAAAAAATTGCAAACTGTAATTTTATACAGCTTTCACTCAGACACTTCAATGACATGCACTCAGTAGGGTATGATCATGCTGTGAATGAGTACTTGTATGAACTCAATATTTTTGTACACATAATGAACATCTGGTGACAAGGCGCTTAGAGCAGCAGCAACAACAACAAAAAAGACGAGGAGGAGGAAAAGAAAAAAGGTAGTAAACTCTTTCGCACGCCTGCTACTTTCATGGCTTAAAATAATTTTCCCCCAATCAGTGTATCCAGGGAAACTTTTTTTCTAAATCAATTTTAACAAGGAAAACAATCTGAACTCATAAATATTGTATCTATTAATTGTGAAGCTTAATGGAACATTTTATGTTTCTGAACAACTCGTTTACATAATTAAAATCTCCTTTGATCTGTGAGTAAATGATTTAATCATAATGCTCATTAGGCTAAATGAGTCTTCCATTCAATTGTATCAAGATGGTATGGAAAATTCTCAGACCTTTAGAAAATATTTGTTTAGTTGTTAAGTAAACATAGAAACCTACTTGTGAACAGATATATTTTCTTTTATCTTTATGAATGTAATTGATTAAAAAATTATTCAGATTAAAGCATTTTTTTCTTTTATCTGATTTTGTTTGTTTCAGGAACAGTTAAGTGGAATAAGTGAATTTTTGGTCAATTTATGTTCATTAACCACTTCACTATAAAAATAATTTATTATAAACCAGTCTGTCTTGTGCTATTTGTGAGAGCTGTAGGAATTATTTTCCCTTTAAAAGAAATATAACCCTAATACATTTTAAATCTTTAACAATAAAAACTAAGGCATTAAATGAACAAAAGTAACTTCAAAAATTAGACCCGTTGCTTAAGGCCCTGATTTTTAAAAGGATTTGGGTGTTCCTATGCTCAGCATGTCAATACCTAACTAATTTAGGAGCCTAAATCTCATTTTCAATTGACAGTCAATAGGATTTAGGTTCCTAAGTGCCCAAATCCCTTTTGAAAATGTGATTTAGGCTCTTAAATCAGTTATGCATTGCATCACTGAGCACAGCAACACCGAAATACGTTTGAAAATCTGAGCCAAAGTAACTTCCCCCCCCCTATAATGTTCATACAAGATCCATATTCTGGTTTAAATTTAATTTACTTTTTAAAAATGACAATCCAATATTACAATCTATGGAGAGAATATAACATCACTGATATTTATTAGTCAGGGAAGTGGTGTGGATCCAATGATTTATATGAAAGTATGTAGCATTCTTCTAACTCTTTATTTTTTATGGCTAAGGTTGATAGTGTAAAGAGGTAACTATTTGAATCATGGCAATGACATGGCATTTGTGGCACATACTATGGTATTCTGCATTTGAGTACATATTAAGCATAAGGATGTTATGAATACAATGAGACAATTGTTTTTTTTAAACTTTCCATGTGAAGCACTGTCTCTAAATGATTCTTGGTATAAATATATGTGCATTTAGTTAGAGTTGCTGATTTGAAAGTTATTAATGACATGCTTGAAACTGGTTTTGCTGTAACTTAGTTATTTTTGGAGAGATATCAATAACTATGTCCTGAACATTCAGGTAGAGAGATATGTGAAATAGCCTGTGAGTATGGAGATCAAGGAGGTACAGGAGTCAAGGTGACAAGTTCCCAGCTGATACCACTATCAAAGCAGAGTCATCATTAGACCGGCCAGCTTTGTACATTCTGACTGGGAATCCATTGTTCTTAATGTAATAAAATAAATAGAAGAGCATAGATGCACATCCAAATTAAATATAAATTTGTGCAACTATGGAGGCCTTAGTCAAATGAATATCTTCATTATGGATCTCAGTAATTAAACTCTTCTGATATAATCCCCAGTTAAATCTTGGAAATAAAGGGCCAGATTTAGATCTCGAATACACTGCTGTAAATCCTAACTAACACGGTTGACTCCAAGGACTTAAGAAAAGGAGTACTTGTGGCACCTTAGAGACTAACAAATTTATTTGAGCATAAGCTTTCGTGAGCTTCAATGACTAAGATAATCAAGGTTATAGGATCCACAGAGGATCAAGGTGGTCAGGATTGTTCCTAAAACATGGTATTATAATGAGAAAACTGTAATAATTTCAGTGCAAAATATTAAAGAAAGGAACAACCTGTTACCTATTGTCCGGCATACAGGAAGAAAGACAAGATGTGAGGGAGGTGGTTTTGGTTTAATTAGGCCACAGCTATATTAACCTAACTCATGTGAGAATTATTTTGAAATCAGTCTTACAATGCAAAGTGTTCCCACTGGTGGCTGATACAAGAATGGAAAAAAAAGGTGGTCTTACTTTAGTCTTCCTTACAATGCAAGGACTTGCTCTGTTCTCTGGATCCCTGCCCAGGAGCGTCTTTCACTTCCTCCTGAGCTCATTTCTCTGCTCCCTTTTGAGGGAAACTGGAAGGATTCATGAATCTTCTGACAATACTCTCTCCCTGCATTAAGAGCAGACAGCTATAGAAGAATAGGGTGTTTATAATCCATTCCACCTAAAAATAACAAATATATCACTGTGTTACATATAAGCCAATGTATCCTTAATTAGAATTTTAAATTACTGTAGTAGACACATGAGATAAGAAATGCAGCCTAAAGTGTATTAGAACACAGATACAGAAACTGGTGGTGTAACCAGACCAAGTACACCTTTTATACAGTGTGCATGCTTATTTAGACATTCAAAATGTGTGTGTGGTTACTCTATACAACTTGTTTATTGCATGTTCCTGCAATATGTCTTTGAATTGCTTTTCATTTATATATATCCTGAATTTATTTCAAAAGCTCTGATATTAGAAAGATCAATTCAGATGTTGGGGGTGGGGTTTTGGCATGTGCGGGGAGGGGTGGTTGGGGTTTTTGTTTTTGTTTGTTTGTTTACAGTTTTATAGCAGTACATCATAGCTGCTTGGTTTCAGCAGCTAAATCAGGCTTCACAGTTCGCTGTTGTTTGGCAGCATTCTTCTTGCGCTATAGAATGAAGCCAATGTCTACTCTTAGTTATACCATTGATTTCAATAGCATTATACCAATATAACTGAAAGGGGAATTGAGCCAGAGATTTTTTTCAGCCACTTTCCCTTTACTATACAGTATTTGATTTATCATTTTAACAAATAAAATTTTCAGCATCACTTTGCTATTTTGTTCCGAAGGCTGCCCTATTAACTACCATTCATTCTTTACTCAAGCAGAATTCTTATTGACGCTATCTGGAAGTTTCCCCATGCAATAACTGATGGCTCAGGTCCCTTATTATTAATATTATCATGATTCGTCCGGTTAAGTCTAATCCTGATCACACTAATATCAATTTGCATTTTGTCACGGACCTCAGAGGGAGAAGGATTTTGGTACTTACTGCTCACTGAGTTAGTACAGCAGTGTACATACGTACAAGAAAGCACAGCTCTTTCCCCAGGAGATTATAATCTGTTGCACACACAAATAGTTTAGAAAATGTAGTTCAATAGATGCGGAAACAATTTCAAGTTGGTATGGTAGTGCTGGGGTTCTCAACCTTTTTTTCTTTCCGACCCCCCCCCCCCACACACACACACACAAACGCTATAAAAATTCTACAGTCCACCTGTGCCACAGCAACTGTTTTTCTGCATATAAAAGCCAGGGCTGGCATTCGGGGGTAGCAAGCAGGGCAGTTGCCGGGGGCCCCATGCCACATGGGCCCCCACAAAGCTAAGTTGCTCAGTCTTCGGCTTCAGCCCCAGGTGGCTGGGCTTGGGGTGGCAGGGCTTTGTCTTTCTGCCCTGGGCCCCAGTGAGTTTAATGTTGGTCCTGCTTGGTGTACCCCCTGAAACCAGCTTGTGACCCCCCAGGGGGACTGAAACCCCGCATTGAAAACTGCTCATGTAGTGGAAAATTTTCAAAAGCATATAAATAACTTAATATGTGGAACTTAGTCTACTATCAGTGGAATTTAGGCATTTAAACCACTTTGACACTTTTGAAAATTCAACCCATAATATGTAAAGGTCAGTACCGACACACTTTTGAGGTTATCTAATGCATAAGATATTAGCTACTAGTGATATTAGCTACTAGTTATATTCTACAATTCTTAAGACTGAAGAGTTAAAACTTAAAATAGTCAAGCATTAACTTTAATGATTTTCATATGGAAAATAAATCCTAAAGGAGTTCTGTGTTGAGTATTAGCACCATTTTTTCAGTTTTTGCATTTTTAATGAAACTTGGATAAACATTTTTTTTCAGTTCATGGCGGTGATGTGGTAGTGACACACAAAGAGCTAAGAAAACAGCTACCAATAGAAAGAATCTCTGCTATAACTTTGAGGACATCTTGGAGTAGATTTCAAGTTTCAACAATAATATCAAAACAATTAAAATTGAGATTAAAATAGGGTAATTAGGCTAAATATAGTACATGTTGTATCCAAACATGCAGGATACCTTATTAAGGCAAGACTTTACTTATGTGAGACTAAAGAAAATACAAAAATTTTATGGAATTAATATCTTTACAGTCAATTTCAGGATAAAAAATTAAATCCAAAAAGATTAATCATTGGAAGATGCTATGTATGTGTTGAAACTAATTGCACATTAAAAAGTGATTCCACAAAGTATTTATACTTTAATACTGTTACCAAATTTAATTATGCTTGAGTAAGATTTTAACCCACTCATATCATAATTTAGAGGGAAGCAAAATGGATTCCAGTAATACTGTGTTAACAGAGCATCGCATAAAGCTATGCAATTTTATCACCTGCTTTTTCAGGTCATGCCATTCCTTTCCATTTAGCATCAGTTGCAAAGTTGCCCATGACCTTAAGTGAAAGGCATTCTTTTCAAAGCTTTTGAGTAAGGTTCCGTAGAAGAAACCTGCCTATTTATAATTCCTATGTCATATTATGATGAAAGGTGTTTCACTCATGTTCATGTAAATTTTCAACGTAAAATCTGTACACTGAAATAAAATTGGTACTGTACACCAACTACAATTGGTAACATGTTTTAATAGCACTTTAAATTATTCAGGTAAAAAAAATTTAAAAATCACTCTCACTAGTATTTATATGATAGGTAAAATCTTGACTCCATTGCCGCTGATTTCCGTGAGACCAGGATTTTACCCAAGGTCTCAATTTGCCTTACAATGTGGGTGTAGGTGTTATGAATAAGTCACAACAAGGTATTCTAAGATTGCCTACCTAACCCCTTGGTTTTTCTTTCTGGCCCTTTTGCATTTCGATGTAGATCCAGGAATATATCTTATAAAGTAAAGCCATTCCTGTGAGTCATGGTAGTCATGGAATTTGATAGATGTTGGTCAGACTAGAAGATTCTTAAATTAAAGATCGTATCAGAGATGTGTGTACATGTTATTTCTGTACATGAGGTTTTTGGATTTAATTTCTTAACTATCCATTGTACAAATCATGGGAAAGACCAGAAACATTTTTTTTCTGATCTACAATCTTTCATTGACCAAGCTTATCTTTGAAAGTCTAGATCACTGTTCACATTAAAACGGGGGAAGTAGTGGAATCCTTGTCTTAGGATATTTTTTTTTTAAGAATCGGATCGACAAATGTCTGTCAGGGATGATCTAGGTTTACGTGCTCTTGTCAGTGCAGGGGGCTGGACAATATAACCTTTTGAAGTCCCTTCCAGCCCTACATTTCTATGATATAATTAGTGGTAGTCCCAACAGCAATAATAATAAATAATCAACTAGTCTACACATACACAAAGCTAGAGAATATTGAGACACACACAAAGAGCAAGAGAAAATAAAAAGGGAGGATAAAATGGTCAAAAATGAACTGACGCAAATAAAAAGACCGTGTAACATTAAACAACTGAGGCATTCTGATGGACATACTCAAAGAATGAGAGTTCATACATAAGGCTCAGTATTTAAAAGGTCCTTTCCCAAACCAGAGGAACCATTGCTGTGCATGAAATTTCACAACAAAACTCTACTTCTGATTGATTTTGGGGTAGATCATGTGTTCGGTTTTCTACATAATACTAATAATTATTCTAAAAAAAACCCTTTCAATTGACCTTAAAGTTGAGAGTATAGATCAATAACTTAAGGGAAGAGATCCTTACAAGAACAATCATTAAAAAGCCATCTGAGTCAGAATTAGTTATATTTACAAGAAAGCCAAACTTTTAAAAGTAAGGAAATTAATATTTTAGTCAGTCATACAATCTTAAAATTGACCTTTTAGCAATACCTGGACAGAATCAGAAACTCAGACTCCTGGGTTTATGGGGTTAGTTTTGAGACCTTTGATAAGCATACTAACGCTTATGGGAAGTGTGAAAGAGAAACTGGAATGGACTTCAGTGGAGCTAAAAAGACTTGCAGGGTCCTAAGGCCTCCCAATTAGTATATGTGAGAACTGGAATGCCCCCTGTTCTGCTGTACCCTGTGCTTCCCTGTTCCTTCTCTAACCAGCTCAGCCATCCACTTCTGTCAGACCATGTTTAGAGGCTTATCTCTGCAGAGAAAAGGGCTAGGAATATTTTAAATACTATTTAATTCTGCCAGGCCTGATGTGCTATTCTCACATTAGTACTTAAAATATTAACTCATAAAAGTAGCTTGATTGGCCAGTCTGTATACTGTATTTGAACCCAACTGTATCAGTGCAGTAAGCTAAGTACAATATTAGACAGCTTTCTGGACCCTGGCAAATAGCTCCATAATTATAATATCATAGTCAATAACTGGCTCCATACTTAACCTGAAACATTTGAGACTGATATTCCTTTGTTTATGGAATTTGGTTGAGTTGAAGGACAAAATCAAGCTAGTAATGGAAATGTAGCTGCAACCTTAACTATGGAGTCACAGGCAGTGGATGAAAATGACTTGCAGAGTCAACTTTAGGGAATTCAAGAAGTCTTGTCTCCCTGTCCTATGCTCCAACAACAAATGGCCTCTCATAACATTTATTTTATTTTTCTAAATATTTGTTTTTTGAGTTTCAGGGACTGGGAAGGGAGGCTGGTGATGGATTAATCATCTTTCATTGCAAAATCTTTTTAAAACAAAGCTATTTTAAGTAACTTGAAGTGCAGAAAATAATCTTAAAATAGTTGAACTATTCTCTGTTGGGACTCCTCCATTTCTTAAGTGATCAAATGTTTATTAAAAGTTTCCATTTAATATCTTCCATGCCACATTT